>NC_080431.1:60067785-60433618 GCF_028018845.1 Melospiza georgiana | reverse complement strand
TACTGGCTGAAGTTTGGTAAATCAGGGACTCAGGGCATGACAATAGTCACTTAGAACACTGCATTCTTAAAGACATGATACTCCTGTTAGGAACCTTAGCCTTCCTCTTTTGAGGAAAAAAATGAAGTGGGCGTTAATGCCAAGACTCAGGTGGTTAAGCACTCTTTAATGATAAGGATGCAAAAAAATTGCTAATGCAGCCACCAAATTGTTATTCCTGAGATATCAAAACATTGAGCCTCTACAGTAAAACAGATTTTCCTAACACATATTTTGATCCATGACACAGATTTCTTGAAATACAAAATCTCTGCATCTTGCCTTTTAATACTAATCTGTAACATCAGCTGCATGTGAAAAATATCAAATTTAAAGTAGTAGGTCTCAAAATGCTGCCTTTGTGAGCTTTAGCAACAAAAAAAATTTAAAAATTATGCTTTCCACAATTCATTCTGCTTGTGTCTGAAACTAAAATAATATTTTCTATATTCCAATTTAAGTATACAAATACACTGCATACTTATTTTCCTTGATTGTTTTTATAAGAAATAAAAGGTCTTCTGGCAAAGTTCTGCCCTTCCTACTTTATAGTGGAAAAAAAAGTCAGTGATAAATTTAACAAGAATTTAATCCTTAATACACAAATAATTCTGACTTGAATAGACTTTATCCTATCAAACTCAAGTTACCGCTTTTATTTTCACACACAGTGAAATGGCATTTTAAGTGAATAAATGAATAAAGAATGGGCAATAAACCTGAAGGCAAATGAAGCAAAAAATGCCCCTCTGTTTTAATCCCTACAGCATAGATTAAAGATTCGCCAATAAAAAGCCTCACTACAACACAACTATTAAATCATTTTCATTGCCTACATATTTATTTAAATAAATGCAAATTATGATTTAAACACAGGTTCAAACACAGGTGTAAGCTCACAAAGTGATACAGAATTCCACAAGATTCTTTGAAGCAGCTGTACTTTGGGAAAAGCCATCTCTATGGAAAGGCAAATCTGAAAGTTGCTTGGTTTACCTGAAGCACTGCCTGTGCCCTGCAACTAGAAGCTGTTGAAAACTTGAAATCTGACAAAGATGATGCATTTTGGGTACTTGACACCACCATACAACTGAAAACTGTAACTGACTGTTAATATGCTCTTTGCAAACTCCATGGAAAAGGATTGTCTTCATAACATAAGCTCTTGAATTACAAAATAATCACATTAGGAACATCTTTCATAATATCAACACAATCCAGGAGACATCACTAGTGAGTTGTGGAGATTAACTATTTACAGTAATCAAGTAGTACTATGCTAATATTTATATTAACTAATTTCAGCTAGTAGTTTGCACAGTTTACACAAGTTCTTGCTAGAAATTTCCAGCTTCTTGCTTGGAGCACCACGACAGCAACTGAGCAGTCTAACCTATGCTCAGTAATCCTTTCTTGCTCTTCTCTTCGTGTTCTCACCCCTTTCTCTCAGTTTAGCCAACTTGCATTTAATTCCTTTCCCAACTCTTCAATTCCACTGTTGCTTTGTATTTTCTATTGTCAAAACTTACTTTTCACCCCCTTTTGGAATGTGCATGGCACATGGTGGGTTAAACTTCCCTTCACCAGTAAATAAGGAAGCAAATGCTGCTGATTACCATTATCTACCAAGAAATGGAGAACTGTTGATTATGTATTACTTCCCTAATTAATATTATTTTGAAATGCAAACTGCAGAACAAATATTTAGCTAAAGGATTAAATTTCCTGTTGGAAGCTGAACAACGGACTCTGCCTTGCTAGCCAACTCCCCAGCCCTCTGCACAGGCAGGGCACAGCAAACAGTGTGGCTCAAGCACTGCAGGCAGGAGCAGTGCAGCTTTACAGAGGGGTCTGTTCCACACCGCTCCCAGTGCCATTAGCTCTGCTGTTCCTGCAGTGACAGGCCATTCAGAGGGGGTATCACAAGGCATGATTTATCAAAAATAAAGTTTTTCACTCAAAAGCACTTTTTCCTACCAATTTCTCTTTTCTGAGGCATCTTAGTTTATAGGAGTCTTAAATTCATAACACTACACAGACATGTAAGGTACGAGTGAACAAAAATGGACTCCAATTAAAAAGAAAAACATCAAACTGTTTCCTGGGAAACTTTTGTTTCACTGGATGATAAAATGATTTTCAGGAGGTCCAAATTCCAGTCAATATTTCCTAATCACCTAAAGCAAATATAACACTAAGTGCTATAACTCAAAGAGAACTGCAGCTAGAAAAGCTTAATGCAAGTTAAGCTAAGTTAAGAAACATAATATAAATATTGTTTAATGAACTCCCCCCTTCACCTCCCTTTTAGAGGTAACTAGTTCACTTAAGGTTACCTCTAATGAACAACACAAACTGAAGTAAGAGTCTTTTCAGGCTGTTTCATGAATTCCTGTTCCACTTTCAGCTGTGTAATCTTACTCCTGATAACTTCATTAGTGCTGAAGTTAAGCCAAGGTTTTAGGGATTCTTTTTCTTAAAACAATGCAGCAGCAAGAATATTTTTGAAAAACACTAATATACATGTAAGATCCTTGGGGTAAAAACATGATGATTAAATCTCAACGCATGAGTGATTAAGAATGAACTAAAATGCCCTGAACCCAAGTAAGTGTTCAAAATTCATAGACCTGAGTTAATGCAATAGTCAGCAGCATGCAGCTATTATTTTTCAGCTTAATTCATTAAATAATATATTAAATATATTGAACAGATATTCAACATTTTCTCATATTGAGACAAATGTCACTAAGGGAAAAATACTGGTGGTGAAGAGCAGCACTCAGTAAAGTGTAAAGTAAATAAATGGCAAAGTAAATCCCAGTTAGCTATCCTTGCCTGGAAATGTAGGGTAAGACTAGCATCTTTAATTGCAGAGATGATCCAAGACTTAACATTTGACTTTCAACTCTACTCCAACTGCTACTAGCTGCACTCACTGTCACCTGGTAAAAATACAAATTAAAGAGTGAATAAAAATTTCAGAGTTCTTCCAGCTGAGCTGACAATGATCTTGTTTGTATATATAGAAGCATTAAAAATTTATATATGTGGAGAGTAAATCTATGAGTACATCACTAGGCAACACTGGGAATGGTAGAAAGTGAATCAATAGCTATATCATCCCAGTCAATTCTTCATGGAACATCACCATAAGCAGTCCAGAAATATTATTTTCAGATTCCTCTAAACTTCAAAATAATTAATTGGTGATTTTGTACTATATTATATTCTCCTTTCTGTACAGCATTCAGGTACCAAACCATATATAATTTGAACATACAAAGTAGAAGCATTAATTAGTTTTTAAACTGGCACAGAATGGAGAGTCTCATATTGTTTAGTCATTGATACAGCTGATATTCCCACTGGCAAATGCTACCTACAAAAGGAGGGATGACTTAACAAATGTGTGTCACACCTCTATGAAGGGTTCCCACCAAAATGCGTAATCGTGGGGAAACACTTGCCACGAGGGGGCACAGTTGAATTGCATTTCCTTAGCAATCGAAGTGAAGCCATTTACTGTTGTTTTCACATAACTATGCAATTGTATCCCTGGGAGAGCACTGGACAGCAAGAATGCTTCCCCTCATTCTCATTCACAGGGTGTCTCCCTGCGTTGCACGAAGATTTAAAGTATTGTTTGACCAATTATCATAAAGTTTATCAAGCATTTTAAAATACTTCAGATATTTATTAAGTAGCTTGTACTGCAAATGCAGTGTAAGAGAGGTGGAACAAAATATTCCATTTAGAAAGACAACAAATAAAAGCAGCACTACAGTTGCTTTGTGTGAGAGGAGACTTGACTTGGCAGGTGGGACCTCGCAAAGTTTAACAGCTCGTGGTAACAAGATGGAAAAATATGCAATAAAGTACAATGTCACTGTATGCACAAGAACAGCAGTATAAAGCAGGCCATCCTGTGATCTTGAACAATAAAGTAGTATTCATTGAACTGTAAATAAATATCCCCTTTTGCCAAACTGTAACACGTATAATAAAAATTATTTTCCTACCTCCTAATGTCACGTTGCCATGAAGAAACCTCCCTTGATAAATAAGCCGCAAGATATTTGGACTGCTGACTTGTTCTTCTTCCCAGTCTGAAGAGAGAGAATTTTCACAGTTACATTGTAATAAAAACATCTTTTGTGACTTCTCTCACCTTTACCCAGGAAGAAAATCAGGAAAGGACTCTTGTATAAAACACTGAAGAGAGAACACAGGCTGAAGGTACAGGAAGACAATTCAAGGCCAGCACTCCTGAAGTCTATTCTTGAATCTATTATTTGATCCTGGGCATTGAAACACGTAATTTTATGTCTGCAAGTATAAATATTACTGATGTCACAGACTGCAGGATATATTTAGCAGATACACAAGTCCTAAAGAAAATATTTCATACATGCAAATTGCTTCCTGAATCTTGATATCCAGGCCATTCTGAGGCTTCCCAAGCCATACTTCTCATCGCCAGCTAATTGACTAGCTGGAGCCGTTCTCCAGCAGCGGGAAGCTGCCGCACACAGAGCGAGCGCTCATGTGATGGGTCACTTGAAACAGGACTCTGAGATCACAGCCCTGAAAAAAAGCTCCGCAGGCAGCTCAGCGCAGTTCGATGACGGCCAGATCCAACCAGTTCCATGTCTGGAGGGGGCAGTGACCTGAGCAGCCCCCGACCGCCACCACAGAGCGCTCTCAGAGCACCCACCAATACATTTTAAGGAGCTTCTCCAAGGCCCATCCATTTTTATGTGTTTCAGTGTTTTTATGTAGCAAACACTGGTTCAAAAAAAAGCAAGCTTGCATTTTCCTACAATGCTTAAGCTATTATAAATAAATTATAAGCTTAAATGGTCTTTCCTACTCTTTTCCCATTCCCTGTCACAATGTGAAGAACAAATAAATATGCACTTTGCTTTCAGAACAAGTATCATAAAGCCTTGAAATGTTGAATTTAAATGGTCTCTCTGGGAATACAGTGTCTTCTGTTTCTTAGATGACCAGATATCTGGCTACAGTTGTTCACAAACATTCTCTCTTTCTGTTTTTGTAGTGTTTATATAGCAAAATCAATATTCAGCAAGAGATCAGGACAAGCCACAGAAACCAACCTGTTCACTGGGAACACACAATTAACATACAGGCAATAGCAACTGGCACCACAAAAGGAGAAGAACTGAAAAGGGTAGAAGGGGAAGCATGTGAAACAAAAGCCACAGCTGCAGAATGTACAGAGAGGCATCTGGTGCAAAAAGCAAGCAGGCAGAGACTGGGCAGCAGGAGCCATCTCAGCCCCAGACCGCGGTGGGAGCAAGGCTGGTGCCAACAGCAGAATGTGCTACACTCCCAGGTGCTCCCATGTCTGGTTTATAAGATTAGATCAAATTAGGCAACCAAAGCTATTTGAATTTCAAGTATTTCCACTTAGGGGCTGATTCAATTGTCTTGCAATTCAAGCACATGCCCGTTCTGCTGTGCTGTGAAGTGGGCTACATCAAGGCTGAATTATGGCACTGCTACCATAATAGTTTTGTTTTGGATTTTTTTTAATCCATACAGTCTGACCTCCACTATACTGTGGCTGTAAAGAGAAATTTAGCCAGTTGACAGTGCCATACTGATGTAAAAGCACAACCAAAAGAAGACAGACTAGATTTTGGCACAGGTATTTTCTCAATGTTAAGCTGTCAAGTTACCCATCCTTTTAATTTCTGCTTCTTGGCTGGAAGTCTGAAACATTTCTTTATGACATGAATTCAAATTTTAATTTCCATCGATGACTAAATGAGCCAAGGACTCACTGAATCTACCTTTTTTTTTTTAAAGTTCAGATAATTGCTGTACAAGAAAGAAGTTAATATTATTTAGCAGAAAATGGGGAGGAGAAGAAGAGAACAGGTAGCCTATCTAGATGATATACATTAAAATAAATTTGGCATTTTCTACTGCAAGTCGAGACATCCTTAATTAACAACTGTATTGCCAAAAGAGGTGGGGCAAGGTTTGCCTTAATCCTGCCAGCATGTGACAGAGGTTATTTCATTCCTTTTTTCCCCACAAGATCATGACAAGTCCAAATGGTGGTAAAAACAATTGTAACATCTCTGTTTCAAGGCAACTTTAGTCCTTATCAAGATTTCTGAGTCCTGTGGCAAAAAGGAGCACTCTCAGTCTGAAAACATCTAATGGGCAAATGTTTGTGAAAATCTATATGCTACTCTGAAGTGAGATGTCTTTTTTCCATTTAAATTGAGACTATTCTTCTTTGCAAAAGGAATTAAATATTCATCAAAATTTAGAGTACTCCCCCAGGACAGCAGGTATTTGAACTGAGATTTCCATGTCTGGTTCTACTTTTTTAAAGAAGAGACTTTAAGGTCTGGGTCTCTTCCCAACTCTAAACTCAGAATCTGCAACTTTCAAGCTCTTCACAAGACTGTGAACATGATATCACATGTTCACAGGCACAGACTTGAGTAAGGAAAAAAAATCCAGTTCTGCCTCTACCAATTCAGATAAATGTACACAAGGAACATTTGGTTATGACAACTATGTTGTACATTATGTACATATGTACATTCAAATATGTACAGCACAGAAGCTATGTTAACCTATTTTTTAAAAAGTTTTACTTCTGCAACTAATACTTCAGAGGACTTAAAACCTCCTCCTTCATTACATATTTTACTAAATACATAATACTGCGTCCCAGCAAATCAAACAGCAAACTGAACTTTTTTCCTGACCTCAAAGACCAGTTTAAGGCCTAAAATACTGATTATCACCATTAACTTTTTGGCATAAACTATTATCCACCATATGTCTTTGACAAAGGCACCACAGAAACAGATAGTGTAATGTTTTAGTTTGTCTAAATAGTAGTCTTTTTAACATCAAAACAGTAACCCAAATGAAGTCCTGTACCAAAAGAAGCATTTTCTTTCATCCTATGTAATGCTGTGTCTGGGTTTTGGCTATTTTCCCATGAAATCATAGTCGGGGAGAACAGAAGCACTTTGTTTTGGGGAGCTATTCACATATGTGAATACACATCTTAAGTTCTCAAGTCCATTTTCCAAAGCCAGTATTCCTGCATGACACCAAGTATATTTACACAAACAACATCCAGTCTTCTAATGTCTCTTAAAATGAGCTTTTATATTTGTTTTCTTCGTAAAGAAATATCAGTATTCCAGATCCTTTTGAAGATAAGGCAGTAAGGAAAAAGTACTTCAGACTCAATTTCACTGATGCATTCCTGTGACTTCCAATGTTTTATTTTGGCTGTTTTCACATAAGAGGTTTTATATCTCCAACATTTCCTCACACTGACTAGATCCTCTAAATGGATCGATAAAGAAAAGTGTCTAAAGATAGGGGGAAAGAAGTACTTCAATTTGGGGAAGCAGATTTCAGAAATAAAGTAGGAAACAGTTCTGACATCTAAAAATCTGCCCAACTGAAGGAACTGTGAAAAAGAAGGCAAGACACCTGTATTTCTGCATAAATCTTTGTCCAGATAGTGAATACACATACTTAATTTGAATGTTGAGCAAGAGATCAGTTTATTGACACTTCAGGCTGAATACACAGGGAATCTCCTTGCTCACCAGTTAAAAAGCCAAAGCCACGCTGCTACTCACCCATTGGCCAGTTGTCATACACATGTTTTGCAATATCTGCAGCAGAGTCATTCGGTGAAAACAGGAACTCTTTTGTTTTCCCGCTCACCAAGATGAGGCGCAAATTTATCTGGTAAAAAACCCCAAAACATCAGTATTAGGAAAGTTTACAGAGACAACTTAAATTATTTATTTGTTACAGTTACTAAAAACTGTTGTTGGTTTTGCAAGATTGATCCAAATGATTTGAGAAAACAGTTTAACATGTTAACATATGTTAAAAAGAGGGTCAAAGAGGTCAACAGAATGTTGTTCACATATCCATAATCTAAGAAGATTAAATTCTAACAGCTGGTATTTTTGATTATAAACACCAGAAGATTCTGTTAGCGATTGAATCAACTGTGCCAGTAAAAAATAGCTTTCAACAAGGTAGAAACATACTCTAGCAATGACACATAAGGAACATAGTTCCTGAATGAAGAGGAAAAGTATAAACCTGAAAAATTAACCTAGAGAGAATTAAAATATCAAAATCTGCACCTGAATACTCTATGAGTCTAAATAAAAGCCCTAGAATTCTCCCTCCTGATCTCAGCCAGTGCATCTCCTACAAAATGCCAGAGTTAGACACCATTCTTCCTTGCTCCCAGCTGCCACAAAGCTGCCTTCCTGAATCCCCCTGCCAGTCTTCTGAATCCAAAATTTTGTCCCACAAATGTCTTTTACCACAAGCAAAGTGAGGTCCACATGCAACAAAGTAATAACATCCCACTGTAATTTTTCTTTCATTAATTTCCTCCATACAACTACCAGCACCTTCAGCCATAATTGTCCTCTCCTCTATTTGCAAACTACTGAATATAATTTCTTTTCCATATAGCATTAAAATAACACATATAAAGAGCTCACTATGACATTATTTACAATGCAAAAGAGATTAAATTTTGGCTCCTCAAGCGACTGTTTGCAAGGTCACAAAATACGGCTGCTGTTGTACTTTGACCTATGGGCCCACATTTCATCAAGTTTCAGTGAGACTTTAGCAGACTAACTGCTTGGATACTTTTTTCCAAGTCACATTCTCAAGCTGTGGCTCTCACTTTAGGTAAGTTGCAACAAAGCTTTCTTTGTTGGAATTCAGCAAACTGTTTTCTACATCAAATATCAAGTGCAGAATTTACAGCAAAGTCCAAGTTTTCTAGACTTCTTGAAAAAGATCTCAGTGCATCACATCTTCTGAACATAAGAGCCCTGCCTCAGCTGCCTGCTCTCCACTTATTTCAGAAGCTCTTTAGACAGATCATCTATTCCCTCCTGAATGCTTTGGCTTGGATTCATCCCACCTATCTTTAAGCACCTAATGGAGGTATCCAAATTACAATCTCTACCATCCAGCACACTGCAAGGTCAATGAAGGAAATGACCCCTCCTAAAAGCAATTCAGTGTCTATTTCAAAGTGTAGCAAGTACAAAAAGAGTGAGCATAAAAGGCTAAGTTCTCCTCCCTGTCCTCCCACTAACACCCTTTGGAAAAATACAAGTTCTCCCATTAGGCCAGGAAAGCAAATGGCAGCTGTCTCTGAGAAAGCACCACAGCCACTCCAAGAGCATCACTGCATACCATGAAATGACAAAAAAAAACTTGAAAGAGAGAAACTGAGGGAATGCTGTTTAGTTGAAGAGAATTCTTCATAAAATTCAGAATACATTTGGCTATACACAATAAAGTTTGTTTTCTCTGGGATTTCCACAATGATTAAGGAATTATTTTCAGATTTCACCAATATTTAGCAGGAAAAGCAGCTCAAGTTCTACTGTTCTTCTTTACTCCAAAAACCTAACTACTGTGATGAAACTACAGCTTCAAAAAGTTGGACTATATTCAGGTGTTGTTTTGCTTATATTGGCTTCCAGTTTCAGTATTTCGCCCCTCTTTACTGTCTCCACCTGTGTATGTATAGACAACACTCACATACACAGTTTCTTTAGCTGGACTACCCCAGATAAGCTCTTCAAGCTTTCTCCAGTGAGATAACTATTTCTCCTTTCATCCTAGGAGCCTGTCTCTGCACAATTTTTTCTATCTCCTCCCCAACAAATGACAATTTCTGAAGCATATTACATGATGTCTAACCAGATGCTTGTAGAACACCACCAGTAATGTCCTCTGTCTACTGGAACCACCTGTGACTGTGTCCCAAGAGCACATATGCCTTCTTCATAACTGCACCACGCTGTTTGCTTGGTTACTCTGCACTCTTTTCTACTTTGATCCTTTCAATTATTCAGCCTCCAAGCTTGTATTTTGGCTGTATCACCCTAAAGCACATGGCTACAAATTTCATCCCAGTCCTATTACTCCATCCCTCAGAGAGAAAGGAGACTAGGTGTAAAGAAGTATTCTGCATCACAAAGATGTTTCAGATTTATCCCACGTCTGGGCACTGGACCTAAGAAATCTCCCAAAGCTGTTCTTCCTCTCTTCATTACAAGCACTTTTCAAACTTCATGTCACCAATGAATTCTAGCAGCAGGACATCTTTACACTTACCTTTGTCATTAAATGAATTAGGAAACATCAAAATTGATCTGACACTTGTTTCATAATGAATTTAACAACAAGCGCTCTCTGAGCTGCCTCCCCCCCTCTCAGCCAGGTCCTCTATGTGAGGCTCACAGACACACAGTTTCTCTAATACTTTTTAATTTCTCCTGTTGAACCAACAGTTTGCAAAACAGCACCACATCAGTTACTAAGTACATATTCAGATGACACTATAAAACTATGCATGTAGAAAGTAAGTTCTTTTCATCAGTTTGCCACACTGCAGCTTTTGGAAGTGGGGTGTACCGCATTTGATTCCACTCTCTCTCTACCTCATTATTTTTAAAGCATTAATGCACCTTTTTAAAATACTGCCAAAAATTTAGGCAGTTCAGACCACATCACGAACCGTTACTTGTGCTTGGAATGGACTACCTGTTTAAAAGAACAAACAAACCAACCCCAAATTTTCAGCACCAGTGCCTACCTTAGCTTCTTCACCAGCAGCCCTTTTGCCTCTCACTCCAATTCCCCATATCCATTTCCTATACTCTAACTGGCTCATGAGACACCCCCTTAGCTTGCTCCCCCTGGCCAAGCAGTTCCCAAACTCTGAATTTATATCATTTAAGGATTTATTTTGCTTCATCTCTGTGTAATTTAGCTGTGGTGGGGGTTACCTGGTTTTAAGACCACAGCACTTTCCTAGGTAGCAGACATAACACCAAACCATCCACTCCCTAGAACTACTTTGTTTGGATCCTACAAGGAGATGACTGAAAACAACCCCAAAAGATTAGCCCTGCTCAGCTCTTAAAAGTATGATTATGGCACTGCATTAACATAGACGTAATGTTAACACAGAAGTGAAGTTATTCTTCTTCTGCCACAACATTAGGAAGACACATTTCTTTTTATTCTCACTACTGAGTTTTGAGATCACTAGGCACACTACGGTGAATACAGAAAGGAGATTAACATCACTAAAAAATAATCAAAACTAACTTGGCTTCCTGGAAAATTCCATTAAGTCATACCTATGCATTTAATATACACCATAAAATCAATAAAAGCAATATGGGGAGGGAGGGGGGAGGCAGGGGGAAGAGTGAAAAATGTGAGATCCTTCTTTCCCTCTACCTCCCCAAGATGGATAAGGTTCTTGATGCTGAAGAGCATTTCTTAGTCTTACTATGAAATATAAAAGGCACATTGAGATAAGATAATCATTTTACAGAGTATATTAAAAAGTATGTCTAAAACACAGTATAAATATTTTCATTAAAAAAAAATAAATCATTCCATGTCAGCAGAAGCCCAAAATGAATTTTGAAGTCAGTCAAGCAGATGTTATATGAAGTGCAAAGATATAGCTGTTCTAATGAAAGCTTTGAGCATTTTCTTATTTATAGTACAGCATGCCAATGACACATTTAGTTTGCATGTTTATCTCTCTCTCTCTCTCTCTCTCTCTCTCTCTCTATATATATATATATATTTGTGTTTCTTAATCTTGGCTTGAAGGAATCTTAGTCTTGAGTTGCTTATCACACTACCCCAAAGGGTTTGAAGCAAATAATCCTAAAACTTGCCTCTAAATTTAGAATCCAACCTCATTTCCCTCAAGAATATTGGTAAATGTAAAACTTGCAACTGCTGTACTACTTAATCTTGCAAATAAACTATAGGGGATCTGAAAAAATTCCAGAAATTCCAGAAACCTCAGAACTAAAAGAAGAAAGATAAAAGATAACCCATATGTGTATACACAATAATTCAAAGTGAAGAAAAAAGTCTTGGTTAGGTAGAGAAATTTTGACACAAAAGTATCAAGTTTTTATTTTTCAAGTTAAGGAAGAATTCTTAGCAACCTGAGCTATCCTATTTCCTACATTAAAAGCTGCCAAGGAGGTTGTATCTGTATTCCTTGTATGCTTAAAGCCCCTCCACCTATTCTTGTCGAGTGTCTTGGTCACAAAAAACTTTTGCAATTCTCATAGCCCTGACAAGTTTGCTTTTCAACAGGGAATGTTAGAACAACTGTCCTGATTATGGTTTTTTTCTTTTTTTCAGGGTACCAAAGAGAGTTCCAGCCTTTTGCTACAACAACATGATAGAGATACTATCCTCACACTTCTGTGTTGTAGCATCCACTGCAACCTCACTGCTGACAGCAGTCAAGGGCAGCCAGAGTATCAGAAGAAGGATTAAATACAATTTGCAGTCTACATCCCCTCTGCACTCTTATGTAACAGCACATTCTGTTTGTGATCTCGAGCATGCAAATCTCACCCTCTCCCCCCCACCCCAATCTCATAATCACAGCTCCAGTAACTCCCCCATCAGTTGCACTGAGTACACAATAAAAATTTTCAGCATAGATTATATTATCCAAACAACAACAAACCCCCCCACCAAACAGAAAACCACCCGAAAATAAAATTGTATTTATGAAAAGATTATGGTAACAACTGTGACCACAATTTTTGGAAGAGAAATTTGGGTCACATCTATGCTGACATAGAGTAAGTTGTGTTTTCTTTGTTCTAGGCATCTGCAAAGTCTGTTCATTCTTTAGGGCATACCTACAAAATATCTTAGCGTCACAGTGCTTCTAATTTCACAGCTAATGTTAAATAAATGGGAAGTCACTTTAACATCAATAAACATTGTGTAGGTTGGAAATCTCATTTCTTAATGTTTGACTTCTCATCTATTCAATTAAACAAGCTAATTGGTTATCAATTTTATGCTCCAGTAGCAGCTTAAGATTGCTCCCCAACTTACAATTCAAATGCAGAGAAGTGTCATATCACTACATCATATGCAGCCCCAAGTTTAAACCAACGGCTTTTCTTTAGCTGTGTGAAGATTGAAATACATGCACAAAACCATTTTTTCCTCAACATCCAATACACTTACCTTCTTGTTCAAGTTCATTAATGTAAAAAGTAAGTTGGCTCTCTAAAGACACATTAAGGTTTCCTAATGGCTCTAGGCCAAAGAGGAACCTCTCAGCCCCCACTTTAGTGACTGAATTCCACCAGATTTACATACAAGGTTGAACAAAGCCCAAATAACAGTCCAAGCATCACACAAGCCAAGTCAGCAGGGACCTGCAGGTTCTGAACACCAGGTCACTCCTGGAATGCATCCACCTGAATATAATGAAGAACTTCAGTTTTTACATGTCCTGCAAGTCCGTTGTAGAACCTGAGCTGTTTCACTGAGTGCTCTCTTCTCATTCCCAGCTTAAATTTATTCTTGAATAAGTTACACTCACTGATGTCACATGCACATCACGCTTTAGCCCAAAAAACCCTGGGGTTTTGATGGCTTTCTTCTGCATCTGCAGACAAGGACACACTTAGCCAAAATTAAAAAGCAAAGGTTCTCCTCATTAAAAGCCTGGCCCTTGGTGGGAACACTGTCTTCAGAATGCTGAAGCACATCAATAGAGATTAAGGTAACTGGGCTTGGTAGGCCTGGAGGGGACCTATTAGCAGCCTTCCCATGCCTAAATTACCAAAGGACCCCTTTCTGTCCAAGACAGAAGATCAACAGATCAATGGTCATAAATCAACAGATCAATGGTCTTAAATGGAAACAAGAGACTGAATTGTGATCAGATAGAAAGGTTTTCACCCTGAGGATCTCAAAACAGTGGTCACTCAGAGATGCTCTGGAAGCTCTGGCCTTGTGAATTTTCAAGGTCCAACCAACAAAGCCTCAAGCAATCTGGTCTGAATTCAGTGGTGAGTCTGCTTCCAGCAGAAGCTTGGGCTAGAAAATTGCTCAACGTCCTTTCCAAAGTGAACAATTCCACAGTCCACTTTAATCCCTATCTATATTTTTAGTTTTGTTTAAACTTTCTTAAGTATGCATAATTAGAATGATATACAGTATTTCAGGAATTCATAAAATGATACTAGAACCTCCTTAAACTGACTGCAAAAGCTTCTCCATTTTCAATTACAAACATCACAACTGTCTTACATTTGTAATGCAGTAATCTCACAATGCTCCTCTCCAGCCCAGTTGTTTCTATGACATAAACTTTCAAGCTTGCATTTCAAAATACAGCTTTTAACCACCCGTAATGTACAGGATATTCTTATTGTAATTCGACTAATTCTGTTCCTCTTAATTCAGTCTTTGAGATAATCCCATCTCCATACAACACTACAATCATCTTCTATACTATTCATCATCAACAAATTTCATCAGCATACTGATTTTCCTTGTCTTAGAGGCATAAACGAAGACAATACAAAGACAGCTGGTCCCAAAACTATCTTTAAGGATTTCCACTAAGCATAACTGACAGCCTGACACTTACATCCTGAACACTGTACTTTGCCATCTTCTCCACCTAAGTCACACACTCAATCAAACCCTTCCCCAGCCTTACCCAGCTGATCCCTTGCTATGCAACATCAGCTACTCACCGAAAGCCAGGCAGATTACACCTCTGTCACAGACATCTTTTGTGAAAAATCCTTTCTTGGGATTTTTCTCCCTTCTGAGAAGCTGTGGCCTCAGCAACAAGTTTAAACCATGGCTATCTGCTGCTGTGGAATGCAACAGGTGGATCCATGATTGGTCCCCTGTGAATGTTTGGATTTACTGACCACTCAAGGCAGAGCTGCTCTCACTCTCTGCCGGGACACAGATCTTTGTTATTCATTCTTTTCTATTCTTAGCTTAGCTAGCTTCTGAGAACTCTTCCTTCCCTTTATTTCTAGTATAGTTATAATGTAGTATATATATCATAAAATAATAAATCAAGCCTTCTGAACATGGAATCAACATTCTCGTCTCTCTCTCACCCTCAAAACCCTTGTGACCACCGTCACACACCTCTTCTGCATTTGCCCTATGTGGAAAACACTCTCCTTCCAGAGAAAACTAGCTGGTGAATCTGTCATGATCTGATTTGGATCAATAGAAATAATGAATTTTATTCCATTATTTCTTCTCTGTTCCTCCTCAGCATCCTTCCCGAGATGGTTACTCATCTGTCAAGTTCAAAAGTCTCTCTTCACATCTTTTCACTCAACTAGCACGTAGATATTTTATAACTTAATTTCTTCAACCTGAAGAAATTAAGTTATTAAATATCTGATGAAACACCAAGCATGCAAATCCCTCAGGCACACTCCTTAATACTAACCCACTACATTTAGTTTAATCAGCATCTGCCTCCTTGAAATCCAAAGCCTTTACATATACTTCTGCTTTGTTTATTCTTCCATTTGATTTTAACTGTATCAGCTTGTGGTCATTGAAACTAATGGTCATCTCCCCAAGCAGCCTTTTGAAGATTTCCAGAACTTTCTGGGAATTTGAGACACATCTAGAATAATAGTATTAGCTCCTTCTCAGCCAAGAAACTAGCTGGGAGAGGGACTGAGGTGCCCAAGGTAAGAAAGTAAGAGAGCAAAATTATAATGCAAGCAATGAGAATGCAAGCATTCTCAATGAGAGACAAGAGATCCTTCATTCTGAACTCTTCTTAAAGAGTCACTTGGTAAAATAAATTAAACTACAGTTCTCATGAATCACACTTCTAGCCACCTATTTTCACCAGATACTTTATAGGAAATACAGGTAACTTAACCACACTTCCTCAATTGAACACCTAAAATTTACACTTGGCAACCCTCAGAACCTCTGTATTTAGCTTTGCTCAACCTCTACAGCACTTGCAGTACCTGTAATAAATTTCCTTTGTATTATGAAAAAAAGATTGACATGGAAAACGAAAAGAAACATACATTGTCCATGTGAATGAACAAAGCTCTGAAGGTCCATTGCCAGCTGTGTCACTTGTTCAAAGGCACAGCACTTGTGAAAGTAGGGCAATCCCAACACGACACCGGGTAAATGTGACAGCACCCTGCGTCACTGTGCAGGGCTAAGGTGAACTTCAGACCAGTTCCAATGACACACTCACCTTTAGACTACTCCAAAGTGAAACAAATATGGTTTTATGTGCAACTGCTTTCTCAAACAAGGAATGGATAAGGAAGCTTTGAACTGCTAAAAATTTAGTTAGCAAATTTGAGAAACTTGAAGTGAAACGAAAGAGAAAACCAAAAGACAGCATAAGCAAATTTTACTTCAAGGAGGGGAAAAAAGCAAAATCCTATAGGCATTTAACTCAGTAGCTATGATAGAACTAGCTGTTTCTATGGAAACCATGACACTCTTGAACTTAAAATCCTAGTGCCTGGTTACACTTCATCCATTTCCTCACTTCAGTTCAAGTAACTAGGAACAATGGCAATATCCTCCAATGAGTTCCAGGGTTATGTTTTCAGAAGAAATATCTAGGAAACACTGTTCTTCAAAAGAAAAGAATACAGCCACTGTAATAAATAAGCAGCAAAATACAGTGGATTTCAGTCAAGTTTACATACCATTTCTTGTACTATCCTGACTATTTGCATCCCTGAAACAATTCTGGGTTACTTCGGTTTTTTGGGGTTTTGGGGAGAGGGATGAGGTAAACACAACACACTAATGTGCCTGCTGGAGCTAATTAAGAATTTTCACTGAAAATCAACTTTGACAAGACTTTAAAACCAGAAGAATAACTTTTTCTTACAACATACTGGTTGTATTAGCAAAAGATTTTTTCATGATTTAATGAAGTAAGACTCTAACATAGAATAATTTGTCTCACAGCAGTAAAATAAAACTGAGGCACTACTTTACCTGGATCAAGTATCTGGTCTTCTCAGGTCAAGTGGAATTTTGGCCACTGTATCCCACGTACATACCTTAGTCATAAACTGTCTCCTGCTGCCTCCCAGGAGAATTCACTCTGACAGAGAAGACTCAAAGACCTACTCTGATTACTCATTAGCCATAGTCAGGGCAGTTTCACCCTGCACATGTTGTAATTGTCTTAGTCCATCATGATCCTAATGTGCAAATTACAAGACAGAAGACATCGAAGACCTTTAACTTGTCTTTACCGTATGCCAGAAGATCAGGATACTTAATATAAATAGGTAGTAAAAAATGCAGAAAGTGGCATTCAAGTTTGCTATTTTTGGAGCTCATCCTTTCAACTCAGTGTTGGAATAAGTGTACTTTCACTGAGGAATAAAGTGATTAAAACATGAAACAGTGAAACTGATATACTCAAATTAACATGAAAGTTGGGTAGAGGCCATTTTAGCCATCGGTATGCCACACTGAGCCAGTCAATTCCAAACACAAGAGTGGAAACAGTAAAACTGCAATGCCCACAAGGGAAGCTCTTGTTTGCAGGCTGAACCAGTTAGCTCTGGTCAGCAGGGACACAGGGAGGTGGTTTGGTATCTAGGGTGGTTTACAGCTCCTGCTCTCGGGAGGGACCTGTAGAACAGGAACCAGCCCATCCTGGGGTGACATACCCTGGGGTCCCTGGCCTGTAGTGCATGCAGTTGCAGCTCCAACACCGGCATTTGTGTGCCTTCTTCAGAACTTACATATAATAACAACAGAGGAGAGCATTCCAGGGTTTCTTTCTGAAGTGGGAAAGAGAGTAGGAGAGAGAGAGAGAAAAAGGTGTCTGTTTCTATATTTTCAATCTCTGTCTCCCTAAAAATATCTTTTAATGACACACATCCCAGTGTTTGACTCCAGAATTTAAAAATGCAATCAGCATGTACCATTCTGCCATCTCTTCTCAAGAGCTGCCCCTGGATGAGCCCAACACCTTGTTTTCATTCTCTCCTATTAAGCTGATATTTGAAGCTTAGGAGTCCACCCCACAAATATTATTAATGATAATTCTAGTCACTTAAATTTGGATTTAATTCTGTTATAACTCAATAATCGTTCTATTGTGTTCTGTAGGGAGAATATTTAAGTATTATGTTAAAATATTATTTAGGGCAGTTCAGTGGCACCTTGTAAAAGACTGATGCAAGACCATCAAGTCTGCGAACACTGATGTTGTGCAATTCCTAACACCTGCAATTTGAAAGTCAACACTACCACTGCTGCTAACAAAGGAGAACATACAATTCCACAGAACCAGTTCCATATGCAGCTACTTTTTCCAAGTACAAGCAGCAGAGACATACTCTCTATCCCTTCATAATCCCCAATCAATTATTTTTTCTTACTTTTAACCAACTTTGTAGGGTTCAATTTGATTTAACCATGTACCTAGAAGACTACCTAGACTGGGAGGTACTACAGTTTTATAACCCACAGAGGTCATACCATAGACAAAAATCAAAGTAGTCTTCCACTTATAGCCTGGATGAAAATAAACATCAGCTCAATTTGACCAAAACTAAAGCTCTTTGGAGGAAAAAAAGAAAAAAAGTGAACACAACGAAAACATTAAAAATACATGAAAAAAAATGGACATTTCAAGGGAGCTGCTATTTACTGGAGAAATCAAAATAATTATAATTGCAAGCAGCACTGATTCGTGGATATCCTCTAGTTCCACATGCTAATTTTCAGGAGAAAAGTTTCAGTTTTTTAAAATGTTCTTTGTTTGTTTTTAAATGAAGTTTTAAAACATGATTTTTCATATTTAGTTACCTAAACATAATAAGGATGGACTGGGTTCTCTGCATTCTTGAGCTAGACTTTATTGCAGAAGTCCAACTGCTCCTCTCTTTGCTTCCCCTTTCTACCATGTGAGGCAGGAGCATCAACTAAGGATCACTTCAGTGTGGATATTCAGGTACATGAACATATACATAAGAAGACACAAGTAAGTAGCCAATTCAGAAAATCTCTTGGGAAATATTTAAATAAGGAAAAAAAGGATTTCTTTAAAAAGAAAAGACCCCCAAACATAAAACACACACACACAAAACCACATACAAATCCACAGAAAAATCACCCCATTGTCTTGGAAATGAATGGTCTACTCCTTACATATGAGAGCATAAAGATTCATGAGATCTTACTCATGAAGATTACAGCATGAGATTATACTTTTCCTCAGAAACAAATTGATCTCCAACACAAAGCCTGTGTTTAAAATGTGCTACACTTCAGGCCCCCAAAACCAGACAAAAATAGTCTGATTTGGAGCAGAAGAGAAATAATACAAGAGTAAGTAAACAACCCAACCTTCTGAATCCAATTTCATCTTCTCTTTTCTCTTGCAATAAGTGTTGCATTATATGTTATTTAATACAGTTTACTGTGCAATACAGAAAACATCACACTGTGACTAAGTAGGAGATTATAGCTAAAAAAATACTATTTTCCATTTCAACTAAACACAGCTTGAAAAACTTAGAAAAAAAAGTCACTCCATAAGGATAAATAAAGAGTGACACAGTTCTATGGAAGTCTCCTCATATAAACTCTGTTGCGTAAATAAAAAAAAAAAACAACAAAACTTCCTTAGGATTTTTCAGGACCTAGATCCCAATGGAAATATCAGCAACAGGAGGTCAAATTTGTGGCTTCTCACTTCACAGTGATATTGGGACTCTGCTGACAGGTCCTTTAACTTGGTCAGCAACAAAGTATGAAATTTTTCAGGCCTTGAGATTGTATGTCAAAAACAAAATAGAAAAAAATCTTTAAAATCTTTGAAAACATGAAAGAGGCAAAGAGTTGCACCTTGACTTACAGATATATTTCAGATCACTTGGGTGGGCATACCATAAAATTAAATTTTTATTAATAACTACCAATTCCTAGCTTCTCTGGGCCTACTGTGTATCATGGCAGTCAGCCAAAGTTTTGCCATTCCAAAGCACTACATAAATCGCTGAGCTGTGATAATTAAAGGCAAGAGACAGGACATTATATATTTTTGTCTCTGATGCAAAATATAGTTCCTATTTTAATCAAAATGGATGTTTCAATGACCAGAGAGCTCTTTTATTCTAGCAAAACCAAGCAACTCAGATATGAATGAGAACAGAACCTTTTCTAACTGTTTTCCTTTTAAAATAGCCCAGAGAAAACACTGAATTACGTGATAAAAATCAAGGATTTTGATGCTGATGCCAATTTATTCAGAATACAACTCTTCAAGAGCAAACAGCTTGACTTTGACCTCTGCCTGTACTTCTCAGAATAGAATAATGAACACACTTTCTTTTCCTTTTTTCCCTTCCTCAATGAGTTACCCTCCTTAATGTTCAACAAAAATTTAAACCATGTTTATAGAAACCTTACATGTTTTTCTTCTATTTAAACATTATGGCACTAATGCATCCCCAAGCTAAGTTTGCTGAAGTCAACTGTCTGAACTAATGGAATGACATCACAAATAAGGTCTGATGCAGTTATTTACTGTGCTCTGCATTCACTGTTGCACACTAAAAGGCACAGCTTATTCCCCTCTGAAGCCAGTCAAGTGCATTTGTTGTTCCAACCAGCTCTCAGTCTAAGAGTAATTCTTATCCTGCTTCCATCATGAAGAGCACCAGCACATCCAGACTGCCTATTAATGACTAAAAGAGTTAAAGCTGGCCTTTTATTTTAGTCTCCTCCTTTTCCAGAATTGTAAAGACTTCTGTAGAGTCAGAAACATACAATTTACCAGCTGTTAACTTACCACTCAACTTCCTTGGATGATTTAGTTTCTGATGCAGTATCCCCTTATGACTACCCTGTGGTTTTGTGAAGTACTTGCTACCACAGTGTGTCTGCATGGGAAGGCACCTTAACTTTTTTCCTCCACACAAGAGTTTTCTTCAAAGAAAAACAGATTTTAGTGAAGATGAAAAAAAAAAAAGATTTATAAGAAAAGCTTTTTCAGAGCTTTCTTCTATCTTCATTTGTCTTACATGCCCAGAGTCTACACAAAAAGCATTAAATTACATAAAAATGCTTCATTTCAGCCCTTCAGAAAAAATCTATCTTCAGACAAATAGCACAAATTTAAGACCCAATTGATATTCAGGCATCTTCTAAGCATAAATATCCTCTTGGTCTAGGATCTCACTAAATCCTTACCACAAGGAGAGAACAGTGATGCCTTCTTGAAGGCAATACAATCTTTTAATCAGTAGTGATTATAAGCAACACCAGTCACGGCTCTCAGTTCTTACTGCATCAACAACTACATTATAACAAGCCATCTGCTCTTTGTCAAAGCAGTGAGTAAGGTTGGCTTCTGTGAATCTGGGGCAACATGTGTTCTAGCTTGCATCTTAATTATGATTTACAAAACACTAGGTATGGACAACCACAGAGGTATGTCACTGACAGCTCCCCAAGTAGCTATGATTCTTGCCTTTAAAGTAAAAAGGAATTAGTATTACCTCCCTGAACTAATTTGTTTGAATCTATATACATAGGCAACAGCAGAATACATAATTTAACATGCTTTTCTTCTCATGCGTTGTGACTTTTGCTAAAATAAAATCATTTTAGACCTAAGTCATATTGCAAAACTCTAAATTTGCCTGTCCTCATGTTTTTGCACGTGGTCAATACAGCTAGCACACAGTACTTGCCACCTCTGCATGTCCAAGTCCTCTGAGACCTGGAGATGACCCAATCAGAGATGACCTGACTCTCTCTCCTCATTTTTGTTTCTTGTGTACTCAGACTGTTAAGTTTTTTAGGATAGCTATTTGTTATGTCTGATATACAATATTACTTCCAGGCTACAGGACAAATGCTTATTTAAAATTAAGAGTGTTTTATTAATAGTTCCACAAATGCTATAGGTATCAAAGACCCTCTAAACCTCTATTTTCACTAAGGAAAAGGCCTGACAGTGATAGCATCAACTGACCACATTATGAAAAATTTCACTGGCACCACTGGCTATAACCAGCTATAGCTAGAGAAGAATAATTCCCTGACAACTACTAAACTTTTGTATTTATCTCAATTGAAGCATTACATTGATGTTACAAGAAACAGAATAACCTCTCACAAAAACTAACAAGTCAGAAGATTGTCTTCCTTATTGGGGTTCAACATGTTCAGCTCAAGAGTTGTGGACAGACGTCATGTCAGCAACAATGACCAATCTTTAACAAAAAGAATTTTATTCATATATATGTATGTATGTATGTATGTATAAAAATATATAAAGGCATCTTTTCATTAGAGGGAAGAAAGACGCTATAGTTTTGCACTTCCTGCCATGACACAATAAAGTTAATGGAACCATGCTTTTGAAGAGAAGAGGATAAGAATAGAATTTAGCAAGCCCTCTCAGTCAGGAGACACAACACCCATTATTATAAAATTGTTTTTAGGGAAATACGTATGTATATTGGCCGAAGGTCAGTTCTGTACATATAATCTGATGCTAACAGCATTACGGTTCAAAAGTTTCCAGTTATCAGGCAAATGATTTTCTAGCTAATTACCAAGTCAAAATTACAGCACAGTAGTAGAATTGTAGATGTAACTACTTCTTACAAAGGGTCTAGCACATAGACACAAGACAGCCTAGAAGAATACAGCTGCTCTATAGGAAGAAATGAAGGTCCACATAGTCAGATTTATTCCATTCTTCCCTATCAGTTTGGGAAACAAATAATTATACAAAGCTGAAAGGAAGATCTGGCATTTAGAAAGAGAAGTGTGTTTGTCATACAAAACAGCTATCAAGAAAACTATTGTCTTAAGTCATGCAAGGCTTGGGTGACTATTCAGCAGAGAGTCAATCAGCATCAACCTGCGACAAGTAACACTGTCCCTCACTGTGCCAGACACAGCCATGGCATCATCTGCTTTCCACACTCCCATCCTCATTCAGAAATTCCTTTTCAGCAAATATAATGAATTCTCCTGTGCATATAACTATTCCATTGATTACTTCAACAAGCAAGGCTTGCAAGAAACAGCCCATCAGATCATACCAAATAAGTGTTATATGAACATTATGCAGAATTTACACAACAAATCAAGGACCTGAGAAGCAGAATAAGCATACACTGCTGGATACTGCCTAGGATCTAAACATTACCACATTACAGAAACATTCAATCTTGTCATCTTGGGAACACATTTGTTAGTGAGTCAGCTATCTGACAGGTGAGTACCAAGTGGGACAGTTCAGTTCTGTTTTAATCTGTACTGTAAGTGAGGTTAAAGGAACCTTTTTTTTTAATCCAAGATTTTTTCATAAAGCTTGAAACCACTATAAAGCAACTAGACAAGGCAGCACAGAGAGGAACAACAAATGTAGAAGTGGAACAAGATGACAGCTACAAAAACTTGTAGAACCTGGAAACTGTCTCCTTGGGAAAAAACCAAACAAACAAATCCAAAGCAAAACACAAACAGAAAATAACTACAAACAAAAAACCCACAAAAACCCAAACCCAACTCAATTCCAGACTGCAAATAACACAGGAGTAGCATCAGCAAGGGAAACAGAACAGCAGCAAAAGGACAAAAACCAAGAATAGTGGTGATGAACACAGCATGGAACAAGACTGAGGCTGCCAGCTATAAACTTTGTAAAGCTACCTGAAGCCTATGAGGTTCTAAGCCATGAAAAGTAACTGGCCACAAATATTCATGGTCAAGCAATTAAAAATAAGTAAAACCAAGGCAAGAATCAATTGAGTCTCCTGAGCAGCAAACCTCTCCAAGAAAGAGCAGATGAATACACCTAACGTGATATGCCCCACATAAAAGCTTAGCCAAAGTGCCTCTGAGGAAAATGTTTAGAAACTCCTAATAAAGTATCAAAGTTTATATTCTATCCTGGCAAAAACACATTTCACATTCTAATAACTGCAGCACAGAGAATTGTAACCAACCATAAGCAAAACTCCTCTGTTCAAAACCCGTGGTATTTTGGACATTTCCAACACATGCCTCAAAGGTAGGATTCAGAAGTTTAATTAGCTTTTTATGCACGTACTGAACCAGCTGATCATATTCACCTTCCTCCCCAAGTGCGTCAGTGAAGTCATCAGGGTGCTATTTGCTCTCTGAAGAAGAGACCATTATCATGATTACCTGCTAACAGCCAAGTCTCAAAAGCCTTGGTGTCATCTCAAAACAACACAGGAAAGGTCTCATGATTGCTGTGTTATACAGCACAGACCTCGCACTCTTGTACCCATCCACACTCTGGAACTGAGAACACACCTGCGCCCCATAATCCATCCTCCTTTCTTTACATGTGAAGAAAACTGACTTCCTCCATAATAAAATAAAATCCTTACATTAATAAATGTCATATTAATTACATTACACATTTATATACATGACATAAATGTAATATAATAGATACAATATATTAACAAAAATATAATAGCAATGTAATCGATTAATTATAGGTTGTTATAATAGAAATATAATAGATTAGCCAAACAGAACCAATCTTCAACACACTAAGTATGGAAACAAGAGTAAGTCTTTACACAAGATGTCTCCAACAGGATATAATCTGAAGCTTCAAAACATTGAACAGGAATGCACATAAGAGAATTGATTAAGTAATAAAAATGTGACTAGTGTTGCTAAAACCCACCAGTTTGCTAAGCATTACACATACCCTGAGTCAATCTGGTTTTGTTACAAGAACAATAACTCACGTGCAATGTCACTGTGAAAAATTAACATAAACTATCCATAGAATTTAGTCTCACTAATAGTGAGAATATTAATAATAATAATACATACAATATGAATAATTTGTGCTTTCACAAAGAAAATTGAGGCAGTATTTCGATCCTACATTCTAGAATGCTTGTCAGGTCCCAAGTTTAAACTTCTCTTAAACTTCTGAGATATTTTTTTGCAACTCAAATATTATTAGTGTTTTTCCAAAAGGCACCTCTATCTTTTCCCATTAAAAACTCTGCTAAATAAACAACAGTAAATTCCATATACTAGCAAGCAGTTCCATAATTATTAATTATAGTATTACTTCTCAGTACTAATTCTACCTATGGAGAATATTAACTTGCAAATGGAGCTTTATTTTATCACAAACCTATTCTGGATATCTCAGAGAAAAGAGTAAAATTTTTATGGAGAGTCTCATTTCCACTGTGCCATAACTGAAGCATGTTTTCCTGCCTTCAACAACTGGTTTTGGGTCTTGAAAATTAACAGCCCTGTTTGATGTAAATCAAGACAATCATTTTCACAATGACTCTTACTAAATTACATCTTCTGTCTCATTAAAACAAACTAGTAAATTCTACTCAATATTTACCTTGCAAATCCTCTCTTTTCTTGGAATCTGACCATTAATCTCCCTCGCTGTCCAAAGACAATTTATATGGTTATTAACTGTTACAGCATTTTTCCATTCTTTTCTTACCTCAGAAGGGGGATTCAGCATGTTTTTCATGTCCAAAAAGGAAGTAATTCAGCAGGTAGCATACCAAATTTTGGTTTATTTTGAAGCTTTGTATTTAATCAAGAAAAAGTAATCTGTCACTACCAAAAGAGCATTTTTATCCTTTAATATACATGAACTTCTCACTTCTCTTCAAATTTAAGGGTTAATAACAATTCACAGCTACTCAGACTGCATTATTTTCTCAGTTAATGTTTAATAGTTAACATAATTCATAATATGATATTTCCACATCACATATAGATAAAGTTCAAGTCAAATACAAGTGCACTAAAGTGCACACTGGGAAGTTTGAAAAAACATTAACTTTGATCCTTCTTTAAATAGTGATAATCATTACCAAAAAACCACATGCACATACATACAGAAAAAAACATTTCCTAAGAAGTCTGCAAATTGCAGCATAAACTCAAATGTTTCTTGCCTACTAATAAATTCTTTTGTGGTTTGGTAACAGAGGGAACTTGCAGAGAGGGAAGGTACTTGCAATAAGCTAAATTACTACAGGGACATAAATCAAAGTAGTATTTCACCCTCCTCTGCTTCACAAGCTACATTCACAGACACTCATCGGTTAAGTACTTCCAAACTTTCCAAAGGAAAATACAACGGTAAATAATACTTCCTTGTTGTTATATTGTTTGTTTCATCAAGGAAGGAAGCGTAACTGACATAAAAACCACAAGAGCCAAAGTCATTAGGACTCTTAATTATTATTTTTTCCCCTCTCTCAACAAACTAAGCTCTGAATGGATGCTGAGTGTCCAACTGACACTGATTCAAGAGGAGAAGTTACAAGTGAGGCCTCTACAGCATTTCCATGTGCTTGTAGGTGGGGATGACCTGAAGTCTGACTTGCAGCTCCCCAGGCTGCTGCTGCCTCCTAACAACAGGCTGAAGCCAAACAGATTCTCCTACAGAGCTGTTACGGCTCTGTAGAAAAGCATTAAGAAGAAAACCAAAGAGAAATATTAAAGATGACAAGCTGCTAAATGGACCCCTTCCATTCCCTTCTGTCTCTCCAAAACCACACACAGCCTGTCATATGATTTGTCTCCTGCACATAAACGAGTGCAGACAGAAACACTAGGAAATACATATGGGGAAAAATTATCCTATAGGCAAACCAGCAAGATTAACAGTTGGAAGCCCAAGTTCATGACAACAGGCCAAAGGCACAAGCCTCAAATTGAGAAAGGTTTCCATTTCCATTTTGAAAACTGTGCCATACCTGTGCACACTTGAAATAGTTTTAGTCAGACATAATGTCCCTGGAAAGGACTGTAAAAGTACCACCCTCAGTACATGCTCTTAGTTGGAGATTAAGAGAAAGAACAACATATTTTTTTTTTACCAGTCTTCCACAGGCAGCAGTTCAATGTGCAGAGAAGGGAACAGAACCATTGGCTTCCAAAATTAACAGATTTTAAAGACCTTGTGACTTCTGATCCAGAGTGCTCAGTAAGGACAACAATTAATATTTTTTCCAACAGTACTTCAAGAACTTCAGTATATTTTTGTGGTAGCTTCTTTTTCTTTTTTTTTTTCTTTTTTTTTTTGATAACACTTAAAAAGTGTGCCCTAGCATAGAAACTCTATTACTAACCAAAATGTTTTCCCCTTTGCACATGGTTCAAGTATGAAAGCAGTACAAAACACAGAACAAATATTTAATTTCTTGAAATAACACTGATTGCTTCCCTTTCCAGAAAAGCATTAAGTGCTAGTAAATACATATCTCTTAAGAGATTAGATACTTCTATGTAAAATAAAGGATTAGAGTTGCTAGGGCTTTTAAATGGCCACAATTATTTTAATTGCTTCAGAAACAGCACAATTACATTTTTGTTGTATAAAACTGCAGATTGTACGTATGACTCCAGTCTTTCCAGAAAAACATTTTTAGAGACAAACAGGCCCACATTCATTGCATTACTAACACATACAATGTTAGCAGCAAAGGCATAGTTAACACTTACTGAGTTTTTCCATTGAAACCTTCTGCACTGATCACACTCAATATTCTCAGACCTACATCTGTGACACTGAGATTTTCTACACTAGTTCTCACTTAAGATAGGGCTTGCTCTGTATGTTCAAAAGGAGGGCTGGAATGAAGTAATTTCTTCTGAAAAAAGTGAAGAAATAAGGAAAAATGAGAAACGCTTCCACTTACTTTTTAAAAATCAACTTTTAATATTTAAATTAAAGTTTGAAACAACTGTCTTAATACAAATGGAAAGGAACCTAAATGCCCAGTGGTAATGTTTGAGTGATGTGTACCGTGTGCTCTACTGTGCTCTGTGAGACCCCATATGGAGAACTGCCCACAGTTTTGCTGTCCCCAACAGAAGGACATGGAGCTGTTGGAGCACGTCCAGAGGAAAGTCACAAAAGTTGGTAACAGGCCTGCAGCACCTCCTTTATGAAGACAGGCTGGGAGAGTTGGGGCTGTTCTCCCTGGAGAAGAGGAGGTTGTGTAGAGAGACCTCATAGCAAACTTCCAGTACCTGAAGGGGGCCTACAGGGAAGCTGGAGAGGGACTCTTCATCAGGAACTGATAGGACAAGGAGTTATGGATGAAAATTGAAAGAAGGGAAACTTAAGTTAGATATTAGGGAGAAATTTTTCACTGTGGGGGTGGTGAGACACTGGGACAGGTTGCCCAGGGAAGCTGTGAATGTCCCAACCCTGGCACTGTTCAAGGCCAGGTTGGATAAGGCCTTGAGTGACCTGGTCTGGTGGGAGGTGTCCCTGCCCATGGCAAGGGCTTGGGACGGGATCATCTTTAACGCCCATTCCAACCCCTTAATGTTTATTATCTACAGCTACCTTCTAACTCAAGCAAAGAAAATTAAGCTGTTTACTGTTATCTTGAAAACTGTATCAGAGCATAACAACATTTAGTCTTTCCTGGAAGAGTTACATTTTAAAGGGAAGCTTTGCAACAAGTCATCCTTTGCAGATGTCATTTTAGCTGACAGCTTTCTGGTAATTAATTCATTGGCCCACATTGCTGTCTGTAGCTTAAGTTTCTTTCCTAGCTCACAGTGAACTAGATGCACCTAGATGAAGAAGTAAATACTATCCAAGAGACCAAGCATCCACAACAATACAGGTAGGTATGTAACACTGAGGAAATCCTTCTATAAGCATTCCATATCATATTCAGCTTCCCTCAGGAATCATCCTATACAACTAACTTTACTTTTTCTAGGTGGGTGAGTTCTTGTTCCTTGGGAAAAACAGTGCAAATCACTAGAAAACATGGATTACATCACCTTTCCTGTTTGACTGGAAATTGTCAAGAAGCCAAAAACCAATTTACTCCCAGAAGATGAACAAAACTAGCAAGAAATCACTCTGATGACTGTTTAATCCCCAGTCATCTGCTGTGATCCTGGATGCTCTTTGCTCTCTCCACCTCTTACAATACCTCAGATTACTATCAATTTCCTTATTTATTTTCCTAACTTTTCCCCCCTTCAGCACTGTTTTCTCATTATCTGCACTCAGTACAAGGCAACTCATTTATGTTCACACATTTATTTGACACTATACATTGAAGCACTTGCCCTTAATTTAGTCACATATAAGACAGTCCATTTTATCTGCAGGTAGCTCAGGCTCAGCACAATCCAAAGTAAGCTTGTGTTTTGCCTTCAAACTCTTTCCTACTTGTATCTATTCCTGCTTGTACTTACTACTATTGTCCCATTTTTCTGGCTGCTGTGAGTAGTTGCTGGCCAGCGCTCACTCAGGGCACCTTACAATTTTAATTTGCTCCTTACAAACATAGACAGACACTGTCCACCTTTTCCTTACTTATCTGTAATCACAATACTGCCTAGAAATCTAAGTCTAGCACACTTAACTGTTACCAGAAATCCAAGTCTAGCACACTTAACTGTTACCAGAACAAACAAGTTGTCCCTTATAACTCAAGGTTGACAAAAAAAATACAAAATCCCTTCAGACAAACCACAAAGACAGCACTGCTCATTATTATTATGCTCAGTGGTCTTAGAATAACCCCTATGAGTTGTCAAAATCCTTGTCAAAATTTGCAAAAGATATTCAAGGGGTAAAAAACCCCGAAAATATTAGTTTTGCAACAGACATACACCATACTCTTTCTGAACAGAAAGAGCACTATGGGATAAAGGTCAAGATGTACTCACTGGATCATTAAGTGCACGTGCAGCTGCCAGTGAGAGACAAACAATCCTGCTGCAAACAGAAGTGTATAATACAAAGATAAGCAATCTACTTTTTCATGAACTAGGGGAGAAAGAGACAGTGAATAGACATACTAAGGATGCAAACATTACATCTATTATCTTTGCAGATCATTCTGAAAGCTTATAAAATGAGCTTTTTCAGAGAAAAGAATACCGAAGCAACTAAAAAAAAAAAAAAGAGAGAACCTGGACAGTACGAGCTGTAGGAACAAGAAAATGTAAATTATTTAGAGCTGCTATGAAAGAAGAATATGAAAGCTTTAGATGAAGATCTTATTAAGGCCTTTCAATCACACCCATTCAAAAATGTTACCCAGATTACAGGCCCAAGTGATGATCAGAAAGCTGATGCTGCTCATGTAACCAGAAGGGAGGTAAAGCGAACAGCTTTAGGCCCAGTTCTGTTCAAGCTAATAGAAGATTATCAGAGGGGCAGAGATGTTAGCTGGACCAAAAGACAAGCCTGGACTAGAGGCTTGCACACAAACCTGGCAGCAGATGGTTCTCTGTGAACAAGGAAGTGCTTGGCAAAGTCGTAGCAAGGAGAGATAGAGCAAAGATGGGTACACAAACACAACTGAGCAAAGTACCAAGGACAGTGTGTTTTGAAACCTCTGCTAGAAAGCCTGGAGTGAAAGAGTTTGAGCCATCTAAAGCAATAAAGATACTGCAGGAAAAAAAAGAGAAAATAATGTTACAGTATCCCTGAGGGACGGACTTCCTCAAATCCATTATAACCCCAAGGCTGTAATTTATTGCCAATAGTGAGATATATGCACACATCTCATTTAGAGATTAGTAACAAGTGTATTATTTAATGAACATTGGACATAGACATAAGATGTAGCTGAAGATGACATTTCTCTCAAGGATTTACAGGCACTAGAGTTGGAACAAAAGTTCCAATTTTTGTTGGGCACAGAAGTTGAAACAAGAAGTTTTGAGTCGTTTTGAGTTATTCCTAGCAGGACAAAAACAATTGCAAATTATACCAGATAAAATTGCAATTCCATCTTCAGGAAAGTAATACAGTACTTGTATTAACACAACAGAAGACATTACCTGAAGTATATATTAAGATGCTTCAAGGAAGTGTTTAAATATGTTCACAGCCTTTCAGGACTTAAAAGCCAGGATTAAAAAAAAAACAATTACAAAAAAAATTTAAAGAGGCTCCAGGACAAGCAACTACATATGGAACACAACACAAAAAGACAGCATCCCTGTCAAGGTGGGTTTCAAGAAATAAAATATGGCAAACCATCTGAATACAAGAGGGAGGTATTCCAGATTCAATCTTAATGTACATCAGTTAACTGTAACCCTCTCTTCCATTTCTGTAGTTGTGTTCTTTACACCATTTATGTTTTCTCTTTGAAATATTATAAATATAGTTGGGGGGTTAAATTTTATCTAAACCTAGATTTAAGCAAAAATAATTTCAAAGTAAACCTGAACACTAAGGACATGAAGCAAGCTTATGAATGAGTAAAAAAAATTTCATATCGATGAATGCAAAAGTAAAAAAAAAAAATTAAATAAAAAATTTACGCCACCAGTATTCCCCCATCCCATCCCCTAACTCAAAACCTTTCTTGTTCCCATTTATGGTCACTGTCATTCACCCTCTCACCCTTTTAATTTAGTAAAAAGATTGGTTTCAGCTTTTAGACAAGCTCCTTGTAGATACAGGGAGGCTGCTCTAAGGTCTCCCCAAAGCCAGCTTTTCTCCAGGCTGAAGAAGTCCTGTTCCCCCAGCCTCCCTCACAGAAGTGCTCCACCTCACTCCTCTCTGCTGAACATGCTGCAGCTGATGGACACATTTCCTCTTTTAGTGCAGTACAGGAAACAATGTTCAAAGCTGCCACTGTATTCCTGATGCAGCCTACTGAGTGCCAAGTAAAGGTGCACATTCACCTCCCCTAATTCCCTAGTTTCTGCTCCTGCTGGAATCTCCTGGGTGCTGTGAGCCTTCACTCCTGCCAAGACACCCTGGCAGCTCATGTCTGGCTCCCAGACAATCAGTCCCCAGCATGCATCACTTCTAGAGTTTAGTCCACCCCGGGTACAAGACATCTGTTGTTGCTGAATTGCCTCAAGTTCCTGCTGGTCCCCTCTCTGGGCTGGCTGGGTCCCTCTGCATGGCAGCCCTGCAACTCCAGCAGGCCAACTGCACCAAACTGCAGTCTGGTGTTCACAACAGCTCACAAGGCAGGAGTGTCTCCTCCTCCAGGTCACTGATAAAAGATATCAAATAATCTGCTCCAACAATAAGAGCCCTGCAGGTCTGCTCGTACCCAACATGCAGGATGGAAACCAACCATTAGGCACAACCTTTATCTAAAGTTTAAAGATCCAACCAAGAGTTCCCTGTTTAACCAACCAACCTACAGGCTCCTCTCTTCATTTTCCCCATTCCTGGGATAGACTATCTCTGTGCTTAGAGCAGGTGGAATCTGCAAAAAGCCCTGATAAAGCAAGCTCAGACAAGGGAAGCTTCAGCAGTTTGGCAAGGGGCATGGCACAGTTTCCAGCTGGCACTGTAGGATGCTGCAGTCTACAGGATCTCCACCATTATCTAATTAAAAAAGAAAAAAACCTTCTGTTTCTTCTCCAACCATATGTCTGTCTACAGAATACCTGAATTAACATAGTTTTTCCACACAACCATACCACGGATGTTAGGACTTTCAGGCCAGGCAAAAGTCCAGGGAAGAAAGGCATGTCATTTCAGAATACTTTCAATTGTTGGTATATAAACCTACTTATAAATTATTCTCATTTTATTCATAATCCTCCCTTGGCACTGAGAAATAAAAGTACATTTAATATACCAATCCTTGGATCTCTTTAGAAAGACAAACATGTTGAAGAGAATAAATATCTGTTCAGAAAGTAATTTAGTATTTGAAGTATTTTTTGTGCTTTTTTATGATTTCTTTCTCTAACTACTATGACTATGAAAAGATCATTTTTTAATTCATTAAAACAGCATGAACTTTTCCTTTCATGGCCCATATTTGAAGGGAGGAAAGAAAAATACTATAGTGTCATTTTCATTAAAATTAAGATATTCAGAAGCATGACTTTCTTAGAATATTTCCCAAACTCTTTACAGAGCTTTAAGGGTGGTTCAGGCATTTTCTTAGGTCATAATTTTATTTCCAGTATTGCAATTCTTAGAGTGACAGGCACATTTTATTTTTCCTATATCTGAAAGGATCAAAAGAGTCACCAGGTATAAGCAGTCACCCACACTCCCTCGATATACAAATGCTACAAACATGCTTTTCTTCACTGAGTCACTGCCTGTTCACACCTGGAAATGGAATGGGAGAGCAACACACCAGCAGTGACAGAGTGAAAAACACTACTCAGTGTACGGTCACAGCACCTGAAACACTACACAACCTGCTGCAAGGATGACACTGCCTGATAGCACTCGGATGAAGGTACTGTACATCTAATGTGACATTATCCTGAGGGGCACAGCTCCCAGTGGCCCTGCAGGATTAAACTGCTGTGTTTTACCACTTCAGAAAATGGAGGGGCTTTTCAGAAATAAAGCCAGGGGAACAGACACTCAAATGAAAAAGTTTGTTATGTACAAATAGCAAGGTACAGTGACAGCGTGGACATTCAAGTGAAGCACAGGACAGTGAAACACACATCACATGTTTGGCCAGACAGGGACAACATTGCTGACTGAGGCCCCTTTCTTAGCTGATAACAAAAGCTAAGAGCAATATTCTGCTCCAGATCTCCCTCTTTTCCAGTACTTAGCACCAAATTCCACCAGGATACATATTTCAGAGATGACAACTCTTATCTGTTTTCAAAAACTGATGAGACACATGCAATAAAGCATTTCAGAGAACAACTTAAAACGCAATTTCCACATCTTCCAGTATCAACGACACCACTTAGATTAAATAAGGTATTTGCTGGTTTCTTGTCCCCCTTTTCCTGTTTGTTCCTTTCAGTAGCCTGAATGCTTAAAAAAAAGTTTAAAACAAAACCAAAGCAAGCAAGCAACCAAAAAACCCCTGCAACACATTAAATGAAGTATATAAGTGAACAAAATACAGGTTACTATACATGCAAGGAACAAAAGGTTAACTTCTGACCCAGAAGATGGGATGGGAGAACATAACTCTTTGCATACACTTTTAAAGCACTTTTCCCTGTTACCAAACAGCAAAAAGAGAAGAAATTTTCCTTGTTTATTGTTTTTTGTCTTACAAAAATCTGATCAACTGCTCCTCTCCAAAGCTTCACACACACAATAGCCTGTTTAACATTTGGGAAGAATTCTTTTCTTTGTTCCTATTTAGCTATCTAGTTTCAATTGAAGTATCTTGCTATTTTTAAGTTCCTCTTAACCCAAAAAATAAATTTACTTTCTCTTTCCTACTTCCACCCAAAGTAACTGAGATGGCCTTTTTAGTTGGTATTTTAGGTAGGCTTGATTTTCAATATAAATCTACACAATCACAACCATTCCATCTTTAGATGGGGGCAAACATTTAAATGAAGTGAGGAATGCAAAATGACAGGCTATTTTGGTAAAAATTGAGATATATCTTCAAACTCCGATGTACAGGCAAAATCCTTATCTGCTACAGATGCCAAATCAATCACATGTGGACTTTGAATTAAAAGGAATTCTGATGTAGCTTGGTTTCCAAGAGCAAAGTATCTAAGAGCATTTTTACCATCTCGATGGTGGCAAGCTGCAGCAAGGGAAATTCCCACCACCCATGCAGACAAAACCTTCCCAGTAAAGGCAGGTTAATCTCAGGCCCTACGAGGCAGCAGAATGAGCATATTTGGACACAGCCAGAACTCAAATGCAAAAGGCTCAAGCAGCATGATCTAAGTCTGAGGTTAGCCCTGCTCTGAACCACCATCACAGCTAGCATGCTTTGGGCTACAAACTGGAGACGTCTCTTCTAATCTTAAGACTCAATGATCTATAAATACAGATTTTCTTACTTTTATTTAGCATTTGTATTAAACACATTGCATATATCAAAGCACTGGTAAACTGAATAGAGCTTCAAAGTTCATGTCTGGCAGCCTCAGCTGCCAAGCTGTAAGCCCACTAAGCCCAGCTAGTAAGTTCTGGAAAAATTGTTTATTATGAGTCTAGAACTATATATCTGCATAACAAACTCTGACTTAAAACTTTTCTCTGAGATCCAAGAGCTAATAAGAAAAAAAAATCTTTTATTCTGCCTTAACATTTCATGCTATTGCTTCACTACAACTGAGAGTTGAAGGGCTACACAAACAAACAAAAAAATTACAGGAATAGGTGAAGATCCCCAACGCCTCTCCCATACATGAACCTGATAGTTTTATTAAAACTGTAATGTATTAAAAGTCCTCTCTCAGATCAATAGACTTTTATTGCTACAGACTCCTCACTGTTCCTCTGACTTACTTCCTCCCCCCTCTCCCAAAACAGAACCTGTTGGGAGATTAATGCCGGATGAATATGGCACCAGGAATATGAGAAGAGAGTGAGCAAATATTCTATCAAAAAGGAATTAAAATGAAAGAAGTTTATGTCCTAAATTCTCTTCTTGGGTTATTCAAATCCATCAGAAGTCTGGAATAGCAATAACTACCTAAATAGCAATAACTACCTAAAATAAAGACTATTTAGGTATTCATCTGCCTTTCACTATTAATATATTCTGTTCATGAGATAAAAAAAAAAAAAATCAGAAGAGGGCTTCTGTTTTGCCTGACAAGCAACTAATCCTTTAAGCTATGTTCACTGCTATGATCCGACTTGGAGACTGGCATTGTCTCAGAGCAGTGGTGGTTACATAAATGTAAGCAGGCTTGGATCTCTAATGTTCAGCTCGCTGGTCTTTTCATTACGAGCGTGCATTTCCTGCTACCTCCCATGAGGTAACTCAGGCTATCAATAAAAGGGATGCTCCCACTCTCTCCCCCCCTTTGCTGGGGTCACATCTGATGACCTACTAGCACCAGATGAGTGGGTTTAAGCTGGACCTATGGAAAAGCTCTGGGGGAATTTCTGGTAGATTACTGCTCCCTCAAATCACTCACTGGCTAATTCCTCTCGGACCAGTCCTACTATAAGGATGTGGAGACCAGCGGAAGGCAAGTATTAAGTGGTTAATTGTGTACAGACATAATGACTAGATGGGAAGGTAGAGGGAGAACCAGAGCTTACAGCACAGTTTTGTCTGCTGGTTCACGCCGAGACGTTCAAAACCCACCCAAATGCGTTCCTGCATAACCTGCACTAGGTGACCCTGCTTTGGCAGGGGGGCTGGACTAGATGATCTCCAGAGGTGCTTGGTTTGGCTGTCCACTTGCCAGGAACACAGATAAATGGACCATCTTGCAATCATCTTACATACTCTGGTTTTAGCTACAAAGCTTCCAGTGAGATTTTGAAGACAAGGGCTGGGGCAAAGGAGATTTTAAAAGCATAGATTTGAGGTCCTTGATCTTCCTAGAATAAGCCTCTGATGAGCTGGGCCAATAAAGTTAAGCCAAAGCAAACCATGTACAAACAGCAGAGACTGGATACAATTAATTCTCAAGTTCAGTTTATCCAATTCACATATGCATAAAAAAGCCCCAAGCATTTCAAGTATTTTGATACCACAGCTTGATTAGCAATCCAGATGTACTCCATACAACAGCAACAAATTCTTGTTTTCATTTCACTTGCATATCTACACTTTGGAGAAACAGCAAAATGCTACTCCATCCAGCTGAACATAAACAGTGCTGCTGTTCTGAGATCAAAAATGAAGCCGGACAAGACAAGAATACATTGGGGTACTCATATACAACACTGACTTGAGAGGTTCCAAGCTTTTAAGGGGTACAAACATGTCTAGCTAACACCGTGATGAAGAATAAACAAATGGGGACCTCCATCTTTCCCAGCACAGCAGTCTCATCCTGGCTGAACAGCGGGAGCCAATGAAAGGAGCTTTGCCACTCCGAGTGATCAGACACAGCACACAATTTATTTCAGGGAAATACAAATCAGAAAGTACAGTGCATTGCCTCAGGTGGCTTCTTCAACTGACTTCTGCTCAATTTTACTAAGGCGTTATTCTGCAATTTTAAAAAGGCAAAAGTCCTGTGGAAGTCAGAAAATTAACTTCTAAAACTAAGTTTTAAAGCCAGCTCTAAATTGCAGTCAGCAAAAAGTTTTTAATTCTAAACCAATCTCTACAATTCATTATTTTTTCCCTGAATAGAGGTTGTTTTGCTTCAAATTGAGCAGCAGAATAGAATGATTACCTGACCTGCAATAACCTTCTTCCCAGGCTTTTGTAAATACTGACTTCTTCCCTTGTCTGATCATCCCTTATATAAATTATAATCAAGTACACAAACAACATAACACTAAAATCTGCCAGGTCACCCTGACACCGTTACAGAATAGGTCTTTTTTATTCTGAAGACAACAGTCAATGTGAGAATTATTTCAGAGAATGATTTCAGCAAACTCTAGTGGTCTGAGTGACCATCCCAAGTCACTCATGTAAAGGAAAATAAAGTTACAAAAAGCTGTATCATCTCGCAGGGTCAGATAAAGCAGATTAAGTGACCGCCACGTGGGCTGCATGTCAATAGGATTAGAGCGGACTTTGGTGGCCGCGAGCAAAGGCGCACACATGGCTGGCACAGGGGTCGCTGCGAAGGCGTCTCCTCCTGTGGGGCAGCTCCAGACAGCACCGGGACAAGATGAAAGCACAAACCAGAGGAGTGCAGCAGGGGAAAGGTTTCAAATACATTCCTCAGCCAGAGACTAAATATAAGGAAGTGTCAGACAAGCTAGGGGAGTTTCAGATGAAAATAAAAAAGCTTTTTGTCAACTCACAGAAAGCCTACTGTGTTATTCTTAAATGCACGCCTCCATCCAGGCAACATTATAAAATGGACAGCTGGCTAAACCCATCCAGAAAAAAAAAAAAGCTTCTGGTGTATTTAACAGATGGTGACACAGGTTATGAAATTGGTCTTTGCTTCAGTCTACAAATATTATTTTTAACATAATTGAGATATATTTAAACACCCTTAGAATAATTCTCAGATGAAACAAAGCTAAGCAATTACTGAAGTGTATGTGTGTATATAGATTATATCCTATTCCACATTTCTGTTTCCTGAGAAAAAAAATCTGTGCTCACAAAAGTGAGGAGTTTAGGGTGATTTTCTTGTATCTAAATATTATATTGCTTAAAAAAATTACAAACAATTAAAAAATTTCCCCTCATTCATACAGCTACCAAGTTGTCTTCTAAATAGGTGTTCTGGAATGCACTGCCAAGCAACAACATGCAATTTTCACAGAGAAAGGAGTAGAGCTGTTATCTTTGTTTTATATTACAGGATTTCAGGGAAAAAAGAGATTTGTTTTTTATAAATAACAAAGCTCATTCCCTTCTATTCCTTCATAAATCAAAGTCTTGACCTTTTCCCATGGTATAGGAAAAAATGAAGGTATCCTCTCAAAAAACATTGGTTTAAATAAGGGGTTTTTCTTAAAGTCACAAATAAACATCTTCAATCCTGTTTAACTTAATCACCAAATTTAATGCCACAAAAAACAAGCTCGGTCTGGGCTCAAGCTAAAGTAGCACAGCCCCACATTTCATCAATTTGAAAGGAAAGCAAAACACAGAACATAACTACATAACTGCAATTCTTTATTCTAATGTTTAAAACCTCTATTTTTACATGCCTAAGTAACAAATTTGCTCATTTACAGTGACTTGACCATCCTTGAAAAAGAAAAGTGAATATATACTAGGGGAGGTTTAGATTGGATTTCAGGAAAGCATTCTTCACTGAAATGGCTGTGAAGCCCCGGAGCGGGCTGCCCAGGGAATGGTGCAGCCACCATCCCTGGTGGTATTTAAAAGCCACGTGGATGTGGCATCAGAGACAAGGTTTAGTGGAGGCTTTGGCAGGTCTTTCTCAACCTAATGTACTCCATGATTCTGTAATTATCAGACTTCCAAAATTCAAATACCTATCACTACAGGTTGGGCAGTCAATTCTCCCTAAATATGTACCATGCTGATGCCACAAATGTGCAAGCTACCTACTCCAGAGCCCACATCAATTATGTGGGCTGACCTCTCCAATATGTTATATTGGGTGAAACATTCTCCTCACATTAAAATTAAACCCTAAAATTTAACATTTAATAAAATACTGCGCACATTCTATTAACAGACATGTTACTCCTAAACATAAAATAATTTATTCATCATCAATCTTCAAAGAGAAGGAAGTAAAATTAAACATAGACATACATGTGCACAGATTTGGCAGTTTAACTCTTTCTAAAGCGTGGAAGTCCAGAACTGTGTCACAGCTTTACCTTACAGATCATTTTCAGCTTTGTTTGAACAATAAGAAAGTCATTTAAACAAATCGGCCTGCATTCAACAATTATAATACACTTATCCTCAAACAGAAGCTGTATGTGTAACAGTCCAGGTATCCACAAGAGAAAAGGGATGGAGTTGAACAAACATATTTGTGGGCTGATAGTTCTTTGCTCCTTTGTAATTTAAAATTATTAAAAAAAAATCTGACTCTTCAGGTCAAGTATTATTTCCAGGGTCCTCGAACTACAAGTTCTTTGTCAATTTTTCATTGACCTCTTAGTAATGGAATCTGACCATGCAAAAGAAGTCTGCTAGGAACAAAACCACAAAGTTTACTTTTGTCAAAGGAATGAAGACTATATTAGGATATATATCTATTTACACAGTTACCATGAAAGATTCCTCTACATGAAGTTCCTCACAACATGAAGAAGTATGTAAGCAAAATAACTTTCATGACAATTTATACTGAAAAGGTCTCATTTATGACCATTAGATTTCTACCTCAAGTTAAAAAAGCAAAGCATAACCAGAAACAACAAAAACAAGAACAACACATATACAAAACTAATGTTTCAAAACTTCAATTCAGACAGAAGCACTAACATGAAACACACCAGAAAGGCTTCACTCAATCTGTAATTAATCTTTAGCAGTACACACATACCAAAAGCTGCTCTCCAAAATATAAATGGAAAATATATTCATCAAAATGTAAGTGTGAAATTACTCCAGTATCCAAGTGGAGAAATTACATTGAATTCCTAGGGCAATGATAACAAATCTCCCTGCATTTATAACTTACATAATGCCAAAGAATCCTCATTATTTAATTATGTAAGCATAATTTTTCAACCCACTCATATTCATTTCTGCTCTAAGGATATGAAATATCTTGCAAACATTTCAGGCCAAATGTCAAGAGAGACCTGTCAAGCTTCAAGCAGCAAACCTCTTTCTTTTAATGTAATACAAAAACCCCCAAACCAATCCATATCTTTCTTTGCAAGATTCCATTATAAAAAGTTCAGTAAAACAACCTAGCAATGGTATAGGCAGTGATGTTTCTCTCCTGCTCCACAGGTGTGATTACACACCTAAGCAAAAGCAGACCACATTTCTGCTGTGATTTTTAGAACAGACCGTTCAAGTCCAACTTTATACAACAGATAATGATGACAATGGATAATGCTCTTTAAAATTTTTCAGAATTACCCCAAATTAAATTAACCCAATTTTCATGTGTTTGATAACTTAGATTACTTTTAAATTTACTGTGATAACATGTATAAAATTCCTTTTTCTCCTTTTTAACAGGCTGTATGCAACAGCTTAGATGGGATCGTGCTTAGCAAAGATCTGCAGCCACACTGTACCTACTTCACCACCACAAGCAGCTGTACAATATTTCCATATTGTTGTAGTTAGGAGAAGATCTGCTACACTCAAATGGCAGCAATGTATTTTGAAACCCAGACAAGTTTTTTTTCTTTTGGAGTGTTTGTGTCTGTAGATGTGAGAGTTTTCTGTAGGAAATAACAAAGCTGGTAGAACTGTGATTACCTGAAAATTGAATTATTTAATGATTTTGAAACATTACTTAATGAATTTAGCTAGGAAAAGCCAATCTACCAAAAACCAGTCTAAAAGGATGGGAAATGAGGTTTTACAAAGCCCCAACAGCTCAAAAGAATTACCTAAAAATATACATCTAGTGCTATTTCCAGGTGTCATGAAATATGCTCTTTGTCCAGAGCAGCTGCATCTCCTGCAGGGCATGGGTCTCCTGCAGCTCATGTGTCATTGCTGCCTGCCCTTTTTGGCCATGCTGAGAATGCTGGCATGTGCACACTGGCACGGGATGCCATGTTTAGGTAACTGAATCATGTGCTTGAAGCTTTATTGCTGCAAAGCCTGTATTTAATAAGGTAAGATCTACTTTTGCCAAAAGGTGAGATAATGTTTACACGGACACTTCTCAACAGTTTTTCCACCCAGCAAAGTAACACACACTGCTTTTCTATCTCCACTCAGCAGCAATACTGAAAATACAAGTATTAAGTGATGGATTTAGATATGTTTGTGTCTGGAAGGCAGAGGAACAGCAAGGGTGTTCTTCATCAGAAACCTGTTATCATTTGATACACTAATAGCCTAATTAAATGGAATTTAATTGCTCCAAATACAACCTATGCATGGTAAGAGAATATCATTATAATTTCTTGACTGTTTCTTGCAGCCCATTGTGCTTGTACAGCAAATTACTGTCCCTAAATAAGCCTGATGGCTTTGACACTGATATGTTCAGTGTCTGTACCTTTATCACTACATGATTGTGTAATCACAATTTGTCTTTCCCTTTAAGTCCTTTCAGCAGCTACCACCACCCATCCTACAAACTGCTACACTACTCCAAAATGCCTACACTGACAAGTGAATGCCACCCAGCAAGAAGTACTTGAAGCAATTCAAAAGACTTCTCTTCCCTATCCCAATGGCTCCACAGACACGCTGGGGGGTTAGCCAATACAGCTTCCAACAGAGCCCCACAAAATAACTGCTGGCTTTATCCAAAAGTTAAACACAGGACAAAAGGACAAGACTACTCTATTTTTGGATTTGAGTAAGTGATTTCTGCATAGAAAATTTTAAACTGCTACAACAAAGAGCTATGGGTCTTCCTAAAATCTGGATCCCATTTTTTGGAACATGCTACGATCCAATTTTACAAGAAAAACTATGATGTGATATAAAACACAGCAGAAAATGTTGTGCTCATTCAGGTATAATTCTCTATGTTCCACTTCCTGCAAAACAACACCTAGTCAAAGAAAAGAAAAAGCAACTTCAAAACTGTACTTCAAATGGTCTTCATTTCTATAAGTTAAAAATTACAAAGAAAAAACAAAAAGTTTCTTTTTTTTTTTTTCCTTTCTTGAAGAGAACAATAAAGGGGAACAAAATCACCTCCAAACCACAAGTTCATTATAAATAAAATTCATAACCTAGGACACTTATTTAAGCATCAAAGCCAGGACAGACGTGCAGGAGCAGAATCAAGTATGAAAGGCAGCAAACTATTTACCTACACTCTGCCTTATCTGGCACTACTCAGCACACTGAATTATTCACTTTGGTGCTTGTCTGTTGGTTGTGGGCTTTTTTAAAGCTGACTTTGAAACTTACCAAGCAGCACATTCAGAGATAAACTGATAATCACATAATAATTCTGTGCTCTATGCTTAGGGCAAGCTGTCTTTCCTACATTTCATTTCCTGAAAAAAAAATTAATACAGAATTTAAAGAAGATAATTTAAGAATAAATCCCCATGTCCTTCAACACTGGGAACTACTCTGGATTTTTCTTCTTCTCTTGAGATTGTTCCAGATTTAAACTGAGGGAATGGTATTTAAAACGTAGGAACATGAAAATAAGTCAATATTTGACAATCAAGAGCTCAGAATTACTACTTTATTGAAAAATCAACAAAAACACATCAACAAAATGACATGATTCTCAAATAGCAAGAGTGGAAAGAAATATTAACATAGCCCTAAAAACAAGCTTCCCCATATGCATTAGCCTCAAAACTTGCATTTACAACTCATTAACAAATACAGTTACAACCTTTCTCCAAATGTTCTTAGCAGCATTTCTCAATGTACAAATATTTCATTGTCTTTTGCTTGATTTTAATTAACTTGCTCTCCACAAGTCTTTTGAAATAAACCCTTCACATCAGCACAGAGCATGCTGGCTTAGCTGAAATGCTGGTAAAGTCATGCTCTGCTCAATCAAGACTGACAGGCACAGAAGATGCACCAGAGCAAAGCTGGCTTGAGAAATTTCAACTATTTGAATTTCTATAAACTGACTAAATTTGACTAAATTTGACTAAAATAAGAAACATCATTTAAAAAAATAAACCACAAAAAAACACAAGAAAGTCTTGATCTTGTTTGAATTTTGACTCACTGCAATTCAAATCGTAAGATTTTATTCCCTGCAGCTCTGCTGCATTTATCTAGCATAAGAGTATATTTGAATGAAACTACATTTCCTCAACATCCACTATTTTTTATAAATAATAACCTTTTTCCCAAAAAATAGATAGATTTTTATTAAGTACTTGTTAAGAAGACTAGTATCACAGGAAGGCTGAAGATTAGGATTTATTTTCCAAGAAAAGTTTGAAGAGTGCAGGAAGATAAGACACTGATCCAGTCTCTGAACAATGAGGAGGTGCTGAATAAGGGGAGGGGCAAAAGCATGATTCTGGAAGAAGAGAGACAATTAAACATTCACACCACAGGATGGATAAATATCATTGAACAGTCAGATATTTAGGACCAGTTGTACTTCATTTCACAAGTCAAGGGAGTCCCCCAACATGAGGTTTCCATGTATGACACAGCACTGTGGTGCATACACCACACTCACAGCAGCCGAACACACAAGATAAAATTGTGTGTGCCACAAAATCTGAACTGAAAGACAATCTAAGCTTAAAAATTCCAGGCTCTTTGCAGAGAGATATTTCAGTCCTCACAGTTAATTCAGGGACAGTTACAGCTGCACTTCTGGAGTCCACTCCCACCAAAAGCTCACCCTTAAAAACTCTCCACTCCTTACTCCTGCAGTTAAGTGCAAGGAGCACATATGCTGGGATCATCAAGTGCCTGCATGAGAATGCTGGAACAAGAAGTATTGAGCACTGCAGCCCTCTGTAGGGACTTCCCTGGCTATCCCTTGAACCACCTTCTCCCTTCCTAGTGAGAAGAAGCAAGTCAAAAATTACCCTCTCCAAATTAAAACAATTTGGCAAATACCTGCTGCCACTTTCATCAGAGCTCTCACCACAACCTCGCTCACAGTTTACCAACCATTCCACCCACTACGATGGCTACTTTGAACCTCCAAATAACTTCAAACATTTGTAATGTGAAAAAAAAGAGAAATTATCCATTTGCAGACTTACACGAAATCCTGATTTATCCAGAAATATACTGGCCAGACGCAGTAAGCAGACAGAAATCAAACCCAGTTGCAGTTTCTCTTTATTAAGAGCTCCTAGCTATCTTGTCATTAGTTATGAAAATGAGATCCTCAAAACAGAGTCAAATATCTCAGTAACAAACTGTTGTCTTGGTGCCAGACCTAACCTATTGCACTCAAAAACCTCAGTCATATGTCTAGAGCACTAGAAATACTCACTAGCTTCCCCTCCTACTTTCTTGGAATTGAAAGAACTTGCATAGAGCTGACCTTACAAAAAAATACTTGACATGACTTTAAGTTATACAGGTGGTCTCTAAAACACCTTTTCTTGGAAATCCACAGCATGAAGCACACACATTACACCCTTTTTGGTAAAAAATCTTCGAATATTCATGTCAAACATTACTCCACTTAGGTGCTGTAATATGGGTAGTGGAAGTTACTAATTTTTTGTTGGGACTTCATGTTAACATCATTACCACTGAATCATATGGACTTAGCAAATGTGGATTTATTCCCCACATGTAAAATATTTTAATAAAGTTTTTTGCAAGTTTGGGATTGATTGCCAAAAAATACCTATATAAGTATGCAGAGAGTATAAATCACTAAAACTTGCAAGTCCAATAGAGTTTGCTTGCATCACAGATCAATAACCTGGATTCAGAAGTGAGAGCTAAGCTTTCACTGTCGCACCACACAACTGTTATGATGCACAGATTAAAAATAAATGCACAGGCAAAATGACATAAATATTCACATATGACCTAAGTAATGTGTTGTGCATCAAATAAACCACCAAGCACTAGTTCAAAAATTAAGTTTATTTTGACATTATTGCCCATAAAAATAAGAATCCTATAAATAGAAGAAAGTACTGCAACCAGGTATTCCAGATTTTAAAAGCACACAAAGGCTTCTAATTACTTTCTTATAGCATATAAAAGGTAAGCATGCCTTGCACAATACTTAATCTTCAAAGAACTGAAAAGAAATGTTATTTTAGAAGAACTACTTTATAGTAGTGTAATTTATACTAAGTTTTCTGAGACTTACTAATATACGTCACAAATATTTGCATATAGATTGGCACTAATCTACTTTCAACAAGAGAATCCTGAATTTACAACCTCAGCTACGAAAGATTTTTGAATAGCACCGCACTTCGCTATTTTATCACTATTCCATTATTTCTCTATATTAAAAACACATGTCAAATTCTGGGGACAGATTAGGTAGTACCATCTAGAGCATGAATTAAGTATCAGAAACAGATTATGGTGATGTGGATTTGTGCCAAACCACAGAGCATTACAACATCACAATTTTGCTGAGGAGACACCAAACAACTCTACAGTGTAAGGCTGTGAAGTACTGTTCTTTTTGAGATAAAATACACTGTTCTTTTCAGTCTCAAAGAAGAACACACATAGCTTCCTTCTGTTTATTTTGAAATTGGTATCCCATTTTTATCAAGTGCTGGAGATAATTTCTTATGCAGCATAAAACAGTTAATATTGCATAATGAAGACCACAGAAGAGCTTAGAGAAAAACTCAGGACTACTTAAAAAAAAAAAAAAAGGAAAGAAGAAAAGGAGCTTAGCCTTCACTTCCAACCAAACTGTCCATAGAGTCACAGACTCAAATCCAGACCCTCAGCTGCAGCTAAAGAGCACCCCAGGATAAGACCACCTTTCTTCCTCAGCAGTGGTCCAAGCCCTTGACATAAATCATACCAGCCCTGAGAGAGACTGAAACCATCACAGAGGTAGACACCAACACAAACAATTCCAGTTTGTATTCCTTGTGTGAACACCAAGTATCGTTTTGGCACCTCCATCCCACTAAGGCAGAGATTTCTTGTTAGGTAGTAGTAAAACAAACCTACCAAACTCCCAGACAGAATCTCTGCTTTTACTTGGCCAATTTCTATGGGATACATAAAACTCAAGGAGTTTCTTGCTTGCTTCTGTCTCCATAACAACAGTGTCATGGAATAAAGTCTCAGCTAAACTCCGCCAGAAGCCTTCCATTTAACTCTAAACTGAATCTCTCAAATAATTTTAAGAAAGCAGCCAAACCAAAACAAACCCACAAATGTAATCCTGTCACTGGCAAGCTATTTTCAAATTTCTTTACAGAAAGTAAGGAAAAAACTTCAAGATGCTGATGGCAGTGTCAGAGTTGTGCAATCTGCCAAATCTTCATTTTACACAAAGTTTCTATCTGTGGAAAATGTGCATTATTTTTTTAAATCACATTTTACAATATGTGTGGAGTCTTACTACAAATTGAGAGCAGGCCTTCACTGTGGATAGTATACAAGCAGCTATAAATTTATCCTCTGTCAAGGAGCTAAACACAATCCCCGTTAGTGACCACAAAATACACCAAATTTCCACCAATATATAAGAGCTGTCAGCTGCAACATTTAAGTATTTCTCCAGAACTATACTTCTCAGGCTCAGCAGACCTACAAATAAGGTCTTAACTTTTTCTTTAAGTATTGCTCTCAAAACCAAACAGACCTACTAAATAATTAACCCACATTGTTAGAAAGCTTTTAGATCAACTTTTCTCCCACTTCAAATTTCTTTTCAGATATTGAAGTGCATTGACATTCTGCTCATTTTCCAGTGTTTTTAAAATGAAAACAACACAGTCATATTCCTTTAATAATTACAATGAGCTAAAGTTTATCCATGCAAAATTGTGTCAGGAAAGGCTCGCTACTTTAGTAGGCTCAATTAATTGCTGCAAAAACAAACTAATATAAAAAAGAATACTGATCAACAGTAATGCCTTTCACCATAATCAGAATAAGAAATAACCAACCTAGTGAATCCAATACTGTACTCGGAAGAGACTGAAAATAAGCTGAATTATCTCTTTTACATAAAACCACAAGAATGATTAGTCACATTCCAGTTATTTCTGGATTCCTGCAAGCCAGTGTAGCACTCGCAGGCTGAGTCAGAACCGAGGTCTCCATTCTGCTCACTATTGCATAAGCAGATAGAGAGATCTCCAAAAGTTTACATTCTGAGTTTTACTGAGTAACAAAGCTGACTGACCAGAAGTATAGAACAAGTAAATCCCACTGATTGCAAATCAGTGGGATGGCCATGGCTTTCAACATTCACAAAAGTTATACCTAGGAGGAACTCTCAACTGAAAAAAGTAGTAAAGCATGCCTTTAGTCATTTTGTTCAAAGTATCATGAAAGTACTTCTTCCCAAGACTGCTGCAAGGACCACGTTCAGACAGCCTAAGCTCCCACTGCAGCCTTAAGCCAAACCAAGGAAGTGAGAGATGGGCATTGAATGATTGAAAGTTTAGATTAAGATATGCACAAAGCAGTCACAAGCCCCGCGGTGAAACACTGGCTACAGATACCTGACATTACCCCTAATTCCACATCTGAGAGGTGTAACTTGTTCCCATTCAGGCCCTGACTGACCTGTCCAGTTACCAGATGATTCTGATACCTGAGCATGCCTGCTGTAGATATGACTGTTTTCCTACACTCACATATACTCAGCATTTGTCTTTTGCCTCTCAGTCCTGCTGGAACCTGCCAGCAGCTACTTTCCAGCACTCCCAACATGGGAGGAGTTACATCTCCTTCAGTATACCTTCCCTCCAGTATTTCATTAAATTAGACAACAAAAGCAGAAAGAAACCAGTTCAGGTAATGACAACAACAAGGGTGGGTGGCAGGAAGGAAGGAACAGTTTATATCATCAGCCTACACTTCTATCTGTAGTATGGAGCTGCACCACAGCCCAGAGTAAGGATCAATCCAACCACAGCTTACAGCTGCTCATCCCCAAAGAAAATGAGACGATGGTCATTTAAACATTGTTTCAGAATATGTCAGATGTCCTAATATTAATATGTTACAAAGTTTCTCCTACAGCGTCAAGCCTAATAATGTCAGTGCTTGCTAAGATGTTTCTTTTTGGTTGTTAGATACATTTTTAATGTGTGAAACAAAAAAAAAAAAAGGTGGGTGGGAGAAATGATAAATACAAATAATTTTGGAGTATACCCAAATATATACACACTGAGGATGCGCTTTAGTAACTTTATCCCTGATCAGTGCTTCAAATAACAGAGAAAGATTCTCCATTTCATTACAAGAAGCACTGCAATATGCTACAAAGGCTCAACTGGCTTATATATTGGCTCAGTACATAAGGAGTCAAAGACACTTCTCCAAGCTCTTCTTTCTGACACAGATCCCACCTCCAGTTCCTCTCCAAGAGGAAAAAAACAAACCCAAAACAAACATTGAGAATGGCAAAAGATAGGCTACTAATTTCTGTTATAATCAGCAAACAATTGGGGAAAAAAATCAAAAAAGGGAAGGAAAAAAGACCCATACAGAAAAACTCAATTAGCAATTTTAATACAGAATGTAATGAATTAGAACTTTCAACATGTGGGGGATATAAAAATACAGAGAAATAATCATACTTCTATTGCTACAAAAACATAAGGGACTGACTTAAGCCTGTTATGTACAAAGGCTACTAGGGCTACAATAATTTTCAAAACCATAAAAAGGATCCACTGAAGGCAAAAGGAAAAGCAGTTAAAACAGAAGACAGAGATGCAGGACTTCTCACATGTTGTTCTGATACATTAAAGTGCTATAGTGAACAAATTACTTTCTATGTTCCAAGTGTATTATAATCCTATTGCACCTATTATTCTTAAATGAAATAATTTTTCAAACTGAATGATGGCAACTAAACTCAGCTGCCATACAACCAACTACTCCTTTAAGTCTCTCATACCTGAACCTTATTCTTGGATCCCAAAATTCCCTTACCGATGTAGAATCAGTTTCTGTCCATCCTTTTCCACTGTTAGCCACCATTAGTATGTATCAGAAACAAAGTCCTTACACATGTTCAACTATTCATCAGCACTCTATACTAAATCTCCTAAAGAAGATGCACATACAGATTTCCACTAAAGATGTTAACTCTAACAAGGAGTGAACTGAGCAGGGTTTCTATTTGTTATTCTTCTTCCACCTACTACCCCATTTTAACACTGACCACATATAACCATTTTAGACCATACACTCTTCTATGTCTGCAAATGTCTCACACCAAACATTCAGTTTTCTTAAAAATGATCTCTCCCATACCATCTACATCTCTTATGTACAGCATATGGATTGAAGAGCCATGCACATTAAAATTAAATCCTTTAATTGTTTGGTAGATTCCAACATTTTGCTGTTTACCAAATGCAGAAAAACCCAACAAACCAACAAGAAAACAAACCAACAATAAAAACCCCACCAGGAGCCAAAAGCACCATCCTCTGTTACTGCTCAGACAGAAAAGGAATTGGATCTCCTAGAGGGCATGCAAAGAACTGCCCAGAAAGAAAGTGCTGGCAGAGGTTTTCATACTGACATAAAACACACGGACTACAGGAAACGGTGGACACTGTTAAAACTTTTTAGTCATTTAGGCAGGCAGCTTTCTGTGGACTCCTAAAATCCCTGAAGAATTCTAACTGTCAGAAGAAGTATCACAGGCACACAGAATACAGAGAGGAAGCTTCCCAGATTCTGATAACTCCACTAAAATAAAGGGGACTATTCAATTGAGTAAGAACTTCTTGACTGAGTATAAGTTTTTCATAGCTTCCTTTAAAATTGTCAGCTAGAGTGTTTAAATATATATCAAACTGTTTTCATTTCATCCACTCAAAAATCCTGTGTGATTAATTTCACAAGTCCATAAACCACCACATGTCTACTTATCATTACAAAAGAAACACAACTTGCAAATAGCCCTGCTGTTATTCACAGTCAAACTCTAACTGCTACCAAATGGTAAAACTGATAAATTACCTGATTAAATTACTGAACATAATCAGAGATGCCCTGCTGCCACTACAGTCATCAGTGCATATGTGAAAAATTGAGCAAAACTGGGCTCTAGATAAGCAGTTTAGTATTCAAGAACTATCCCAGACACATCTAGTCCTAATAAAGTTGATGAAACTACTCAGGTAGAGAGGTCAGTATTAGCAGGTTTCATTCCAGGAGTGGAGTTTTAAGCCGTCTCTTAAGGAATAATGCTAAGCAATAAGGAAACATTGCTAAGGAATAATGCAGCACAAACTTACAACACTGGGAATGTGGTGTGTCACTATCCAATTTATTAGTGGAATGCAAATGATAAAGTACTGTGTTAATTATTTAGGAAGTGATGTTGAAATGGTTAGCTGGTAAAAACTGCAGTAGTTCTGGAAACAAGTCAACTCAATGCCAGAGAACAGGAGACTGGGTCAAATTATGCTTACTCAGAAATCCAAAGCTTACTGGAAATCAGATAGTTTACTATTAATTTATGTATAGCAGATCATTCTCAAAGGTGGGACAGGAAGACAAATGAACACATTTTTAAGAAGCAGCAATTATAATATTATTATTATTATGAGCAGGTTAGTTTGTGAATCTGACATAAACAGTTTTGAACATTATTATTATTATAATGCTTATGTAATTCATAGCAGATTTACTAAGTATAATGGAGTCTTCATAACATGACACTCCATCACACTGCTGCCAGCTCCTACAGAAATGGGAAATCAATTTTTTGCAAATGCAAATTACACAGTGGGTGGGTAAGAGAAATGCAAACTGCAAAATCCTACACTAAATAAAAACATATATAAATATGGTGACAGCCTGGTAAGGGCTCCTCTTCAAATAGCTAAGGAATGGCAATCCCATTTTCCCTCTTGAACAAACTCCTTTCAAATATGGAGGATGTCAACAAAAATGAGTTTTCAAGTAATCTTTTCATAAAGTAATATTTATTATTTGCAATTAATAATTGGAATTTCTACAGCACACTTCAAACCTTCAGAGAGAAACTGCATCTAATAACGCAGACACTAAGAGAAAAATGATCCCATGACAGGCCAGAAAATATCTATTTATTTAGTTAAATTCTACCGACATTGGAAACATCTTTATTCAAATGTTTTTGTAATGACTCAATATTTAAACATCACTATGTATAACAAGCTTCTTCCTGATTTGAATAAACAGAGCAGCATTAGGCCCAGCTACCCCCAGCAGCGGCATTCTCATTACACTGTAACAACACAAGGAAATAGTTTTCGTAGCAAAAATTGTATTTTGTCTATCTTAAAATCCGTGTACTTTGTAGCAAACGCCGAGCATTACAAGCCGAGCGGCAGCAGCGGGACTCCCGGGCAGGCAGGCAGGCCCTAGGAGGAGCACGGAGGTGGCAGCTCAGCCCAGGGTGACAGGGAGGAGGAGGAGGAGTGTGTTTCAAGTCACAGCCAAGGGACTCCTCCAGGCAACTTAAAAAGCTCCCCTGAGAGATTTGCACCTAATCCTCCACGGCCCAGGCGAGGATTGCTGTGATATAACGCCAGACAGCCACGTGCAGGAGGGAAGGGGGTTCAAAAGGCTCTCACAGTCAGAGACAGACAGAGACACTAAAAAGAAATACGTGAAAACTGATAGCCGGGGAGCTTATTGCCTCCGAGTCTAAATCCTTTCATCACTCTTTTCATCCAGGGGAGGCAAAATTTATTTATAGTATTTGAGAAAGGCAGAGGGAAGAAAAGAAAAAACCTATAAGCTTATAACTTGCTGTATGATCATCCTCTGTACCTTACTGTTTCTGCTTTTTTTTGGTCAAAATTCACTCATTGTGACTGCTGTACAAAATCTGTGAAGGAAATACAGAAAGCAAGCAACTAAACAGATACCATTATTTCAACAGCCCAGTTGCCATACATATTCAAATTAACTGTACCTCAATGAATTAAGCAAGGGCTACTCGATTTTATTGTTCTCACTACCGGGGCAGGTTGCACCCACAAAACAACTTCATGCTGAGATTTAAAAAAACCCCAAAAGCACAGACAAGTCCTCTGCTTCTGGGGAGGTAAAAAAAGTACATTTAAATGTGAACATCCATGTGGAGATGCGTGAAAATATTCTGCTGTAAGAATAAAGAATTAACATACCAAACTGCAGCTACAAGTTCGTGGGTGTTTTTTCCAATTAAGTGACTTATGAAAATATATCTTGATTTATGGAAATACATACAAATAGAGAAAGTCGTGCTGAACGGAAGATTACCTAGCAGACCTGATTCACCCTACCTCCTCATGATCTGCTATACCTTCCTGATTTAAATGTACCGAGCCGAGTATCCAATACAAGCTGAAGTACAGTCCGCCATAAGAAGTACTAGGAGTGCCCTTGAAAAATGTCCAGATTGCAGCTAGTGCACAAAGGACCTCGCCATGAAAATAAAGCGCATGAAAATTTCTCTCTCGCTCTTGAGCCGGCAGCAAGTGAAGAGATTAACTTCCCATCAACATCGGAAGACAAAGCGTTGTCAAGAGACACGCGAAGTTTAAGAGGTTTAGAAAGAAACAAATGGAAAAAAAAAAAAAAGAAAGAAATTGGTCGAGCAATTAATCCCGAATACTCTGCTTCGTATTTATCTCGCCCCCAAAAATGCTCGACTGAGCTGAAGAGCAGTACTGCACGATCCAAGCGGGATCACCCAGGTACTGACTGCCAAAGGTAAGGGAGCCTGGCATCCCCCTTCCCTCGCTACACGGGAGGCGACGCTGCAGATCTCCCACTACATCACCGAAAAGCGAAGCAGAACCAGCATCTGGAGCGGGAGGGGGGAGGTAATTAACTGGGAACTTTATGTTCCTTAAATATGTAACCACGACCTTTTTTTCTTCCCACGCCCCTCTTTATTTCCATGTTCTCTGTCAAAACCAGGCTGAAATAAACGTTATTCTATAATATAACTATTAAATAAGCAGTACAACACTCACCATATCAGCTGGAACGCTGCTGGACATTTTGATGTTACCCTAAATGGCTTAAAATCAACTTTAAAAAAAAAAAAAAGGGAAAAAAAAAAAAAAGCAGCAGCACCAAGAGCAGCCCGCTGGAGATCTTCAAGATGCAAAACCGGTGTCAGTATCGGAGGCAGCAGCTTCCAGGTCCCCTACGCGAAAGAGGTGCCCGATAAGCAGCGGGGAAGGCGGCCGGCTGCGGAGCAGGAATATCCAGGGGCAGCGGTGCCGGGCTGGACCGGAGGAGCCAGCGGGAGACCAGAGATGGCAGCAGATCCCTGTCAGCGGCAGCGGCACCAGCGGTGCCAGGTAGACCAGGCAGCAGGACTACACCGCCACATGAGCTGCGTGCGGGCTTTTTCCCCCCTTCTCGCCCTCTGCCTTCTCTCCCAGCCTCGACAAATGACGACGGGATGATTCACACGGGATAATAGTGCGTCCAAGTCACCTCCTCAGTCGGCGCAGGCGACCCGGGCGCGCAGGCAGGACCTGGCTCCTGCCCTGGGCGGCGGGCAGGGAGGCGGGAGGGCCGGGGTGGGCCCGGGGCCGCTGGGGAGGACGCCGGGCTGCCGTCCCCCCTAGGCGGTGTGCGGCATCCAAGAGCGCCCGGCGGGGACGCGGGCCGGGGAGGGAAGGGAGGGAGGGCGCTCGGAGGGGAGAGCCCTCCCCCGCGGCGCTCGGAGGGGGCCGGGGGGCGTTCGACGGCGGCCGCCTCCCGCAGCCTCAGCTCTCCGCTCGCATCGCCGCCGCCGCCTCCTCAGCCCGCCCTCCCTCCCTCCCCCGCCTCGTCCGCCGGCGGCTCCGGCCGCCCCCCGAGAGCCGCGCTGCGAGCCGGAGGTGCCGCTCCTTCAGCGCGATCCTCGCCCGCAGCCGCCCCCTGTCATCTTCGGCTCAAGCCAACATGGCGCCCGCCGAGCCGAGCGAGGGGACGCGGCAGGGGAGACACGGACCCTCCGCCGCCGCCTCCGCCGCCCCCGCTCCCGCCGCGTCACACGCCGCCGCCCCGCGCGGCACCATGGGGCTTGTAGGCGGCTGGGGCTCTCCGCCGCCGGGGCGGGGCCACCCGCCCTCCGCGGGCCCGGCCCGCCCCGTCGCGGCGGCCCCTGGGCCATACCGGGTTCCCGCAGCGTCGGCCGGGGCGGCTCCGAGGGGGCTCGGCGGCTCCGGCGGCGCCGCTTCCCCCTCGGCAGCAGAGACGCCCCGAGCTCCGCGTGAATCGGCGCTTTCCCCGCACGGGCGCTGCCGCTCCCTCAGGGCGTTCTGGCGCTCCCCTCGCAGCCCCTGCCGCCCGTAGCGGGTGGGTGGGCCCGCGCTGTTCTCTTGGACGGCTTCCAACGAAAAAAAAACCAAAAACCCAACCCAACTAATTAGCACACAATGATACGGGTTTGGAATGGAGCTTAAAGATCATCTAGTCCTAACCCACCCTGCCCCTAGACCAGGTTGCTCCAGGCCTTATCCAGGCTGGCCTTGAACGCTGCCAGGATTGGGGTATCCACAACCTGCCGAGCAGCCTTTTCCAGGGCTTCGCTGCCCTCTGAGTAAAAAATTTCTTCCTAATATCTGTATTTTCCCTCATTATGTAAATACTCATTACTCCTTGTCATATTACACATTGTCCTATCATTACACTTCCTGACAAGAGTCCCTCTACAGATTGCCTGTAGATATGCTACATTTTCATGTTATTGTTTTGTTTTGCACCCCAGATCTTCAAGTCTGGGCCTGTACGTCACATTTTTTTAAATTTATTTCTCATTCTCACATTATTCTTTTGGTTTTTCTTGAGTTTGGCTTGGTTTTTTTTCAATTACTTTAATTATTTGAAATTTTGGGGGTTTTTTCCCCCGAACTTTGTAGTTTTAATAATGAAAAAAAGCTCCTGTAAGATTCACAGTGCAAACAATGACTGCTGCCTTGGAAGCACTCTGAGAAAGGGAACTCCCTCATCATGTCAAATTCCCCTTCAGAAGCCACCTTGCTTCCTGAAGAGCTCTGCATTTTGTTATGGACCCAAGTTATCAGAAACTGTCTGCAACTGGTGTTTTATCCATCATTCCAGGCAGCTCCTGGAGACCAGCATTCAACAAAGAAAGGGAGTGCCTGATGAAAAGTGCACTGCAGCTCAAATGCACACAAAAAAAAAAAAATCCACACAAGGCACATGTCTACTGAAGAAATGAGTTGGCCTTTTGAGAGGGGTGTGGATAGGCACATTCACATACCAAGACTGTGAAACTGTCCAAGAAAAAAAAATAAATCAAGAAAATGAAGCAGATGGTGACAGATGGTTCCTTTGTGGACAAATCTCATGTAAAACCACAGGAAATTAAGACAGAGTTGTTCCCTTTAATTCTAAAAGTTCGAGTCTGCCTTTGCTCTGTAGGACTTCATGCTGCAAAGGCAGCCCACTGTCCCTTGCAGGGGTTATAATTCTTTACTTTGTACTCTGCCTCAAAATAGTTCAAAACTTCTGACTTCAGAAGGTAGATCTGATAGCAAGCAGCCCTGTTTGATGCCTGGGAAAAGAGTTGGGGGCCAACAGAAGTGGCCCTATGTGTGTGATCTCTGTGAGCATTCTGTACTGCCACATTGTGTGACTTTAGGCATGTCACTCCCTCTCTTCTCAGCCGAATTTGCTTAGATAGTACATTTTTGGGAGTCAGTGACAGCCCCAATCTCAGTCAAGCCTTCTAGACATCAACAGGATAAAAGATCTTGTGTTTGTGGGAATAGCAAGCTGTGGAAGCACCACTTTCTCTCTAACTGGGTATCCTTGAGGGACAGAGAAAGTAAAAGAGGGGAGTCAAAGAGATGAGATTTGAACAATGATTCTCTACTTCAAACATTATGCATTCCTGGTATCTGTGACTTTCTGATTGAATCAGTGACAAACTAAGGAATTATAAAAGATCTTGCTTAGTAGAGTTTATCCGTAGAACCTTACTAATGTGGGCTTTTCCCTGAAAAACAATCAAACAAACAAAAAAACCCCCAAGAAACATACATCCAACAGCTTAAATTTATTCAGGATTGTAAGATCTGCTCCAAGGCCATCCTGCAGACCAGCCCTTCGCGCCTCTCAGACAGCAGCCCTGTCCAGGTGCCTTGAGGTGATCCAGGTAATTTAGGAAGTGCCCTGCCCATACTTTTCCTGCTAGCACTCTTAGAGTAGGGGCAAGAGAGCAAGCACCACCACTGCTTGACAGGCACTGCACATCACAGCTGTCTCCTGGTGTAAACTGAAATTGGTGGCAGTGCAATTATGTCCTTGGCCACTTTATGACTGCTGAGGTGCATGGCCCTTCCCACCTCCCCTGCTACAAGCAGGACACACAGACAGTGGGCCTTTGTAATCCTTTGCAGCTCAAAGGGTGGATTGCCAAAGACTATGGAAATACCCTTCCACTCCACACCAAGAAGTCCATGTGCCCAAGCAAGTCAGGCAAGTAAGGACAGCGGCAAGCACAGGCAAAGTGGATGCAGGGTCAGCAAGGCAAGCAGGCAGCAGCAGGGCGCATCTGCTGCACTGGAGATGACTCTTTCTAATGTTCAGATGGAGGAACTCTTCGGTGGTGCATAATGATAAACACATCCAAAGCACATAACCACAGGAAAGAAACCAGCGTGATTCTATGGGTTTTGCTTTTTTGCCTCTATTTTAGCAATCCAATAAGAGGAAGGATCATGTGTTGGTGAAGCAGTGGGGTACAGGAGGAGTCAGAAGTCCTGACCACTTTGAGTCTCTTCTGCTTTGTGTATGCAGTCGACTTGGCCAACTTTTCTGCCAGGTGTTGTATAAATGAGGATCAGCTCCTCTCTTTGATACACAGCTGTACTGGCCAAGAGATGTCAATTACCTTTTAATGATTATTTTGATTACCATCTATTTGAATCTACAGTTATGACTGCTGGCCAGAATGCTCTAGTATTAGACACAGCACAATAAAAATACATATTGTGTCCTGTTCTGAAAGGTTCATAAGTCTGGGTTTGCCTAACAGCTGATATTTATGTCACATTCAAATGATTGGTTTTCCCCTCGTTCTTATTTGTGATGACCAAACACGAATGGAGGGTCTAGTACAACTGGTACATGCTGGAAGTCATTTCAAGGTGATTGTGTGATGGGCAAATAAGTCAGAAGAGCTGCTGAATGATGATCCTGGTAGAAGTTGCGCTACATATGATGACAGGGGTAAAACTTACCAGTTTTGTAGAGGTGAGGTCACATATGCTTGAAATGCAGGATGGTCAAATATAAAACAGAAAAATGATCTTTTCTCCTTGGCATGTGTTAAGAAGTGCTGTTATGATAGTATTAATTTCACATTTGCAGAGAGAGGAAATGAGAGTTGTGGTCAGCAGTTGTCTGGAACAAGGGACCCTGCAAAAGCATAACCACAGGCTCAGTCTGTGATCAGCTTGCAGATAAATCCCGAGCAAGTGCTACAGGCATACACATCTGAAAAAAAATCTTTTCCACATCCAAAGATCAAGGGAAAAAGGGAAAATGCTGTTCAAGAGGAATGCTAGCAACATAGGAAGCTTAAAAAGCTATTCTGTTTTTGGGGTCTAATCCTGTACTCAGATGCACAAATCTTATTTCCATTAAGTCTCCTTTACAGAATTGTCATTTGAATTTGGACATCCAGGAACAAAATCATTCATCATCACTACTTTGGCAACTTATGGGGGAAATTGACAAAGTATACAACTAATATTTCATTCCTTATTTGAAAAACATGACATGACACAAGTAGAATTTGGCCATTCTGTATTCCCTTAGAGAATTGTGCCAGGTATTTACAAGTGGACTGAGCTGCGGATTAAGTGTTTCATGGCCATCAGTACTAGTTGAAAGCTGACTCTGTACTGAGACGTGCTTAATAGGAATAAAAGGTCTGTTATACTAAATCAGATTAGTAGTCCAGCCAATGTGATATCCTGTCTCCAGCAGTGGCCAGCATCAAATGCTTCAGAGAAGGACACACAGACCCCCACAGTGGACAATCATGTTACAATCATCTTATTTGCTAAGTTTCCACTGCTGCCAAGGCTGCCAGAGAGGCTGGTTTATGCCCTGGAGCACACAACTTCATGTCATTTATAGCCTTAATGGCAGCATAACCCACTGCTGACATGTGAGACTGATTGCTATTTTTCAGAAGAGCAGCGCTCTCTCCCGAGTGTTGTAATTGCTGGTGTTGGAGACCACATCGAGCCTACATCCCACAACTGACACTAGAAGCTTTCAGCCCAGTACTGTCCTCCAGTGTTTTCCCTTTGAGGCAGGCTGTGAACAGGAGCATCTTCAGGAGAGGTAGCACAACATCAGGAAATTTCTCCTAAGGTGATTTCTGATTTGCCTCCAGATTTTCCAAGCACCCGGAGAAGGTGAAAAGCTCCCAAGACAAAAGGTTTAATTCTTTGGGGTTTGGCTGTGGGACAGATCAGGATTCTTTCCCTCTCTGGCAGCCACAGCAGCAAGATATCCAGGGCAGCAAGGAGCACACCAGGTTACTCAACAGGATACTTTTAATACCTTTGTAGAAACATGTGGCCTTTTTTTTTTAACTCTTACAGAGCCAAGTTTGCATTCAACTCGGTATGACTCAGACACACTGAATTCAGGCACCTTACAACGAAGTGTTCAGGCAAAAAGCTGCACTGGAAATGAGGGCTGGATCCCACAGAATGCTTGCCACCCACTGTCTGCTCCTGTGCTCTGCTGGTTTCTCATTCTGGCTGCTGCAAAAAACTCCTATTTTCTGTGTTCAGATTTATTTTTTTTAAACTAAACTGACTCCTTTCCGCTTGGAAGAACATTGATTTTTGCCTGTTTGCTGCTCCTGTGTGAAGCCAAACCAGCATGTGGGTCCTATCAGCCTCTCTGTCAATGCCAGCAGGCTTCTGGGAACAGCATTCCTCAGGTCCTCACCTTTCTCTGAGCCAGCAGGAAGGCAACAGAAGGACCTCTGAGATTTTGCAGCATTTAGAATACACACTGCCAGGCAGAATCATGGTTTATTTATCTATTTTTTAAGTTATTCATCAGATTGATCTTGCTGGAAAATAAAAACACAGAACCAGTTTAAACCAACTCACATTGTTCCTCTGAATGCCCCAATTTGCTTTAAGGGTTTATTTTCCCCCCTCACATCTGCAGTACTTGTGTACAAACAGAAGATGATAGGAAACAACTGAGTGACACTGAGTGCCCGAGGTTGTTCCTGACCTTCCTGATGCAGCTGAACCAGGCAGGACCCATACTCTGCCACTCTAGTGAGTGTTTCTGAGATATGGCATAGTGGTGTTACACTTAGTGATGCCACAAATTATGTCAGGTAACTCCTCAGGGCAGAGGTGAGGACTGAAATGAGAGGTTACAAAGGTGGAATAAGAGCAAGAAGTGCTCAAGCCTGTTTTAGAGAGTATTCAAATCACCAGAGTTCTGGAGGTGGTTTAATTATCCGTATACCTAGGAATAAATGGATACATCTGTCCAGTTCATACAGAAAAATAAAACAATTGGGACAGGTCCCTTATTTTACAATATATATAAGAAACAGGAAGGAGAAATTTTAGCAGAAAAGCTTCCATCCTGGATCAGCTTCCTGACAACGAGGGGGAACTAGGGGAAGCATTGAGGTTACGCTACAGCTCGGAACTTGAAACTTGAATTTAACAAAATAAAACTATAAAATGCTCTTTAATATAATGAAATAAATATGTGGAAATTAGGAAGTTCTACACAACTGATTGCAAAAGTTATGGTGGCAAAAATTATTACAATTTTTCAGAGAAGAGGGAGGTCAAAGATCATGAAAAGTGCCATATCAAATTAAATGACAGCTCTGCAGAAAAAGGAACAAGAATTTGTGGCTTTGGGGAATGACAGTTGCAAAACTCAACACTGTAAAAGAAATTGTCTAGAAAAAAAATGGAGAAAAATGTATGGTTAGTGTGACACTAAACCATAAGAAAAAGCAGTAGAAAGAGAAAACAGTAAGAAGAACAGTAAGAAGCAGTAGAAGAGCACCAGGTATCAGTCTCAGACTAATCAAGGATGTAAAAGGAGAATGGCTTCATAAAACTGATGTAAAACTATTTGTTAAACATGAAGGCTAAAGCTCAGATTGTTTGTTGGTGCTACCAGGATCCCATCTATTGTTTGTGCCTTACATGAGCCGCAGCAGCCCAAGGCTGAGTGCAGCCTATTAGTTGTGCTGAGCCAGAATCGACAGGGACCCTGGGGTACCAACTGTGTTTTATCATCCCTCTGTCCTGCTGACTGCAGCAGGTTATTTTTTCACACTAATAGGCAGCTAAGTTCATTTTTTTTTTTTTTTTTACTGTAAGGGTCTCTAGTGGGCAGCTAAACATTAGTGAGCTCCCATTATAGCAAAGATTTACTATTTATAAAATTAGTACTAAAAATACTAAATTGAAGTAAGAAATAATTTTTGCTTCTTTGAATTTTATGTCTGTTATCTGTACTACATTAGAACTATTCAGTTTTTTTTTAATTTAAGGACCTTCATATGCCTGTACTTTCAGGCTGTTTCTTATATGCATATGTATATATACTTAAACATATGTTTATAAAACTCTCAATCTGTATGCACACATACATATTAATACTCTGAACACTTTTTAAATTAGCTGAAGCACTCAGACAGATTACATGCAAATCTAATTGTATACTGCTTGAACTGAAACAAAAACCCAACCCAGAATCTGCACTGAGGAGTTAATTGTTGTTTACATAAGTTATGTCAATGTAATATAATATTTTATTTGCCTTATTTTCTATCATTCATTACTCTTTAGATCAGAAACAATATCTGAATGAAGCAGTGTCTAGAAATGCTATTTTTAATTGGCTAAAGAGATTGGTTGACCTCTGGTAACTGGTCACTGTTGTTGGGGAGACTCTCCATGAGTGGTGGTGCATTGTTTAAGCATAATGGGCCAACAGTCTCATGTCATCCATAGGATATGGAGACACCACAGTTTTGTGTTTCTTTTACTTTATTACTATACATGCGAGGCACAATCGACAAAGACTTCCTGAGGATGAATGTTGTCAGTATATGAAACACTGAATAACTGCTTTTTGTTTTGATGAATGGTCCCCTTTCTCTCAGATTTAAAGGGGAAAGTACAGGAAAAAAGTAGTAGCTCTGGGGAATGGAGTCTTGAAGATAGGATTTATTTTTTTTTAACAGGCTTTGGGCTGCATTAAGTGCTTACGACAATTTTATATGACTTTGACTCCATTGATATAATCTAAATGATTCCAAGCTTACACTGCAATGTTAGGACTGGGCAAATTAATAGGAAGCTGAATTCCGTGTTACTTCCAAGCTCACAGTCACTCGGGTCCTGAATGTTACCAATTTTGGGACTGATTTTTTGTTTCTCTATTTTCACTTTTATTCATCATGAGAATGAAACCCAAGGGAGACTGATTTCATTCTAGTCTCCCTTTCTCATTCCAGTCCCAAGCTTCTGTGGGCAGTAATAGGTATTTGTATTGCAGAGACAACTGCTCCCAAAATAGCCAGCACTAGAAGTCTTCTAATTGGTTTACTGTCAGCAAAAGAGCAACAGAATCTGAAAGACTGAGTGGACAGGTTTTACCATGATGGAGTTTGTTCTATGTACATGTAGTTGCTTTGAACGAGCTTTATTTGTTTTGATTAATCTTAGTTTTATTAATTTATTGAAATTATTTTAATGTAAAGTTCAGTAAAAGGAGGCTTTGTCAGACACCAGTGTCACTGCTCGCTTATGTTGTGTGTGTCATTGGCAGTGGGCTGGTGCCTTGGGTGCCAGCTGCAGGCACAACAGATAGATGAAGAGCAATAGTGTCAATTCTTGTCCATGAACAAAAACTGGGACCACATTTTCAGATTCCCTTTAGCATAACTGTAAGGGTGGCACTCAACTCATCTAAATCTAGTCCTCTAAAAATACTAGATATCATATCTAAACCACTTTTGCAGCCTCTATCAGTGGAGCAAGGTACATCCATCACTTTAACCTCTTAGATAAGATTCTTGACTTCCTTCTATTGACCATTTTGAAAGCTTTTAAATGTCTAGATGCCTAATTTTTATACAGCTGCAGATAACCTTTGTGAATTCTCTCCAGTCTCTCTCTCTTCTCTCCACCAGCATGGTGTTTTCTGCTCCCCACTCTGCTCAGCTGGAAAGTTAGCCATGATTTGATGCTCAGGGCTGTTCCCCACTAACCCATCCAGACCCTGTCATTGTTCATGCCCCAGAGTGCTGAGATCCAATTCCAGGAAGGCTGCAGATATTTATGCCTGCCTGAACCTTCAGCATGAAAGCAGTACCACCATGGCTGGAGTCAGTGGGCACAGGCTGGAGGAATTACCTAACAGAAGCAGAACTGGTTACATACTTGAGCAGGTGCAGAAATTTTGGCAGGATCAAGGCTTAAATAACAATTACCTCAAGGCAAGAAAATGTTCTTTTGTTTCCTTTGCTGCACAACACTTTCTATTGTCAATTAACTCGGTTTTCAAACTGATGAATGATGGAGTAACTTTGGAAGCATTACAATCATGGCATCACTTGAAACGCCTCAGTGCTCTCCCGAGGGAGGTGAGAAGGTTATGGGCGGCCTGTTCTGCTAAATGAGGCTACTCAGTGATCACAGCATGTGCTCTGGAGTCTGCCACATCAAGTCCTTGGGGTGCAGCCTGGCTGCTATTAAACCGTATGGGCAGAGTCCCATTACCCAGGTGAGAGTTGCATCAGGTCTGAAAACCTTTCATTTTTCCAGAAAAATCCATATGTAGGACACCAAGGACACAGTGGGGGAGCTGATTGTTACAGGTTTGTTGAAAAAGAACAAGAAGAGCACATGAAAGCTTGGAGAAAATATGCCTAGATCTCTTTTTTGTCATAGCTTTAATATGGCATGTAATGTGTGTATGCTTCCTAGTCCACTGCTGCAGATTTCTCTGCAGATGCAGCAAGAGGCAGTTCTTAAGCAGAGACTGGTTACACAGAATATTAGAGTATTTCAAGGGTATTAAAAATGCCACTAAACAAAGATCTTGTTCACACACCCTGCCCTTTCTGTGACAAATGACTGCAGTAAAAGTGAACTCCTGCTTTTCCTTATTTATGAAACACCTCCTCCCTTTTGTATAAAAAACTAATATTCCTGTGCTTTAGAAAGTGTATAAGTGGCAGTTGAGAGAGCGGGTGAAAGCTGTACATTAGAGTGGTGGAACAAGGCAAGCACTGAAAAACAAAAAGCTATTCAGATTTTCTTTTTTTCCCTAAAAGAAAAGGAATGAAAACTCTCATCAGACTGAATTGTTCCACTCCTGATTACTGTGTGTAGCATGATGAAACAAAAAATGCATTTCCATTTTAGCTCTTGCAGGCAATATGTGCCTGCAAACCTTTTGATAAAGAACTGATTTTTCAAAGCAGCACATTCCTGTAGGCTGTCAGTGATCCAGCAGAGCTCTCACGCTGCTTCGACTTTTCCTCCTCCCAAGAGTATCAAACCTTTACAATTCTTTCTAGAATCCTAGCAAATTTAATAATATAGGCAAACTTCTCCACAGATTGATTTTGGATTTACAAGGCTCCTGGCTGTTTGCTTGCAGAGACATAACCCAGAGGCAGAAACCCACATATCAGTCTTGTAAAAAACAACCTCATTTGCACCAAATAGATGTTACTCTTCAACATCTTCACAACTGAAACTGGCAATGTGTCACACTTAGCCATAAACATTTTTTCAGGAAGGAACTGGTCTCAAATAAGCCAGTTTAAATAAGATCAGCAAAGCCATCTCCAGTAATACCATCTGGTGACTCTTAATCACATTCAAGTGTAGAATATTGAAAATATGAGTCAGGCTAGAAAAGACATGAGGAAAAACAGTGTGAGCAGGGAAGTGCAAGAGTATTAACTAAGAGTGGCTTGCAGGCTGTAGGATGGAGAAGAGCAATAAAGAGGAACATGTAGCAGAGCAATTCATAAACTCAGGGACTAAGGCAATACTTTCTCATTAAATGCAGCCATGTACCAACACCCTGCCCATTCTAATGTCTGGTTTTGGCTTAGTCCTTATGTGCCACCCAGGTACTGAGACAGGTGCAGAGGTGAAAGATCAGTGCAGAGTTGAGCATTATGTGTTTGCAGTGGTCTCACCAGCACTGGACTGTCCCTCCCCTGCCTGGTGAGCCACAGCAGCAACATGTGCCTCCTGAAAGCACATGAGAATCCATGAGCCACCATTGAGTCAACTGCATTTTCTAAGCCACTGGCAATATTTTGTAGAATTTGAACTTTTGTGTGTGAAGTGGTGAGATTCTTTTTCTTTTCCACATTTGTTTTTTCTTTTCTGTAGTTGAACCCTTAAATGAATAACAGCCTGTAGCAGCTTGTGTCAAGAGTAACAAGAAGGTGGCTGACACCTGTACTAGTTTGAAGAAACAATTTAAAGAGTTTGGTTATGAATTCTTCTGCAAAGCAATTTTTTTTCCTGCTGGTATGCATAGTTAGATTCAGTTTCATTTCACTGTCTGTGATGCCATTCCTTCTCCACAATAACCATCCAAGTGATGCATCTCAGGCTTGTTGTATCAGGGAATGTTGACAAATAAATGAATGTGCTGTTTTCTTTGGCATTTAAACCTTTTATTCAACCCTCTAAGCTAAAGACAGGTGATTTCTTAAAATGGTTTTGCATGCTAGCAAATATAAATAATCACTAAAAGTGACAGTAGAGGTGACATCTCTATAGACTTGGAAGTTATTAGAAAAAAAATTTAAAAGGTGAGAGTAGTTTTGCCATTTTAAAAATACTTCCCAATTAGTTTAATAGGATTTGGTGCAGTGTTTTACAGTTTGATGAGCAAGTAGCTGAATAGTTTGGGCAGCATGTGTCTAATCTTGTTCTGAATATTTTGTTTTCTTTAAGCAGGTAACAGAGTGTGCATCTGTCTCTTCATTACTGGCCTCTGTTCTCACACTCTTTCTTTTCCTTCTTCGGGCAAAATATTTTTGCACATGCTTAATCCCAAGGACATCATTAATCCCAGGATCTTCATGTGTGGAAACTAAGGACAGCTTTCAGTACTTTATTGGCCTGTGCTGGGACACCCAGGGACACATCCCATAGGAATCCATCTATCCTGGGAAAGTCTGTGCTGCGTGGTCTGTGTGTGGGATTGACTTCTGCTGGCCAAGGGCGGGAGGTGACAACCTCTTCCTGTGGCCATAAGGCAGCTATCGGGTCTTGCACAGCGTGGCCTTGAAAATCAGGCTTAAGCACCTGCTCTGGCCACTAAATTCAGGAAATTAGTGAACTGTTCAGCTGATCTGTTCTAAATGTCACGCCCAAGCAGTCGGTTTAAGTCCGTCTTGGATGTTTCAGCATGGTGTCTACTTGTAAGATCTGCAGTGTGGCAGGTCTGGGTCCAGCTCTGTTTTTTTTCTCACATTTTCAGACTGAGTCCTGACTTTGCAGCTGTGAAGAATGGGGACTCTGAAACACCCCTTGCCCTTTTCTCACACATTAGGTGACCAGATCTGTCAGAAGTCTCATGGGGATAGTCTCTTCCTGTTTGTGAACTTCACTCACTATTGGAATTGTGTAAGGTAAGGCAATGTGTGATGAATGCTCTTGTCATGCATTGAATTATTTAAATCCTCTGGAGAGAGTCTGGGCATTCAGTTCCTCCTGCTGGGAACAGGAGATCTTCAGCTGTTCTGCAGCCAAGGAAAAGTACTGATCAGAGAGGTGAACATAAAAAAAATATATGATATATTTATAGAAGTATGTATGTGTGTGCATGAATAAAGCCAGTTGTTTCTTTTCCCCATATCTTTTGCCTGGGAGTGCTATTGCCTGGTGCTTGGCCCTCAGGACATTTTGTGTGGTTGTAGAATTAATTGGCATATTTGGTGGGGTCTTCTGTGATAGACATTTGGGGTGTTTTGGTTAAGAGTTAGTTTTATGGGTACTCTCACTCATACAGAATCAAATATACACATGCAAATAAAGTAAGGAAGGATACAGTAACCTGTATAATTAATTTGATTGACAAAGTATGGGAATAGAGTGTTTCTTTGTCCTTGTAGAGGACATGTTTGTTGCTCTTCAAGCACTTTTGTGAGCAAATGAATATGCTAAATTAGGTCCTGTAGAGACTTGTTGGCAAGTGGCATAAGGAAGCTTGTTTCCAGTTTTGCAGAGATAGATTCTTTTCTTAATCTACCAAATTAAGCATTGGGTAGACTTCTTAAAGTCAGCTCCATGGCAGAGGACAACAAATGGCAGAGGACGTGCCAAGACTCTGTTCTTTGACCCTCCTGCTCTCAGGTCTGTGACCACCCTCTCTTTCCTGAGCAGGAACCAGAATTCTGTGCTCTGTAGAATCAGTGCAAACCTTTTCTGGCACAGGAGCCTGTCTCAGATCAAACACCTCCCTTGGAAAATACTGACACATGTTAGAAGAAAACAAACCAAGCCAGAAAAAAACCCCATCTGTTAGTTTCTTCACAGGTTTCACATTTGTTTCAAGCATGCTGGTCAAAAAAACACACCCCAACAACACAATCACATGGAGAAAGTATCAGTTCCTCACCTCAGAGAAAAGTCTTCTACTGCAACTTTGAACACTTCAGAGTGGATTCACCTCAAAGCTGTCTGAAAGATTGGTGTTTACCTTAAGGTTCAAATGAACTAAAAAAAAAGGTAGGAGCAGAGGGCAAGCCATCCCATCTACTCTGGCAGCTGTCTTTAGAGGGGTGAACCATATTTTGGCAACCCATCTCTTCTCTGACCAGACAGGCTGCCAACATGGCTGGCTAAGATTAGATGCCTGACTCCTGAAAAGCTAAATTTAAGTGGTAAGAATCCCAACCTTAAATTTTTAATCCCAGCAGAGTTTATTGTTCCTTTCCCAAAAATCCAAGCACTTCATGTCATGCCAGATCAATTTTAAAGACTGGTTGCCCTTCAGTTGAGATGTGGTACTGTGGTATTCCTGCTGCCAGATCATTCCTGCTTTGCAGATAATGCAAAAGAAAAAAAAGAAAAAAAAAAAAAAAGCAAACAGAAAAATACTCCCTCCAGCTGCACATTGAGCAGTGAGGAGCCTGGGGCTGAGAACAACAGAGTGCTCAAGTGGTTTTGACCAGTACATCTGAATAAAACAACCTTTATAATATTTGAACAACAAAACACTTTACTGCTCTTATAGCAACAAACCCCTTTGCACACAATAGCAAAAGGAGTTATTACTGGTGCTAGAGCACAGTGGTAGCTCATCAAGGGATCCATGTCTTACCTTTCCAGCATTAATCACTGGAAATTCTCACTGTACCAATAAGCTTTTACTTGTACACAGTGAAAATAATGGTCTCACCTATACACAGTGAAGTCAGAAAGAAGGCAATAGTGCAGAGCCACAGGTAGCTTTTATATCCTGTATAGTGAAATCTGGCAATGTATCCTTATACAGAGGCTAAAATACTCTGCTTGAAAATAAAGACAGTAACACTCAAAAGCCACTTGTAGCATTGTATTTACTGCTTCTCACTTTGAAACCAGAAAATGCTTGTGCCTTTTAGAAATCAAAACACACAGAAAGCAGAAAATGTAATGACTTAATTTTGTAATAAGACCCAGGCACAGGAACCCAGGAGGATTTTCTTTCTGATGTTGGACTTCACATCTCACACCCAGAGAGGCCACATGCTGGCTTTGGCTCCCAGCACTGTCCCCAAATGCCTTCCGGCATGGAGAGGAGAAAGCCTTCTCTGGTTGCCTTCAGACTTCTCCTTGGGCTGCAGGAAGAGGAGGGAAAGGACAAATCTGTGTTGGCATCAGGAAAAGACTGTTGTCTGAGCCCCTTGCTAGAAAGTGAGTGCACAGCACTATAGGCAATACTGGGGTTTCCTTCAGCCAAAATGTGTCTGTAAAACCATTCCTCTCTCTGGAGACAGCAGCAGAAGGTCCATTGCTGTTCCTACACTCCTTCAGGGATGCTCTACAAAACAGAGAAAGAAACATCAAGCAGAGTAAATATTACCAGTCCCACTCATTGCTGCATGCACAATGAAAATCATCTGTTTCTGCTCATAGATTAAACAAAATCTCATGGAACTGATGAAAAGCAAAGAAAGAAAATGTAGGAGTACCCAGAGACAGATCCCTGTAGACACAATGCTTCTGGAGACATGACCATAGAGCTGCTCTCCTCCTTGGTTGTTTCCAGAGCACACAAAGTTCTACTGCAGCCAGCTCAAAGCATGCTTATCTGTCTCTGGAAGGACTCACTAGTGTGCCACTCTTCACACTCACAGTCATGGGCCCAGATACCTCATCTTTCTCCTAGTTCCTCCCAATAAACCTGTGACAGGGAGGGGAGAAGCAACCTCTTTCAGAAGAATAATAGGGCTCAGCCCAAAGGGGAATGCTGGCTCAGTGTGAGCACTTGTTTCACACAAAATCAGGAAGAAAATTATCCCAAAGACCTACAAAATTCCTTAATCTCAGCTGCTGGCACTACCTGTGTGTTTTGGAACGACTTCTTTCCTTGTCAGAACTGGACTTCATGCAGGAAAACAAATTACTTTTTTTTTTATTCTAGCAGCATTCCACCCCAATACCAGAATCTTTGCAAAGAAATGCTCCTCTCTTGCCTTTTATCTCTGCGTGTGGCACAGTTTGTGCAGAGAAACAAAGGACACGGCCATGAGGCAGAAAAATCAATGTACTGAGGTGCTGCATGAGAGCATCCGATGTGGGTTTGCTCCATTGCTCACACAAAGGAGGTTCCAGGCTGTCCTGGCTGCCAGAGCCAGGCAGGACAGCTGGGGGCAAGGGCATGGAGCGTGTTCAGACCAAAGCAAGGATAAATGTAAGCTTCAGCCATGCAAACAGAGGCGAGAAGCTTTTTGCTGAAAGTCATTTCCCCTCTTTCAGCGGCACCAGCTCCTGACATGTCACCATGTGCCTTGTTTGCAATACCGGGGAAGGGAAACTCATGGAGGTGATTTCCTTACATTTCTGGATTCTTTCAAGCCTGAACAAAAGACTTACTACTTCTGACATTGGATTCCTGTGTCTGATGAACCCCTGACTTCCCTTACTTGAATAAGTAGTTTAATTCATAGCGGAGCTGATTTCAGCTCATGGTGTTGAAGTGTTGTCATCACAGCATCATTCAACACAGGATAGGAAGGTGACCAGGAAAAACTGAAATTAATAGTGCTTTCATATGGCCTTCCTAGAAGAGTGTGAACAAAAAAAAAAAACCATAACTGTAGAGGAAAAATTGCAATTTCTGTATGGAAAAGATTCATTCTGCCATTTGCTTTCCGGATCATTATATTTGCTTTCCACCACCACCATCATTCCTTTACTGTAAGATAGTAACTTTTCAGAAAGCTATTCTCCATTGACATTTCACCTCTATTTCATTGGCTCAGACAACTTGAAGTGACTTGGATAACATTTAGTGAAAGAAAACAGACTGAATCTGATCAAACATTCTTTTCTTTGATGGAACACTTAAAAGCAAACCAACAAAAAATATATTAAATATATGGTTAGTGTCATCATATGTTCTTAATTTTGTTGGGTTACTAAATTACAGGGACTGCAAAAGGAGACATTATATAAATCCCATGTGAACATATGGCTTTTTTTTTCCCCTTTTGAGACTGCAGGCTGAATCTATGCAATCCTGTTAACAAAATGAGCCTTGTCATTTGAGGAGTAGAGCTTAATGACAGTTGTCAGTCATCACTAGGTACCACACTCAAGGGACATCTTGATATGCCTGTGACAGACAGATTAGATATTGTCTGGAGAGGGATGGTTGTGCAGCAGCTGTAAGGAAGCCTAGTGGAGAGGAAATGAGGATAAAATAAAAAAGAGCAAGGAAATCAGATACAGCTTTTCCAGCCCCTGATCTCTGGAGCAGATGATTCTTCTCAGGTATGAGCTGTGTGTGTCTGAAGTTAATGGCTGGATGGGAGATGGCTGCTGCTGAGGTTTGGCTTCAGTCACCCAGAATCCCAGCCTTGTTTTGGTCAGACCTGGGCAGATGAAAACCCTCTTTCCCCCCAAAATAGTTTGCTGTATAATCAGTTTTCCTTCTCATTCTTCACAGTCTTTTGCACTGAAGGCAAATGTAATTAGCACAGCTATGTCTGAGGCAGAAAGAGACCAAAATTGTTCGGCAGTTGTGATCGTGACTTTCACTGCCAGTAGCAGGAGGTAGTGGAGGGAGGCTACTGCCCATCTTGTGCCCTGCAGGGGACCTGTTCAGTGCCAGCAGGGTTCTGGAGCTGGCACAGGACCCTGCTCCCACTGTCAGAGACCCACAGCTCCCAGATCAAGTGTACCTGTAAGAATTGCCTCCCAAACAGCTCTCTGCCTCGTTTGTCCTTGTTAATTTGCCATGTGGAAACCAAAGAGATGCAGGGGTCAGCTCAGGAGTCTGTGCACACACTGCTCCCATGAAGACGTGCTCTGTATCCACGAGTGACCAGACACTGAGCCTGTCAACCAGAGCAAAGGCTTTTCATGCATTTCTAGTAATAGCCACAAGGTCATTCAACACAGGTACGGGCAGCAGGAGATAGGATTTGGAGCCTCTGCTGCAAAAGTCCTTTATCTTTTTTTCAGCCAAGGGTCAAGTGGGATTGCAGAGCAAGAAAAACAAATGGGACACCAGCCCCAGGAGACCTGATGAAGGAGGCCAGTGGAGGCTGCCGAGCCAGCAGGTTGTAGCACACGTAGTGCTGCTCACGTAAAGCTGAGCAGTGAAACTGCAGCACTCTGGGGCCCGTAAAACTGCTCCCTGCTGCCTGGCTGGGACAGCAGTGATGATGGATTACACTGGCTCCACTCTGCAGGACGCCCAGCCACAGGAACACTGCCTGCTCCTGCTGCTGGATACTGCTGGTGTCTCAGGAGGCTGCAGCCAGCATCTCCCACAGTGAGCGGCTCCCCAGGCACCAGCCCTCTGCTCACATCAGCTTTTTTTCTCTTGTGAAGTCAGGAAACTCCTTGAGGATTCATACAGTGCAACACACCCCACCTAATACCTTCAGTCTTGATCTTCGTGTCCGGAAAAGCAGATATGAACAGAACACACTACAGAACAATAAAAGTTGTATAAAAAGAAAGGAAATAAGTGACCTTGAATTGTGGAGAAAGCAAGAGAAAATTCAAGGTTTAAAGTTAATTAGCCCTTGAACTGTCAGGCCCAATTACTTCCAGCAGGCTCTGACATTTCGAAGATTAATTAGGAAGTCTGTTGTCATTTTTCACAAAGGACCACCATTATGCCAGAGAAAACCTACCTGCTTTCTGCACACAATGACTTGAAATTTTGCTAAAAACTAATTGGGGATCTTTGATAAAAGCTTTCTGGTTGTTATATCCATTTTGAGGAATACACTCTATTTATATGCTGAAATAAATCTGGCAGCTTTGAAGGGAAGGTTTAACTCCCCGGTTGATGATTTGAAATATTTGAAGCTCCTGGGCAAAAGGTCCTTACATTCCTCTGCTTCTTTCACGACACTCTTGTTGCATCCAGCATAGATTATGCTGTAGTGCTGTACCCAGTATGTATCAATTATTTAGCACGTTTACTCCCAAGCAGATCCATGCATGTTACTGTGTACCTGTCACCAAAATCAGCCTCCTGAATTATTTCTGAGCAGCAGAAATGCAGCTCCACAAATCTGAGTGAGCAGCAGCCTCCTGCAGCAGCAAAAGCAAGCCATCTCCTGGGCTGGACTGGCAAGGGCATAGCTGGCAGAGCAGGGAATGGCATTCTTGCACTCTTCTGGGCAGTCCATGAGCCTGTTGCAATTTTGCCCCCAGTTCCAAAGGCACATTGGAAAATAGGAGAGGATCCAGTGGATGTCTATGATGGTGCTTAACTAGATGGAAAATCCAGTCTAAGACCCTGTTTTCAAGGGCGAGTCACAGCTGGCAATTCCCAGAAGCTCCTCTCCTATTCTGGTGTGATATTTTAACCCTCTGATCTTCCCCAGGACAGACCAGTTCCCTGCAGAGCTGGAGGGAGAGGCCGTGTGCTGAGCTTTCTGCTCACCAGTGCAGTGAGCTCTGCAGCAGTGAAGCACGATTCTACCTGCAAGTCTGTCTATCTCACACTATTTAAAATGTTGTTGTGAGCTCCTTAGCAGATAGAAAGCCCTCCCTGGCTCACAACAAAGTTTGAATCTTCGACAGTGTTCGTGGATAGGGTCCTTCAGAAAAATTGGAACAGAAAAAAACACAAAAGAAAGGAAAAGGAAATGAAATCCCATTTTAGACACAAAATGGTTTCTGGCTTGCAGCCCTGCAGATATTTTTAACATGTCCATCAATACAGTCTCTGTGCACAACAACTGACTGATCTGTGACTCTCTGTTCATGCTTCCATCTCTCCCCCAATGACCAGAGGGTCCCTTAAAAGAATAACTTAGTCATAACTATTTTTATTTTCCTTTATCATCAGGGGATACTTATGTGAAAGCTGAGCTCTAGAGGGGTGGGACCTCTTGCCAGGGAGGTGGTACATGTCCCATCCCTGGAAACATTCAAAGTTGGATGGAGCTCCGAGAAACCTGATCTAGTTGAAGATGTCCCTACTCATTGCAGGGAGGTTTGGACTACATGGCCTTTGAAGGTCACTTCCAGCCCAAACTGTTCTATGATTCTCTTGGAAGGTGGTTGTTTCTGTGCTCCTTCTGATGTCCATGGGAGGGGGGTTCCGTGGCCGTGGCAGAGCTGTGTGCAGCAGCCAGTCTCCTGCAGGGGCCCCCTCAGCCCCAGTACAGCGAGCTCAGGGGCTGCTGGGGAACGTGCTGTCCCATCCATGCCACCAAGGTGGGAGTCACCAATGAGCTCTCTGACCTCAGCCAGCCGAGGTACATGCCTACAAGCCAGTGCAGCTGCAAGGCAAGGTCCTGAGGAGGATAAGGCTAGGACTCACCATAATCTTCAGCCATCTCAAAATTAAACAGCTAAGCCAAGTTGAGAACTTGTTTTTTAAAATGTTCTTTTCAGTAGGTTCTTCCAAAAAGCACTTCATCTCAGCCCAAGATATGTGGGATGATTCACTCTCCATCCCTTGTAGGGAGAACCTGGTATTTGTAAGGCCTGGCTCAGGGGATGGTCCTGACATAGATTTTCTCTCTCTGGGAGCTAGACTTCAACTCTTAAAACCCTAAAACAAAAGTGCTTTGCTCTCCTAATGACCCATTCAAGGTCATAGATTTGGCAAGCAGACCAGGAAATTATGTGCCCCAGCCACAAGCCTGTTTTTTCTTGCATGCTTTTCTAACCATTTTCAAACCTACCAGAAACAGATAAGAGAAAAAAACCAAAAAAAACCCCCAAAAAACCCCTGAGATTCCAAATGCCCTCTAATCTTCCATACCATCAATGCCATGATCATAAATACCCACTGGAACCAAACCAAGGATAGTTTTTCATTTCATCTTTCAAGGTCTATTTTTTTTAAAAGCCGAGAGAAAAACTAGTTCCTCTACAGAAAACAGTTAATCATTAATGGTACATGCAAAACATAACATGCTTGACCCTTTGATATGCTAGGAGCAGCATGTAAGTGGAGATGACAGGATATATTGGCTTATGCTCCTCCCAGAAAAATCTGCCTCGCTGTGGGAAGGGAGGAATTGAAATCTTTATCACCTGAGCTTAGTAAGGATGTTGCTTTTGAAAGGGAGCAATTGGCTATTTTAAGGCTGCTAGCTCGTAGCCACTTCAGTAATTCTGCCTAATAAATGCAAAGTCATTCATGCTTTGTGGTTGATGTCCAGCATCAGAGAGGGAAGTGCTTAGTCAGCCTTATTTTGCTGACTCACTGACTCAGCTTTTGGAGGCACAGCCCGTCTTCCCTGGGCATTGCTTTGCAGGGTGAAATGTAGGAGCTGGCAGGCAGGCAGGCTGGGATCAGCACCCTGCACAGTTCTGTGTCCCCTCACCGGCACTCAGAGAGGCTGCCCAAGAGGTGAGTTCCTGCATCCTCTTGGAGTTGGACCCAAGGCACTGAGTACCCTCAGCTCCTCAGGTCAGGAGGATGTAAGGATGCTTGGTATATTGCACATGCAGCCGTTTATTTCCCCAGAATAAACAGGGCAGCATTCCTTCATAAGGTTTTGCAAGGACAGATCTTTAGAGAAAATCAGTATTAATAGATGTATTTTCTAAATTCACCTATAGAGTGCTTTGCAGCCCTGGGCTCATCCGCACCTAAAAAAACAAAAAGAAAAACAAACCACAAACCAAAAACCAAAACCAAAAAACAAACGATCAAAAATTGAACAAACAGAGAAAAAAAAATACAGAAAAGCAGACGTTTTCTTGGTTTCCCTGGCCAGGGCGTTGAGAGAGGCGATGCCATCTGCTGGCGACAGAAGGCCGGATCCCCTCGCGTCCCCGCAGCTTGCACTGCCCAGCCTTTGGTGTCACTGTGATGATTTTAAAAAATGAGGCTCTCAGCCGTGACACAGGGTGGGTGTCCCGGTGCGAGGCTGCAGAGTGGATGCTCAGCCCTTTGTGTCACGGCTGATCCCCACGGGAATGACTAACCCCTAGGGAAGCAGAGGTCTGTACACATGGTGCCACAAGGTGTAAGAGGGTAATTCTGCGTGGCTGGGTTTGGTGGGAAAGCGGGGATGCTGGGCAGGAGGATGCTCTTTCTGCTCAGACACTTCCACAGGCACTGTGCTGATGTATCCCAAATTTCCCCCTCTGTGAGCCCTTAACACATGGCTTTGCATCAGTAGCAGCTGAGGTCCCCTGTGGTAATGCAGGAGCTCACATGAATGACACAAAGAGAAACTCAGAGACAAGCCCAGAAAAAGAGAGTGGAAATTATGAACCTCCTGCCATGCCAGGTGTGCTGCCTGCTCCTCCCCACTCCTGTGTCTGGCTGTCTCAGCAGAGGGAAGCAATTTCAACAGCCACAGGGGCCCTTCCCTGGCATTACAAAACATGCCCAGCAAGGAGAGGAACGTCTCTGAGATTTCACAGGAGCTGTAAAGCTTATTCCAGTATGTCTGCACCAGCTGTGCTGGAAGGGAAGGTGGGCAGCATGTCTGTGCCAGGGCCCCTCCTTCTCCTCCAGTCCCCCAAAGACCACAGGAACCAAACAATGTACTCCCTGGCCACCAGATCATTTTGGCCAGAGGCAGCCTGTGCTGCCTCAGGGTTCATGTGCCTGTGCATTATTTGCCCAGGCACACACATAGGGTCAGAGCTGGGACTGAACAGGCTTCACCTCTCACCTTGCCCTGGGAGGGCTTGGTTGTGCCTCTTGCCCAAATGTTTTGACCAGAGTGTGTTGCTAAAAGCTGTAGGTAAGTGTAAGATGGAGGCTTGGAGAGGTAAATTCAGTAATTGCAGAGCTAAGGAAGATTTGATCCCATTCAGTTTGTAATGCCTTGGCACCCAGATTCTTCCCAAACCCTTTGCAGTGCACTGTGAGCTGTAGCTGTGGGGTGAGGCACATTCTGGCACACCAAACCTGTTGCAGCTTCTTCTTCAGAGTAAATAGTTCTGAAAGAAAGATTGGATGGTTAAATGCATACAGAAAATCTTCTGTGGCCAAGTTGCCAGCCCCAAAGCAAACCTAGGAACTCTTGAGAGGGTTATGCAAGGGCTGCCATCTATGGTGGGAGCTGAAAACAATCCTGGGTCATTCTTCCAGACTTCTCGGAAGAGACCTTCGCCTTGAAGGAGTGCTTTGCACTGAACACCACAGAGCTGAATGAGAGGGGAGGAAAGAGTAGGGTGGCAGAGCCAGGGGAGGCAGCCCTGTGCAGCCAGTGCCACCAGAGCAGGTGGCCACAGTGCCACCACGCTCTTCTGCTGGGTCATAAATGGAACAGTGGGGGATCTGGAACATGCGACTCCAGCACAGGACAGAGGGCAGGCACCCACCGAGTGGCTCCCACGTGCTGTGCTGGGTGCCTGAGCCCTCACAGCAGGGCAGTGCGTGCCCCTGGCCACCAGCCTGCTGCTTTTCACTGTGGCTTTGAGACAGCTTCAGCACTCTGAGCTCCTGGAGCCTGGAGCTGAACGCCTGGTTCTGCCCTTGCCAGCACCCTCCCAGGATCACAGTGGCACAGAGAAAAGAGAAGAGAAAAGTGATGTTTCATGCCTGGGCAGAGACCAGCTGGTCTCAAGAGGGAGCATAAAAAATTAGTTTCTGTTTTAAAATACCCTCAATTTCTTACTGCCCTTTCTCATTGGTATGGCTGTGATTAATGACAACAGGCTCCCACCTGGCAGCTGGGATAGCTGCTCAGAAAAGTGAGAGGGGGCTTGTCAGGTGGTGACAGCTTCTTCCAGGGCAGGCAGGCTGTGGCTTGGGCACTCAGTGAAGGCAACCACTTAAGCTTTCTGTGAAACAGCAGCATCTCAGCTGTGACTTCTGCAAAGAGCTGTGCTGAGGACTGGAGTGTGGTGGCAGCCAGGCTGCTCCAGCACCATCTCTGCAGCATTGGAGCTGGATGGCAGATCAGCTGCTCCAGAGATCACCATCAGTACGGTGTTTGGCCAGCAGTCAACCCTCTACGTTGGCTGCTAATTCTGATTGAAAGATACCCTGCATAAAGTCATCAGATTGAAAACGGGGACAGGAGAGGGGCCATGAACTGTTTAATTTCTTGCCTAACTCAGCTGAGGAAGCTGCAAAGAAGAACTTGCCATTCTTGGCCGTTTGCCCAAGGCTGTGTGCAGCTGGGGAAAGAAGAAGTGAAAGGAAGAACCTCCTGCTTGGGTACCAGAGGGAAGCATGGTGCTGATGGAATGCAAAGCTTAAGTCTGCAGCAGCCAAGCCAGAAATGCACGCAGTAGGTAAGAGCCCTGAGGCAGTCCTGCCTAGCTGTACATGCAATGAGAACACACAGTGCCAAGGGCATCTGAGCTAATTGCCCTTCTAGCCTGCACTCTGACCCTGGGCAAGTCTCTTCACCTCTGTGCTCCCTGTTGGTCTGCTCAGATTTCAAAACCTCCAGGCTCTCCCCACGCGTTTGACACAGTGCCTTGGAGTGCTGCAATGCCACTGGTAATAAACTGGTGGTGAGTCTTTCACAATGTCTGTCAACCCTGACTGAGTAAGCCAAGTCCCTTATAGCCTCACTCTCCTTGAAATGTTTTGTTTTGTACAGCTCTTTCTGTAAAGTAACTCCTCATTGTGGCATCAGAGACCTAAAAATCTGACTCCAGATACAGGAGCTCCAGAAACTAAATCCCTCAAATCCCAATGATCTACTTCATCATGTCTTGGAAGACAGGCCATGTTTCTTTGCTAAAGGTAAGTTGATTGTTGAAAAAGAGTCAGATCTCAGTTATTATTTAATACCAATTAATTTAATTCCTCAGTGTTTTATCAATTATTTTCTCCTTTGTCATCCTCCTTTTAGTTTGTGTAAATGAATGTCTGGAAGGACTCTTGCTCCCTTTTGATTAATGTGCTCATTAGCCACCCTCATCTCACCCATTTTCTGAATGGTTCTGAGTTCATTTAAAAGAAAACACAATATTTTATTTGGTTGTGGTGGATTGACCCTGGCTGGATGCCAGGTGTCCACCAAAGCCATTTTGTCATTTCCCTCCTCAGCTGGGCAGGGAAGAGAAAATGTGATGAAAGGCTTGTGGGTTGAGGTAAGGGCAAGGAGAGATCACTCACTAATTACTGTTACAGGCAAAACAGGCTTGACTTGGGGAAATTGGCTAAATTTATTATCAATCACATCAAAACAGGGTAATAAGAAATAAATCCAAATCTTGAAAACACCTTCCTGTCACACGTTTCTGCTTCCCAGGATCAGCTTCACTCCCGAATTCTCTACCTCCTTCCCCCAGGAACACAGAGGGACAGGGAATAGGGGCTGTGCTCAGTTCATCATACCTGGCTCCTGCCACTCCTTCCTCCTCAGGGGGAGGAATGCTCACACTCCTCCCCTGTTCCAGCATGGAGTCTCTCCCAAAGGACACAGTCCTCTATAAACTTCTGCAATATCCTTTCCACAAGCTGCAATTTTTCACAAACTGCTCCAGCATGGGTGCAATCCCTCAGGAACAGGTTGCTCCAGCACGGGTCCCCAGTGGGGTCACAGCTCCTGCCAACAAACCTGCTCCAGTGTCAGCTCCTCTCTCCATGGGGCCACAGGTCCTGCTGGGAGCCTGCTCCAGCATGGGCTTTCCACAGGGCCCCAGCCTCCAGTGGGCTTCACCTGCGGTGGTGTGGGGGCCTCTCTGGGTTGCAGATGGGTATCTGCTCCCCAGGGAATGCCAGGGGCTGCAGGGGAATCTCTGCTCCAGCTCCCAGAGCACCTCATTCCCCCCATCTTCTTCACTGACCTTGGTGTCTGCAGGGCTGTTCTTCTCGCATGTTCTCACTCCTGTCTGGCTGCAGTTGCTGCTGTGCAGCGTTTTTCCACCATTTCTTCTTCCTGTTATCCCAAAGGGATACTACCACTCTAACCTGGCAGGCTTGGCTGTGGCAGCGGCAGGTCTGTCTTGGAGCACGCTGCCGTTGCCTCTGTTAGACATGGGCCATCTTCTCAGAGAAGCCCTGTAGCCCTTCTCTGTAGCCATGCAAACCCAACACATCAGTTAATAAATAAATGTATCTAGTGGTATATAATCACCATGGATGTAAACAACGTGTCTTACACCACTTCATGAACAGATGAATCATATTCTGCTGGCACACTGTAAGAGGTGTTACCCACCTAGCTCAGACCCTGGTGTGCAGCATATTGTGCTCGGAGGAGGCACTGGCTGTCCCGAGACCTGGAGGTTCTTTCCACCTGGGCAGGGCCTGGTGGGCTCCAGCAGAAGAGCTCCTGCAGCTCTGGCAGGCTCTTTCCCAGCAGACCTGCCTATCTCCCTGCAGGTGCTGCCATGCCCCGAGGCTGGAGCAGCCCTCACATGTCAGAGCAAAGCCCAGCACTGACATGCAGTCAAAACCCAAACAACTCCTGTCATGCAAACCAGTTGGAGGGTGTGGAAAACCCTGGCATGGCCAGCCTCTTTGGGACTTCTTCTTTCTAACCCAGCAATAACACCATGGAATTCAGTGAGGCTATCCCTGCTCTGAGAAACCCCTCATTAGTGGGAAGGACAGATGAATATTTACATTCCTCCAGAAACAAAAATTATCAGCAGAGATGGATACAGCTGAATTGACATGGACATGCCATTCTTGCTGCTGATAACCAGGGAGTAAATGGGGTCACTGTAGTTTCCTTCAACAGCTGTATCTGGGGCACCAGAAATCCTGAGGTGAGGGTGAGCAAGCTATCAGACCATTATACCTGTTGTCAATTTAAAAATCAGATTTAAACTGAGGAAAGGTGGAGGAAAAATCCTATGGGGGGGCAGGAAACTCCCCTCCCTGGGAGTCTGCTGGCCTGAGGGTGGCCACCATCCCCAGCCAGGGCTTCAGGCTGGTCTTTGTGATCTGTGTCCTTGCTGCATCCCTGCTGCCATTTCTCTGCTGGCACCCTTGGCAGCTTCAGGGGCTGCCTGGCTCACTGGGGTTTCCCAGATGCAATGTGTTTGGTGGCTGCTTCTTCCGGGCTCTGTCCCCACTTGCTCCTCCTTGTTAATGAGACCAGCATGGCTTCCAGTGTTGCCAGCTGCCCAGCCCTGGCTCTGCTACATTGTTTTCACCCATGAGACTCATTTCTGCTTGGGGTAGAGAGTGAAATTCCCAAGCCTAATTCTTCTAGGTTTCTTGCCCTCTGTGAAAGGAGATCAATTGGTGCCATTGTCTGATGGACGTTGCAGGCATCATCAGTGTCCAGGATGTGGTTTCACCCAGCAGCTTATCCTGGGGATCCCTGCAGACTGCCAGCCCAATGACTGGTTGTTCAGCGCAGTAAGCAGATGTTGCTCTGCTCCACAATTCCCTTGTTGGAGGGAGCACTGCTGGGATAACCCTCCAGCCCAGTGACTGCTGCATACAAACAGTTCTGGGCTGCAGCTCACCAGAGGGTTTCCAGCCTCCAAGACTGCCCTGGGGAGCTCAGGGACTTCACAAGACATCACTTCAGTGGTGAGAGATATTCCCTTCTAACCTGAGCTGCAGTGGAGACAGGTTATAATTTTTTTTCTTTTCCAATGCCAGAATTTACCTTAAATAGCCTTCCCTACCCTCTCGGGAGTTTGCAGTAGGTAGTGACAGCTCCTCTTGGCTTTCCTTTGGATGCACCACAAACATCAGGTTTCTTCCTAAACCAGCCTCCATTTCCTTGGCCAACTGGTTCTCCAGGTGCTGTTCTTTGTGGGGCACTTTGCTCTTGTAACCAAGAGCAGTGTTTGTGCAGGGACACACAGAGAGGTGCCAAACAATATTGACTTCCTTGCTTGGTTTTCTCATGGGTTGGGCCTCGTAATCCTGTAACTTGATCATTATTATTGGCAAATGGGCCTCTGGGCACTCTTTCGGGTGAGGTGCTGACAATCAGAACCACAAACACTAAAATATTTATCTTTCCAGGACAAGCAAACAGAGCTTCCTTATCCCAAAGCATTTCCTTACACATCTCCCAAATATATGTCAAAATGGGTAGTTTTGGCCAGCTTTATGTCCTCTTGGAAATTTACTCAGCAAATTGTTCTACATCTGCTCCAGGACAAGCTCTATTAAGTTACTCCAACTATTTATTTTAGTGTAAATATTGGCATGCTTACCTCCAGGTCTGTGCCCTTTTTCCCCCTAATTTTAGTTCAATGTACCTTGTGTGTTGCGATCATTTGGGAGAAGTGTTGAGGCACTACTTAGGTTTCTGGCAAGTCTCTTAAACTGCTGTGTCCCTGGTGTCCCACAAGGAACCAGATCAGCCTTGGGCTGGTTCAGCAGGAGGTCTCTGGCAACTGCAACCCAGCCTGCTGGGAGGAAGCTGAAGTACCAGCAAAAGCAGTTGTTAATCTCAGTGCTTGGTGTAGTGCATCCAATGGAAACCCACTTCAACAACCTTATTTACTGAAAAGGAGGTAAAATAACCTCCCTTTTGTACTGCATGGATTTGTTTGATTGCTAGGAAAAAAACAAACCATGATTGCAGGTGAGAAGTGTCTTGGTCTGAGTGAAAAATTATCAGATGGAGGCAGGAAAACCTTAGTGTTTGAGAAAATTATCCCAGTTCATGGGAAGAGAGGGAAAAAATGTTAAAAAGAATCAGTGGCTGTGTTTTCTTTACTTGTTTCTTCTTTTAAAATTTTATACAGATAAGATCTGTGTCTCATCCCTCGTGCTAAACTCAGAGGGTATTGGGTGACACCTTCTCCATGCCTGTCACAGTGGGAGCTCTTGGAAGAGTTTTTCTTGGTGCAAAGTGAGTCCAGGGCCATCAGTGGTCACTGGGCTCGTGGCAGGGGGTCTTCTGGAGATGAAGGTGGAATAGACAGAACCCATTCCCAGGACATGCTCGGCAGGTCACAGGAAGCAGCTCTGTGTCATCTCTGCAGTCCAAAATGCTTGTGGGACCCTGGATCCGCTGTTTGGGGACCCAGATTCAGCAAGGTGACACCTTCTTGCATTCAGCCACTTCACAACATCATGGAGGAATATAATTTTGTGTTTAGTTTTGGAGTAATAGTCAAGGACTGTTTTAGGTGTAATTCTTCTGGAACAACTACATCTGTAAATTAATCACGTTTGGGCAAGACCTGCCCTGCTGTAAATCTGTGTTACAGAGTAGAAGAGGATAAAACCAGATTTTACACTACAGATGTAACCAGGAGGAGGGCCTGGCTGGATGATTAGTATATTTGCTCAATTCACACTTTAATAGCACCAGATTTGTTGCTGAGCTCTGTCACAGAGGCCAAACACCTTGACCCTCAACCTGAGCATCTGAAAATAAAGCAACCTCAGCTGAAATTCACCTCATGCAGCATCTTCCCTCTTCTGTAAGCCATCCTGTGTCTATCCATGCTTAGCACAGAAAAACAAACTCAGGGAGAGCATTGGCTCAGTCACTGGGCACTAATCCTGGCGGCACAAGGAACACAGATGTTCAGCTGAGGCTGAAGGGAACTTTCATGCAGTGCAAGTTAAAGAAATCCAACCCCAAGACCAGAGGTCACGCTTGAAAATTGTGACTGTGGATTTTATCTTAGGTCCCATCACTGTGGCCACTGGGAACTCTATGGGAAGCATAGAGACCATCAGACAGAGGACATGAAATCTAAGGAAAAGGAAACACTGATAAAAAAAACTGAATACAACTGGTCTTTTCTCAGTTAAGGAGTCATGCTGATTACTCCAGTGCTCTTGGCCTGCTGGTATTTTAATCAGAGGGTCCCACGAGAACATTGCACTTAATGTGCATTAAACACCCCAGCCAGGAATGCAGGCAGCAGAGACAGGAACACTCGAGGATGAAGTGCCTCTTAATGTGTTTTCCTGTTTAAACAAGGCCGTGCACTGGCTGAGCACCGCTGCGCTGCGGAAGGAGGCGGCAGCCCTTGGCAAGGCGGCCCACCTGCGGCACGCTCTGGGCACATGTTTGCTCTGGGCTCTAGGAGGGTACCCAGTGTGTTGACACTACAAAGCTGTGTCCCCTGGGGCCCTGCCCTGCCAGCCAGGAGGGAGGGCTGCCCACCTCGCCGCTGGCCCCGGGGTTACTCTGACCCAGGACGCCGGTATTTCTTTGCAAGTAGCTGGAGCTTGGAAGAACTGGATTAGCTGCCAGGCAAATTTAGAAAGAAATTAAGTTCTGCCACCAATGAAAGAACCAATCACGAAGCAAACACAGGCAAAAGTACTCGAGGGGAAAACAAAGGCCTTGTGTGGCAGCTCACAAGCCCTGCGTGGTTGCAGAGAGACATCACTACCCAGAGAGGTTCTATGGGTGATGCGCAGCACACAAAACAATATCTGGGTATCAGGGGAGTCACAAAGATCTGTCTGTCCTGCCTGAGGCTGGACAGATGCCACACTTGCTCTCTTCCTGCACGGAGGTCAAACCTTATTATGAGGTTTAAGAGTCTCACCCGACACATTCATTATCATCTTTGTCAATATCTGTCCATTTCCTTCCCATTATGAAGTTGACATTAGATCCTGCTATTTGGAAAAAAAAATCATGTATATGGCAATTTCTTCAGTTTTATTTTTGGTTATGGTGCATGCCTCATGCTGACCAGTCCCAGATGCTCACCTGGTTACCTCTAAAATCTTCATCCTGCTTGCAAACACTTTAAAGCCACAGAAATTAAACATCTCTCACAAGCTCTTCGGAGCCTGATCTTCAGGACTTGGAGTTTCAAGCTTTCGTCTTTCACATGGAAGAGACAAAGAAGATGATGTAACAAAAAGTTGCAATGCTGCTAAAGCTGGGCAACTGCAGCCTCTTGGTCCTTAACAAAAGCTCCAGATGCTGGAATTCAAGATGAAATAAATCAGATTGACAACATTGTATTAAAAGCACTAAATACATTTTCACTCTTATTATTCTATTTCTCTCTGTGTGACTGTACTTGTGATGAAAAGTCCTGCCATTTAGATAAGGTACCAGGCTTTGAAGCCAGGACTTGAATTAGGTTTTGGTGTCTTTTCCTTCATAGCAAACTCCGCCTGTTTGGTTGGTCTCTTTCTGCATTGAAAAGGAATATCCCCAAGCCAGGCAAGCTCCACTTTTCCCCCAGAGCTCTTTCAATTCCAGCTCATTCTGGCTCAGTGTCTCTTTATGCCATCCAAAGCATTGCCTGCAATACAAAGAGCAGAAAAAGAGAAATCCATTCAATTAAAAAATGACACAAAATAAAAAGGGCTTTGGAGGGCAGGTGTCAGAGCTGGGCACTGTTCTCACTGTCTGACTCTTGTGAATTTGTTAACCTTAAGGATTATTAACAGAAAATTTATTTCCTGCTCTTACACAGGTTTCATCTGCAATTTGTGGAGGCTTGGGGTGTTTTTTTCTAGTTCGAAAATGTTTTCTCTTGTCAGTGTACAATGATAAATTCCCATTAAATCTCCTGAGAAAAAGTAATGTCTCTGTTAAAAGAAAAGCTGTGGTGCTCTGTGAAGACCTCACTAAGGCAGAGGGACCCTTTCTCTGGATTCTGTTCTCTATTCATCATGAGGATTCCCCAACTGCTCTGGAGCTCCTAATTTTTGCTAAACCTGGTAAAGTGTCTGTTGGAGGAATCAGTATGCATATGGGCATTTCTCCAAAGCTGCCTCCTTCAGCATAGAGCAAATTAAATTCAGCGTCAGTCCCAGGGCTGCTTCCCTCAGGGCCCTTTGAAAACCCCAGCTTTTAAGTCCTGCTTCAGCCTTGCAGTGGTTTTCTGTAAAGCTTAACAAGCTTAATTTGTTTGGTTTTCTTTCTTTTTTCCCCCAGACTTAATTTGTCTCGCAGCACTGTCTTCACCATATACAAAAAGTCTATTTTGAGCAAAAAATGTGGCAAAATAATATGAACATACAGAGACTCCTGTCCCTCCTTAAGGTCTCCTAAAAATTGTGCATGTTTAGCAAAGGGAGGCAGGGGAAGTTTAATGAGCTAGCCTTGTAAGGATTTGAGTGGGGGTTGGTGAATAATAAAATTTAGATGTGGGGTTACGGCATTGATGGTGTTAGGGTAAGCACTGAGAGATGGGGAAGAGGAACCTGCACATCTCCAGCTGATGAGGGGCTGAGACGTGGGCACAGTGAGCAAAGAGGGGGTAAAAGGGCATAATCCATAAAGGCTGGGCAGTGATGTGGCCACCACAGTAGATGTGGGATTGGCCAGGGGCTTGGGATAATCGTCACCCCACACTGGGCTTGTGTGCAGCACTGCGAGAGGAGTTCATGAATGTAATTCCAGGGAGGATCTGTCTGAAGTGTAAGCGCGGGCAATCTCCCTAATTAGGGGAAGTTCATTTATACATGGAGAGCAGCCAGAGCTAATCTCTGTGTCCAGTCACCGCTGTGTCTGGGAAATGCCTGCAGGCTGGAGCACTGCTGCAGAGTGAGCAGCCATCTGCCACGGGGCCACACCGCCGGACACAGCGCGGCACAGAGAGGGGACACGTGTGAGAGGCAGGGCAAGGCTTTCCCCTCTGTCAGCTTGGGGCACACCGGTACTGATACAGAGACAACCCCCCATTTCCCCAGAAAAATGGAAATATAAGGGAGGCTGTGCTGTTTCACCCCTGGAAAGAGGGAAATGCAGGTGTGCAACATCACTCCAGCTCCTTGTGCTGCAGGAGGGTATGGAAACTGAGCCAGTCTCCCATGTGCTGGGTGAGGAGAAGGAGGAGGGCTGGGGTCAAAAAAAGAGGTGACAGCCTCCTCACCAGTGTCTTTTTCCAGCTGGAACACCTGACCTCTAATGGAAAAACTGAATTGATTCAGGCTGCTAAGAAAATTGCTGGTTAGTAATGGAAGCAAGAAGCTCAGGTAAGGGGCTGATGAAGAAGAACCTTTAATTTCAGGTGGCTAAAAGGCCTTCCAAGAAAAGCCTGAGGTACAGTACAGAGGAAGCCAAAAACAATTACAGAGAAAAGAGCTGCAGACAAAGGCATGAGGATATCACCAACTCTCAGATATTGCATCTGCAGAGCTCTCCTTTCACAGATCAATAAAAAAGATGCAGAGAAAAAGAAAAGAAAAGAAAACCCCCACATTTTTAGTGAATACTTCCTGAAGCATCAGCTCTTGTCTGTATTACCTGATGCCAGCCCTCTGAAATTGAACCCCTTCCATTCACTGCCAATCAGTAGCCACTGACCCAAGTTTAATTTTCTGTTATTTCATGTTATTTTTATTTTGGTAGGGTGATGTGGAAGGATTTCCACTGTGCTGTGCAGTGAGAGGCAGCCTGTGAGCAGAGGATATTAGGACCCATAGTGGGAAAGGGACTGACTGTCCCTGTTTCACAGACACTGACCACAATTCCACAAAGTCTGGAAATGGACGAAAAGATGACTACAGGCTTCCCCACAGCAGCTCTTTTATATTTTTGCTCCCCTAACCAGAGCAAAGCTTTATTTTCTCTCTTCTTCCACACCAGCATCTCTCCTAGTAGGAGCCTTTAAATCCATTAATGCTTTTAAAAACCTTTGCACTTTAACTTTGGATTTGAAATCTGTATAAGTATGCATATATACACATAGGTGTGGGTGTAGGCACATACCTTAGGGAACTCTTAAACAAAAAGGTGAGGTGCTAAGTGAGCACTTTCCTCCATCACCCCCAGCCCGCCCCTCCTTCCTGGGGGCTGATCCTGTGCCTTGGCTTGGTGATGCAGGGCACACTGTGCAGGCTGCTGGCCCCTGGGCTCAGCCCCTGCTCAGTGCTCATATTCCCACTGTGCAGGCTTTGCAGCTCACAGCAGGGCCTCCACCTGGGCTTCTCTAAGGCCTTAGGTGCAATCCCTCACATCATTCCTGACAGTAAGTGGGAGAGATACTGTATGGACTGCTGGATGAATAAGGAATTGGCTGGATGGCTCTGTCCAGCACGCTACAGCAATGTCCAGATGGAAACCAGCAAAGAGAGCCATCCCTCAGGGGTCAGTACGGTTTAGTATCTTCATCTGCAACATAGACAGTGGGATTGAGTGCACCCTCAGTGAGTTTGCAGACCACCAAGCTGAACTGTGTGGTTGATATGTTGGAGGGAAGGGATGCCATCCAGAGGGACCTGGACAGGCTGGAAGAGTTCACCTGTGGGACTCCCATGAGGTTCAACACGGCCAAGCACAAGGTGCTGCACCTGGGCTGGGGCAACCTCTGGTACCAACACAGGCTGGGGGATGAATGCATCCAGAGCAGCCCTGCAGAGGATTTGAGGATACTGGTGGGTGGAAACTGGACATGACCCAGCAATGTATGATTGCAGCCCAGAAAGCCATCTATATCCTGGGCTGCATCCAAAGCAGCGTGGGCAGCAGCGGGACAGGGAGGATTCTTCCCTTCTACTCCTCTCTGGTGAGACCCCACCTGGAGTGCTGCATCCAGCTCTGAGCCCCCCAGTACAAGAAATACATGGACCTCTTTGAGTGGGCCCACAGCAGGGTCACAAAAATGATCAGAAGGATGGAATAGCCAAAGAAAGGCTGAGAGAGTTGGGGTTGTGCAGCCTGGAGGAGGGAAGGCTCTGGAAAGACCTAGCTGTGGCCTTTCAGTACTAAAAGTGTGTTTATAAGAATAATGAAGAGAAGTTTTTTACCAGAGACAGGATTCGGGGTGACAGTTTTAAACTGAGAGAGGGTGAGTTTAGATTGGGCATGAGGAAGAGATTCTTTACTGTGAGAGTGGTGAGACACTGGTGCAGGCTGCCCGGGGAGCTGTGGATGCCCACACCTGGTAAGAGCAAGGGCTGTGGCACGAAGACCTTGAGAGACTCTGTTTTGCCCCAGAGAGCCATCCCTGCAGCACTGCAGAGCCTGAGCTCTGCTGCACACTCAGGGCTGCTCTGGCCCCTACAGGTTCAGAAAGTGGCTCCTGTCTTTAACTTTATTAGGGAGATGTTGCTAATTTTATAGACTGCCAAGACTGACATTTCTCTGACCATTTGTCAGAAGCACCACAGCAAAAATAGTACCATTAAAAATGGATCCTACCTGTGACTTGAAACTGAAAGCCATTATGTGGGCTAGCTCTAAAATTTATGCCTTAATATTGTGAGATGGGTTTATAAAGGAGCTCCATTTCAGGTTCCCATTTTCTTCTCTTCATGCAGCCAGCACTGAAGGATTACAAGCGCTTTTCTGACAGGCTCTCTCTTTACACCGTCTCTTACTCATCCCTAAAAATCACCAAGTGAGTTTTCCAATAACCCATTAGTCACCTAAGACCACTGCTCATGCTGAAGTTCATTACTTTCAGTTTAAGGAAGATTTGTGGCACATGGTAACTAAAGTTCAATTAAAAATCCTTTATTTCCAAAGACAAAATCCATCTCCCTAATAATATTTATTAACGATTTTTAACCATCACCCAAAACTTTCATTTTACCAGCTGGGTACACTCACATACTCAGGTTCAGGTCACTCGTGCACAGGATGAATGGCAGCTGGGCATAATCTGTGCACTCACCACTTTCCAAAGGCTCTGCATACACAACCAGCAAAACGAGAGGTTTTTATTCCCACAGACACACAAGTCTGAACGTGTCACACTTCCAGGCCCTCCGGAGAGGGAGGATAACCTGTCACCTCCCCTGGTGAGGCAGCAGGGGAAGCTGGGCAACCAGAGCCCTTTGCCCTGCATCGGTGCCGGTCTCCTGCCTTGGGATGCGCTCGCTGCCAATGCCCCGTGACTCCTTCAGCGCCTGCATTTGACTCTTCTCACATTTGATTGCTCCTAAATTATTAACACGCCTAGTACTCTGTGCTGTGGCTTTGTCTGAAGCCTTTTCCTTTGATCTGCATCGCCTTTGAAACCCTGCCTGTGTGTGTGGGCAAGCCACGCTGCTTCCTGCAAACCACCACCCTGCAGGGTGATATTTCTCTCACTGAAACCAGTGCAAAAGGTCCTGCAAACCCTCTGGAGCTCAGGACACAAACTGATGCATCGTTTTAATGCTGGGGTATTTTTTAGGAGCCTGGACATTTCCCTATGTCTCACAAGGTGTGAGGTATTTCCTGCAGTCACCAGCAGCAGGTGAGAGCACCAACACATCTTCAGAGGCCCACAGCATCTCCAGTATTAGATCCATCTGTTGCTGCTGCTGGTTTACACCCTTCCAGTATAAATTCAAGTCAGTTTACACCCTTCAAGTGCCATGCAAGAAAGCTCAAGCATCATCACTGCACACATTTGTACTGCAAAAATGCACATCTTGTGCCAGACCAGCAGCTGGGCTGCCCAAAAATCTGTCTGTGAAGGCATCCTCCTTCTGGAGGAGTGTCAGAAAACGGATGTGCCAGAGCAATCTTACACATGGTGTGTAGTTGAGCCCTCCAACACAAAGCCATTTAAAGATATTATGAGGCTGGAGTTTGAAGGCAGGCTTTGGCATGCAGCATGGACAGATCATTGCTTCCCATCTTGACCTTAAATTCTGGAATGTGTCAAAGAAAAAAACACGGGCATAGGAAAGCACCAACTATGACTCTTAGCAATTCCAGTGGACCAGCTGATTACCTGTTGGTGAGCAATTTAATTTGTGTTGAATTATACCCTCTGTAAGCCTGGCTCTCAGGGAGGTAATTAACCCAAATGTCTGCCCTCTGATGGGGCCCAGCTCGCTGGTGTTGTGTGGTGTCCATCCACCAGCATCCCACCAGCTGGCAGGCAGCAGGCTGCTGCAGGAAATGTCCTGGCTGCTGAGCATGAGGAATATCCATACTGCTCATCTTCTCATGTCATGGCACTTTTGAAACACCAGGGACTGTTTCAAGAATGCTTTTAAATCTGAAAAAAACCCTGTGTTTGAGCCATGTGCTGAATGTGTTTGACTTGAGGGGAAGCCAGGATAGCCAACACCCCCTAACATTAACATGAGCTGGCTGGGGCCCCAAGCTATCACAATTTTATTTACTGGAGATTTTATCTTTCATGTCCGGTTTATATTTAGGCCTGGTTGTGCAAGGCTGTCCCATGCTGCTGGGCATGCACTCATTTCCTCTGACACTGATGGCAGTGCTCACATGGGGAGGACTCCCTAAGGTGAGTAAAGGGTGGCTTCTGTGGGAAAAAGCAAAGTTTCCAAAATGGCAAAGGCCTTCCTCATCTTGGATGTTTTGGCTGGGCTCACACTGCAGCAATCGCAAGGTTTGATGGAGGCTCCATTTTGGGAGGACATTGTGCAACCAAAGGAGGAGGCAATTCTAGCTCTGCTGGGAAGCCTCACTTCTTTAAATTCCTAACACTTCAACACTTCCTTAAATGCTCCTGTTATGCTCTCTGATAAAATGTCTGGACAGGTATTTCTTGGCTGGGTGATTATTTGTGCCTTGATCTTGCTCTTGCAAAGCAAAAGGAGATGGCATGTTATAAACACAAAAGCAACAAGAGTTACACCAGCAGGATTGCTCAAAAGTCAGTAGCACTGGGGCATGTGCCAGGAGCCAAGCAGTTGGTAATTCTGAAGTGAATGAGGCCTTATAATTGGTTTTATCCAGGATCTACAGGAGCAAATCAAGTTTTTACAGACAAAGATCACACCCTAGCATGCTCTAAAGTGCAAACAGTATTTGCTGGCAGAAATAGCTGGCAGAGCTTTGTGGACACAAAGATGGATTATTAATTAGGAAAGGATATTCCTGCTGTTATGGGATCATATATTTAGGGTGTGGAGAGATGGTGCATAACAAAACCAGGGTCTGAGCTCGCTTCCACCTTGTGCAGCAGTCTCAGCAGAGCTGAAGCCTTTCCCAGCTTCTGTCCATCACCCATCCTGGAGAAGGGCTGCTCTCTGAGCATTACCCTTGTCTGCCGGTAAACACATGGCTGCTTGCAGCTTCAGTGTCTGAAACCACCCCTTGACTGCCAAGATTTCTCAATGCAGCTCCTCAGAGGCATGTCTAGCTATGCAGTTCCCTTTCCTTAACGCAAAAGAAAGAAAGGGTGGGGAAAAAAGAAGATTATCAGTCAGATCTACGTGTCCTACATCTCTATGGCAACCATGTGCAGTTTGGCAACGACACAGGTACATCCAGGAACTCTCTTAACAGCATCCACCCCAAACAGCAGCCTGCAAACAGCGCTGGAAATCTGTCTGGCACCCTGCGAGTATGGCAGGGGAATTGGAGGGCCAGCACAGAATTTCCCTCCCAGGGAATTGTGATGTCTCTGCTAGAGGGCAGTCAGGCATGAGTCACACTGTGCCTCGCACAGCACATGGCATCAAAGCAGCCACATTCCCCCGGTGGTGAAGGAGCACCTGTGGCAGAAGGCACTGCAGTGACTCAGTGAGCATGTACAGCTTTGGGGTGACATGAGACACCCAATGAGCAAGGGAAGGTGGGGATACAAGGTGCAGGTTTTGCCACACTCGTATTTTTTTGTAACCAAGCAGGTCTCAAAATGTGGCCAACTTTCCCTGATTCCCTCTCTGCAGTTTTGGTCCAAGCTGTGATGGGAGAGCAGAATGCATGGGACATCAGTCACCAGCAAGAAGCCACATCAGTGGGCGTGAGTTTGTTGTACCTTAAGGAAGGAGCAAAGGGTAAAAAGGGATAAAGTTTTTGAACTAACTGGTTGGGATAGCCACCAGCTGCTCTAGAGGCTGTCCCCCCCAGCCACGGCTGCCCTAGCCCAGCTGGGTTTCCAGCAGTGCTGTGAAGGGGGTGGCAAGCAGTGGAGTAGTTTGAAGGAGAGAGTGGTTCAAAGGTGCTTTGCACAACAGGGCTTTTAGCTCCCAAAATGAGGGGTTAAACATGGGGGAAGCTCTCCAAGAGACTCCTGTCCCAGCAGCACCAATCTCTCCCCAACCCTGCCCTCCACTTCCTTCCAGAGTTATCCATCTCAGGATGCTGGAGAGCATCGCCACTTGCCAGGCTGGCTCCTCCGCTGGTCCATGGGGCAAGAACCTGAACTTTGGGACAAAAGCATAAAGGTCTAACACTGCCCCTCCTAGTGGACTGGCTAGTTTTTTTCCAGTTAAGCCTTAGTAGATCCTTGACTGGAATGGGACCTGAACTTGTTTAACAATTCCAATGAGTATTTGTCCATACTTTTCTCTGAGGCTGAATATCTTTGCAAGATTATATCCCATTCCTTCTTCCTCATTTCTCAAGACACGCTCTTAGTTTTATTCTAAGCAAATACAGGTTTTAGGCTTCTTGAGAAGTCAAATATTTAATGAACTCTCTCAGTCATGGTATTTTCCCTCCAAACTCTGCGGCTAACACATAATTTCTTGTTTAGAGCTCTGCTAAGTGGGGGCTGAGGGCTGGCCACCCATGGGGCCACATCAGCAAGAGAGTGTGCAGGATATGGAGGGAAATGAGAATTCCCCTCTACTCAGTGCCCATGGGGCTGCATCTAGGGCACTGTGATAGTGGGGATTAATAATGCTGTCTATGGGGGGACTTAGTGCTGTTGTCCATTGCCTAAGGGGAATTACAGGGAAGAGAGAGGCAGGCTCTTCCCAGAGATGGACACTCTGGAAAGGACCAAGGCAATGATCACACCTTGTAACAAGGGAAAATCTGGTTTATTAAAAGGAAAGTGTCTTGCCATGAGGTTGGTCAAACAATGGCACAGATTGCCCAGTGAGGAGTTAGGATCTCCATCCCTGGAAAAACTCATAACCAGAGTCCTGAGGACTTGGTCTAGCTTTGGAGTTGTGCATGGCTTGGGTTCCTTCTCCCTGAAATCATTCTGTGACTCTGCAATTCTATTGTACACATAAAAAAGGACGAGAAAATTAAAAAGAAGGGTAAAGAGAAACAGTTGTTTCTGTTCTGATGGCAATAAAGAATAAAGCAGCAGGCTTAAGCACAGCTCTGAAATGATTCAGTCTGATGAGTCTGCTGATGGTTATGCCTGAGAAAAACACAAGCTGCAAAACACAGCTAAACACTGTTTATTCTAAACCTAACATAAGATTTCTCCTTTTTTTTTCTCCTTATGAGTTTTCAAATTCATACAGGACTGCACATGAATCAAATACAGGTTTTGCTTTGCTGTGTGAAAGTGGAGAGCTGGAGTTGCCTGTTTTAAAGCTGCTAAAGCTCCCTCAGGGTGGCAGGGTGGCCATTTTATTTCCTTCAGTTTGAAATAAAGCCCTCTTTTTAAAGCCCTCGTTTGATTTCCACACTTGATCTCTGGTATTCTCAAGAACCAGAGCCTTATCACTACAATGGTATTGCAGATAAAAGGCCTCACACCCACCCTCCATGAGGCCTTTTGCCAGGAGAGCCAGGGGCACAGCTCCCTGCAAAGCAGCTCTTTTATTCCCACTGCTTTGCTGCAAACTCCCCTGGTGCCTTCTTGTGCCCCAGGTCCTTGGGCTGCCTGCACTGAGTGGAAATTCCACTCACAGCAGCCTTTCCCACTCCTTTTCTTTATTGAAATCTCTCAGGTATCTGATTCAGATTAAATTTTCTGTCTCCCACCCAAAGGCTATTGACCGCTGAATTCTTCAGGAAGGGGTGTTTCTGGCTGCTGTAATCTCTTTGGAAACTCAAAGGTTTCTCAAGCAGAGCACATACTATTTTGCAGGCATAAGGCGTTCTCCCCCAGGTGGGCAATTCCACCCTGCAGCTCCATCATCATTTAACTGAGAAAAATCATCCATCTGGGCATGTCTGACCTAGGTTAGACAGAGGCACATACATGGGTTCGTTTCTGTTGAGCTGGCCCAGGAGGTGGCTCAGGGTTGTGGCAGCCACAGGGGAACAGACAGTCCCTGATGGGACACAGAGTGAGCCTGCCAGCTTGCAAATAACAGGTTCCCCCCAGCACAGTGTGCTTATTCCAGAATAAACCTTTTGTATCAGGGGACTGGGGCAGTTCTGGTTTGATGGAAAAAGCCCCAGAGCTCCACTCAGCCTCCTGCCAAGCACAGGCCCAGGGAGCCCTTTCTGTCCCACTAACAGAGATTCTCCCAACACCACGGGCTCCGGAGCCACGCTGAAGGTGTTGGCACTGGCATGGCACAAATGCCAGCAGCTCCTTACCACCATGTGAAAGGGGCAGGCCTGGGAGTGAGCTGGGGCTTAAAGTGGCAAGGAGGCTGAGGCCACTGAACCCCAGAACCACCTCCCAACAGATCCCAGATCGTGGGTCTCCATGAACATTGCAGCTGGCAAGCTGATGGCGTGGTGAGCTCGGCTGTCCCATGCCGGGGGTGCTTCGCTCACAGCTTCTGGGATGATGATGACAGCCAGACAGCCCACAGACCACCTGAGGCAGCAACTGGAGCCATGGACACTTAGGCTTATCCTCTTGGAGCCTACAGCTTCTGTGAAAGCTCAAATTGCTCTTGTGGCAGCTGCCACTGGCTTGTCTCTGCTGCTTCTCCAAAGCGGTGCTCAGCTCCTGCAAACTCCCACAGGATTTTAGGCACCAAACCTGCTGAAGAGTAGCAGAGGAAACTTAAAAGGGAGCCTGGAAGTCTCTTTCATGTGATGCTAGAAAGACAAAACAGTGGGTTTGAGGAACACAGGGTAAAACAAAGAAACCTGTGGCTGCCAAGCTGAATCTCCTGTGGGCTGCCTGCAAGTAATCCTTTAGGCATGACACTCTTCTGTCACAGGAAAGGAGTCACTCTCTTGCACATGACCAACAACAGTGATGAGAGATTAGGAAGGAAGAGAGCTATCACGATGACAAGCTGTGTTCATATGGCACTGCAGCACAGATCCTGATGAGGCAAAAATAGCATCATGATTGTCTGGGCAGGCCAAAGATGATCAGGAACTCACGGGGGTAGCTCAGGGCAAATCAAGAGCTATCTCTGCAACACCCATGCCTTGTTTCTGTGCCATGCAGGTGGTACTGTGTCTCATGGCTGCTGACAGAGCATTCCCATGGAGCTCAGGGCGAGGGCTGGCACATGGCATTAGGAGGAGCATCGCAGTGCTCCACAGGCCATGGTCCCATGCCAGACAGGATGCCCTTCAAGGGTCACAGGACCTGCCAAGAGGACACCTGCCCAAGGAATGGATCAGACAGCCATGCATGTGGGGATGGTTACAGCAGCTCAGGCAGAGCCCTGTGAGTCAGGGCTGGGTGGGGAGCAAAGCGTTTCCTCTCCTCTCCCAGCAGCCTTGCCTGGGCACAGGTGGGTGGGAGGCACACAGGGCACTGCCATGTCCACATCCAAGGCCCTGGCAGCTGCTCCATGACAGTCTCTTGCTGCAAAGGGACCAGCTTAGAGGTGGCCCCTGGTCCTGAGCTCCTCAGACTGGTGTGGTTTTGCCTCCAGCCTCTGCGCTGAGTGAGGTGTGCTGTGAAAAGCAGACCATTCCTACACACTCCCATTCCTTCTCTTTTACTGTTTTCCCTCTGTCAAACTGAGAACAAATCCAGGCCCAAATCCAGGACCAACATCTCCCCAGAGTGATGAACTGGAGAGAAAACTGAGCAGCATCCACACTTTGCCCACCTTTCCCCCCCATGCCTCCTTTAAACACTGTGCTCAGGGAACCTGCATTTCCATGTTTTGCCTGTTTGCCACAGACATACACACAGAGCAATTATGGCACACAGGGAAACAGTAGTAAAAAGTATATTTAGCAAACCTGTCCTCGCCTTACCTTGAATTTTGTGTGATGTTTGATCACTGCAATATGAAAAACATATTAAACTACTGTAGAGCGTCCAAAGCAGGGCAATGAAGATGGTGAAAGGTCTTGAGGGAAAGCTGTATAAGGAGTAGCTGAGGTCACTTGGTCTGCTCAGCCTGGAGGAGACTGAGGAGAGAGCTCACTGCAGTTACAACCTCCTTGTGACGGGAAAAGGAGGGGCAGGCACTGATCTCTACTCTGTGGCGAGCACTGTCAAGACCAGAGGGAATGGCCTGAAGCTGTGCCAGGGGAGGTTTAGGTTGGATATTAGAAATAGGTTCATCACCCAGAGGGTGGTTGGGCATTGGAACAGGCTCCCCAGGGAAGGGGTCACAGCACCAGCCTGACAGAATCCACAGAGTGTTTAGACAGTGCTCTTAGACACGTGGTGTGACTCTTGGGCATGGTGCTGTGCAGGGCCAGGGGTTTACTTCAATGATCCTTGTGGTTCCCTTCCAACTCCTTTTTGACTGCAGAGTTGTATTTAAGCTGGGTATTACAAGGCTTACTTATCACCTTATTTTTGATGATAAAGAGAATGGAAGGGTGCAAGTGACTCATCTCATCAGCCAGCAGAAAGGCAAACCACTGCTCCTCCCTCTCCAGCCCCGATGGGCAGCCCTGGGTCCCTCAGACACGATGCTGCTCAGGCTCCCTCTGCCAGGGACATTTGAGCTCAGCAAAACACCAATGTGTGAGGAAAAAGTGTCCTCAGTGCCACCAGTGCACACGTGAGGGTGTGTTTGTCTAGGATCTGCCTAGGATCAGGGACTCTTTTCTGTGACAGACAGGCAGTGGTTTGGGTGTCCAGGTGCAGTCCAGTGACCAGCTTCCCAAGTGGCTTTCACAGAGTCAGTCTGTCCCACTCAGCAAAAGACAGATGTTGGGAAGGGGCAAACCCCTAATAACAAGGACCCACCTGCCCTTGTCCCCTTACCCCAGAGTGGTGCCAGAGTGAGGGGTGTGCCCAAACTCACACTGGAGGTAGGAACAACTCAGATTTCACAAAGTCCAGCTTTGTGCTTTGTGCTAAGAGGAGTTTCAGCTGTAATATTCCTTTGCCAGCTCTCATATACAGATCATAGGGCAGGATACTGTACTGGCTTTTCTGGATGAAAGATACTTTAAAAAGTAGAGAAGTATTTATTCCTGACCCCTTTCCACCCTGATTTGCAATGAAGGATCACACCAGGCTCCCTGGCAGCCAGGCTGGCACTGCAGCTTCCCCCAGAGGGAGATTTTACCACATGACATGTGTCTGTGGGCATGGGAGGAACGGTGATAGCATAAGCTGAGATAAGGGGAGAGAAGCCAGAAGAAGATGAGGCTGAACAAATTCCAGTTCCAAGGGCCCCAAACACCACAACTGTCATGTCATGGATTATTTTGGAATAAATATGCACATGCCACTCCCAGCACTCAATTGCTTTCCATCATCAAACTGAAAGAGAGTAGGTTTGGATAAGATATTATGAAAAAATTCTTTACTGTGAGGGTGGTGAGGCACTATCACAGGCTGCCCAGAGAAGCTGTGGGTGCCCCATCCCTGTCAGCGTTTAAGGCCAGGTTGGATGGAGATCTGAGCAATCTGGTCTAGTGGAAGGGGTCTCTGTCCATGGCAAGGGGATTGGATGTGAACTAGGTGATCTCCAAGGTCCCTTCCAACACAAACCATTCTATGCTTCTATAATTCTATGATCCTTAGCAGTGGGGCTGTGCTGGGCCGTTCCTTGTGCATCTGCAGGTCAAACACACACCGCAAATCCCTCCTGGAGACAAGCACAGTCCAGCCACTGTGACATGCAGAATGGCCTCCTCTGATAAATAACCTGTGCAGCCTCCCACAGGAAGAGTTTCTTTCTCTCTGCCTCATCCCAAAGTAGAAGGAACGAGTGTGACCCAAGGCAGGCAGGTGTCAGCACCTGGAAAGACTCTGTGCTCAGATCAGCAGGCTGGGAGCAGCAATTGGAGCTGCTGGTGTGCAACTGAGAGGGTTGTAGAAAGGGATGTGAATTTGGGTCCGTGTCAGGTACTTCCATGTGAAAAATTTATTGTTCTGCCTGGCAGCCGTGCCCACAGGGAGAAATAAGGCACCATCACTGCAGAGGTGACTGCCTGCTTTGAGCATAAACTGTGCCCAACTCATCCTCTCTGGCTTCTTCCAGATTTGTCTGGGGAACCTCTCAGAGGAAAAAACAAAAATATTTTTCTGTCAAACGCACCTGTTGAGGCAATTTTTTCCCACCGGATTTGGCTGCACAGTTCTGGATGCAAATCCAGATGGGGTGAGGTCTCTGCTCATGCTCTCAGGGGCTGCTGCTGTAGGGACCCCCTGGTCCAGCACTACATTCCAGCATGTGGCACCACACTCTGAGCTTCCAGCCTTCCTCCCTGGGCACCTTGCATGCGCAGCTTGCTGCCTCTCTGCTCCTCTCTGGAGTAGTTTTTTGCCTTACTGGCCTACCACAGCCAAACACAGCACCAGGGCAAAGACATCCCAGGCAGCCAGGTTTGTACAAATCCATTTAAAACAGCCCCCAAGGTAAGGCAGGATGGCCTCTGTGCTGAGGAGAGCAGATAAAAAGCTGCCATCAGTGCAACATCAGGAAACCCAGGTGAACACGATCGCTTAGGCAAGCAGAATACGATGGGGGAGGCTGTGGGCTGACCCCAACTTCCATGGAAAAGGTTTTCCCTGATAAACGTGCTGAGAGCTGCAAATCCCCATGCATGCTGTGCTCCCAGCCTGCTTCAAGGCCAGGAATTAAGGCAGCTTTGCAGGCAAAGCCGTGAGGACGCTGGGGAGCTGTCAGCCCAGCAGATGATTTAATAGAGCAGCAGCAGCAGCACACGAAGGGCCAGGGCCAGGCTGGGGCTCAGCAGCCTCTCTGTGGCAGCCCAGCCCTGCCCTGGCTCCGTGCTGAGCCCAGCCACTGCAGCCCATGCTCAGCCATGTGCAGCCTGGAGCACAGCAGCAGGCAGAGCATCTGCCACTGCCCTGGCCGGCTTGTCAAGGACTGGGGGGCACGGCCTAGTGGGAACAGTTTTATTTCCCAGTCTGGAGAGGTTTTCCTCCTTTTGGAAGAGGACTATCAGCCTTTTCTGACCTTTTTCCAAGGGACAGATGTTTTTGCTCTGTCACTCATTCACTGCTAAGGCTACAGCTACCACTAATTTTTTAGGTTTTGGATTCAGTTCCACAGCAGTGGTCCCTGGCTAAGTTAGGCTGTTTAATTAGTTATGGAAATGGAAGCACTTTTTTTTTAAATCGCATCTCCTACCATTTTGGAACACGTCCACTAACAGTAGACACTACTCAGACAAGCATTTTTTACTCTGCCTTGAATAGACTAAATAATTTTGGCAAGTCAACCTTTCTCTTCTGGGTTTGCCAGGCATCTGACTCCCTCTCACATTTGCTTTCAGGAGGGTGCAGCTGCCAAAGGCAAGGCAGCTGGACCAGGCACTCTGTCACCCCAACAGCAGCATTCCCACCTGGCATTACAAGAGGATATAGGGTTGTTCCATCTCTTTAGGGTGATGGTTTGCTCTGAAAACCTGATTAAGTGCTTGTGGAGGTATCTTGTGGCAGGATTTCCTGTTTATGTTGCCCTACACCTTGTTATTAGCATCACACCTCTGCTGAATGCGTGCCCTCACCCTGCAGCTCTGCACAAGTGGGTGGGAGGAGGAGGTTTGGGAAGGTGAGTCAGGAAAATGCCGGGGGCAATGGCTCTAAGCTGGATGACAGAGAGGACAATCCATGTGGGAGCAGTGGCACCATGCTGTGAGGGGACAGACCACAGGATGCCTCCTCTCCCCCTGGTGAACTCCCCAATTTACTTTACAATTACACCCCGGTAGAGGTAAGAGTCCCCCATGCATTCACCTGAGATTTGTTCTGGCACAGGGTCCCCAGGAGCCAGGAGATGCCAGGAGCACAGACAGATCCTTAAGGGTCTCAGGCTGCTTTTCTCAGCTGCTTTCTGTCCCCTCATGCATTTTACCTTCCAGAACTCTCCTCTCCTCAGCAGGAAGGTGCCGTGGGTCTGTGCCACGCATGCAGCCTCAGCAGGGTGGTGTCGCCCTGGCCCCACCATGCCTTGTGCCATCACGTCCCACACCAAATTAAGCAGCGACCTACAAGTCAGCTTGACACCAAGGAACCAGCTCTGGGTGCCTGACAGAAACAAATCATCATTTCAGTGGGGAATGCAAGTGTCACAGATGCTCCAAGGCAGCCTGGGGGAAGCCAGAGCAGACCACAGAGTGAATATTTTGGTTTCTTGGTTTTGTGGCAGGCTGGTGATTAGCTTGGCCTTTGCATTGAGCTAATGAGATGTCTCTGCACAAAGAGATGCCCACATGCCCTCTGAGGCTTGCGTGGATCAGTGCTTCCCATCACCCAGGCACAACTTGAGCCTTCCTCCTTCAGAGGAAGACTGATGATTTCTGAGTGCTCAGCATCCATCTAACACAGCTCCCTTCCTTGGCAAGAGGTATTTCTGGGATCTGGGATATTTTCCTGGCAGGCAAAAAGTGGAAGTACACTTCCAGTATGTGCCAACCCCAACCACCCAGTGTTCCCACCACTGACATGCATGGTGGGAGGTAGGTGAAACCTCAGATGTTAGGATTGGCTTTTCCAAGGCCCTTCGGAAAAGTTGAAGGTTTGCTGTAAAAAAAGAGAGAAAACTATCAAAAGAAAGATTTTCCTGTCAGACATGAATGTTTGGTGCTGCAAAGCAAATTAGGAATGCCTCGGGGCTACACCGAGCACCCAAGGTTACCCAGTCCTTAGTATTTGCATGTTTATCTGAGGGAAGGTGCAAGCACACCACCTCTGCCTCTGTGCAACCTGCCACAACACCCTGCCAGCAAAATTAGCCACTTAGCAGATCTGAAGACTGTGTCCCTGTTAAATGGCTTAATTTGTTCAGAGGGGCAGCCAGAGGGCACATCAGCCCAGCAGTGCCACAGCCATAATCCATTGGAGTGACGTTTCACAGGTGACAGAGCTCTGGGCTGTGTTAGAGGGCTGGTGGTGCTCAACACCTGCAGGAATTGAAGCTCTGGGTCTGTCATGCACAGCCTCAAAGCTGCAAAGGCAGCCCGTAGTGAAAAGGGGCCATCTGGCCCCTTGCTCCTTAAAATGCTCATGGCTGAAGTGCTCCTGGCCATGCACCTCTGGGGGTGCTGGGATGACCCCACTTCCCTGGCATGGAGCCACGATGTGGCTGGGACAAACCAGTGGTTCTGAGAGATGGGGAGTTGTACTGGGCCCAGCACCCCTGCCCTGTCCCAAGGCTGAGCACTGCCTCTGCCAGGCTGTGGTTGCAGGTTCTAACCCTGACAGGCTTTGGTGGTGCCTCCCCTGGGTACTGCTTTTGGCCCCTTGCTCCCCTCCTCAGGCTGTGCCAGCAGAAGCCAGCCCAGGATCTGGGGCTGGAGCTGCTGCCAGGGAGGAGGTGCAGGGCACACCTGGGTGAGTGCTGGTCTGGGTGAGGCAGGAGGGGAATCTCCATCCCCAGCCCCAAGCAAGGCACTGTCACATCCCAGAGTCACTGCAGGATGTGGGCATGTGCTATCTCAGCTGCTTTAGCAGCTGGCAGGGATGGGGTCTCAGCCCTGTGGTGGATTGCACAGCCTGACACAGGGCACGTTCCCCGGCAGGGCAAGTGACAAAAGCCAAGGCAGGAGGATGATTCCTCACCCACCATTGTGGCCTCTCTGCCCCCATCACCTGTGAGCTGGGCTGGACTTCCACAGGCCCAGCTAAGCTGTGGCAGTGCTGCCAAAGGCCTCCTGTGCCAGAGATGGCTGCAGGCAGCTCCACAGACAGACAAACAGCCACCTCACTGCAGAGCCAACCCCAAAGTGCTCCTGCCAGGCCACCCTGCAGCCCTGAAAACACCCATTGGTTTGCCATGCACAACACAGTGCAAGGCAGTCACGCCCCACAGAAACACAAAAAGAAAAGATGCCTGTGTTTCAGCAGTTCCCCCTTGGCTGTGCTACCAGGAAAAGGGCATTTAGGGTAACCATGGAGTCTCTGGGTAGCTTGGCACTGCACAGGGAGCTGCAGACTAAGCTCCCCACCTCCAATTTCCAGGCCAGATGGAGCTCAGGCAGGATGTGATACACCAAGCACCCACTGCAAGATTTTCCCTGGCTCGCTTGGGAAGGGATTTCATGGTTGTGGCAGCAGGAAGAGAGCCAACAGAGCCAGCTCTGTGGCCAGACCACACGGGGCACCAGGCTCTGGTGTCCCTGCTCTGTGCAAGGCCAGAGCTGCCCACAGCTCCCTGCTGAGGAGGGCTCTGTAACCAGCTGTGAGAGCCTGGCCCAGCAGTGCAGGGGTGGCCTCAGCTCATCCCAGCGCTGATCCTGCCGTGGGGAGCTGCGAGGAAAGCTGAGAGCTGCTCAGGAGGCGATGCTTGCTCGGGTGTCTCTGGAGCTGGGCCCTGGCAGGATGGCAGTGGCAGAGCAAGCAGCAGTGACAGCTGCTCTCTTTGCCTTGGGGATGCTGGGTTGCTCTGCCTCCGGGCTTGCCACCTCACTGTTTTTAATGGATTTAGTCCATTTCCTCCAACTCAAGCCCTGGCAGGACAAAGTAGCTCCCACTGGCCTTCTTCAGCACTGAGCAGGAGGAGTCTCATCCACCATGAGTGGTAGACCACCAAGTCACCACACTCCAGGCATAGAAGCACTCCTGTGGGGCCATCAAAGCTTTCCACCACAGCAGCAAAAGTGATTTCTAAGCTTTTAATTTCAAGAAATGAAGTGTGTGTGTGGAGTACACCCGGTCTCCCTGTTACACCCTCACTGTGGCTTTTGCTGCATGGCAAAGGATTGACATTGCAGGGAACACTTCCTCTCCAGGGAAGGGCTTCTTGCTGCCAGCAGGTCGGTCAGGCTGACCCCAACATCCCTGGCATCCTAATGTGGGCAATTACTGCTATGGCTGGGCTCAGTCCAGCCCCAGGAATGTCTCAATAACTGCAAATAGAGAACTGCTGCTAGTTAACTCATTCACCCAAAAGTTGAATTGATGGAAAGGCTTCACAGTCCGTTGCTGTCAGTGTCAGGTCAGCACGGCTCAGGGAGGGACACGCTGGGCACTGGAGGATGCCAATCCCTACTGGATCACAGCATTGTTGCACTGAAGCTCTCAACCTTGGCACATTAAGAGGAGAGGGCATCTTGCAGGAAGTGTTCGTCCCTGAGTTAAGCACTGAAGGTGCTGCTAAGGGCACTGCTTGCTGTCGGGCCAGGGGATGACTGTGCCCACCCTCTCCCCTTGAGGGAGGGAAAGTTGCCAAAAAGGTGTTGCAGGAATATCAAAAACTGCTCACTGCATAAGCTAAGAATCAATAACACCCGGGGAAGGGAAGAAGGAAAGATTTTCTTCTGAGAAAAAGGGGTGGGGCTGTTTCTAGGGGCAGAGTGAAGGTCTGAGCAGCCTTTCCTCCATGACTGCAGAGGTGGGCCTGCAGGAGGGTCGGCGGGAGGGTTGACAGGGCCTCCTTGGATCTGATACGATGGTAGGCAGATATCAGCGTGGTTTTCTTTAAATTCTACACACTGTCCCCAGTACAAGGTAATTTCACATTTATCTGACAGATACTTACACCCCCACAGTGCCCATCTCTGCCCAGGCTCGTTCCAGGGTCTCCAGGCAGCCACTGACAGCACTAACCAAGGCTCTGGCAGACAAGCTGTGCTGTCTTTCAGCAGGACTGTGCACACTGTGTCTCAAAGATCTGCATCCCAATGAACTGTCTGTGGCTTTTACACCACTAGAAGAAAGTACAGAAGGCTGGAAGATGTTACATATCAAAGAATTCTCCTGCTAAATTGATGGTTTGCTGTGGTGTTCCACGAACACAGGAAGAGCTGGGGATGGGGAAGATGCTTCAGTGTTTCTCCTTGCTTTGGTAGGACTGAGCAGCATCATTGCAGGATGGTCACCTGTGTTTTTTCCCCCATAGAAGCCGTGCTTTTGAAGAACATTTTGAAGGGTTGGATCTCCTCATAAGTGGAGCTTGTTTGCAGTTTTTACTGTTTAAGACCTGAGGGAAAGCTGAATTTAGATGCTGCTGTGCAAACAGAAAATAAGAACTAATCAAAGTACTCACAAAAATTGATAGGTCAGCATTTTAAACCACTAGTTTCATCCTTCAGAACATGTTTCTACCAGCATGGTACATGATATAACAAATAGCTGGCCTAGGGTATATAAATACAATATATTATCACTCTTTCTGAGGTGTACTTGAGTATCATCCTAGAAAAGTTGCTTGTGCAGCTTTCACTTAACTGTGCATTAGGAAAATTAATGACATGCTCACATACTGGAGATCAGCTGGAATACCTGCTCCCACCTGTGACAGGAGAGACAATGCTCCAGGAACATGTCTGGGCTGTGCACGGGAAAGGCTCCTGCCTGAGGGATCACTGCTGTGTGATACAGCTGGGAAGGAAGGAAGGGAAGGAGGATCAGTGACTTGCTGAAGGGACAGGCTAAAGGAGTTGATGGCCCTACCAGAGGCTGGGATTTACCCTTGCTGAACTTGTGATATTTCTGTTTCTGCCACCAGCCCACCAACCCACAGGTCGTGTGCTTTCCCTGTCTCCCGGACACGCGGGAAGCAGGGAGGGCTATGTGTGATTTTGAGGCAGCTCAGGCATGCAGATCTGCACCAAAATGTGCTCTGCACACTGAAAACATCCTGCCCTGAGCACCCCAGGAGAGGAGGCAGAGTGACCCCAGCCCCCTCACTGCACAGCTGAGAGGGGAGGCTTGCCCCTGCCTGCAAAGGAACAGAGGAGGCAAATTGCTGCCACACCAACCCCACTGCAGAAGCACCTGAGAGGAAATGAACCATTACAAACCCTGTGCAAGGAACACCTGGGTGCACACAACCAAGCCATGAACTGGGGGTGTCCAGTAAAGGCAAAAAGGGGGTGAGTGAAGGGAATGAGGGCTCCAGACCCACAGCTGATGCAGGATAGGATGCTGGCTTAGAGCAGGGACCTGGAGTGACCAGCGCTGCTGGCTATGCTCGGCTTGCTCCTCCTCTCCTGCTACCTCCCTCCTCCTGAAAAGCCTCATCCCAGCCCTGTGAGCAAACTGGTGTGTCGTGGTGCAATTACAGGCTGTCAGCCTGTGTCACCAGAGGTGGGTGGGAATTAAGGCTCCCCTGACATCTAGCATTTTTCTCATTTTTGACAGTCTGTCTAATTTCAGAGTAATTTGGTGTCTTCTTGCATTCTGCCATTTGAGTTTTATCATTATTACTATAATAACATTATATTTATGCACGTTTCTGTTTGATTAAGCCTCAAATAGTAAATATCCACATGTAGTAGTCACAACAAGAACAAATCCAAAGATCTTCAGTCCCTAGCTGGCCCTGGAGCAAAAAGCACGTGACCCAGGACCTTCACCTTGGAGGAATGCATGAATTCTGGATATGATGATCAGAGAATTGCCTCTGGGCAAAGCCAGGAGAAACAGTTTGCTCTCTGGCTCCAGTGTCCTTTAGGTTCCCACAGCAATCAAGCATCTTCCTTCCTCTCTTTACTCACCTGCTGTTTGTAGCTTAACAGTTGTGTTAACATGTGAGGCATGAATATTGTGTAGAATATGTATTTATGCAACCTCTTAGGCATTTGAGGATGTTTCAGAGGCAGCAAGATACATGAGCACCCCCATCAGCAATGCTCACCAAGGCGTTACTTAACAAATGATCAAGATTTCTCTTTTTGGGCCAGTTATAATTCTGCATCCTGGGTGACAGTGGCACCTTGATTTAGGAAGTTATTTGCACCTGCCAGCTGTGCTGGAGCAGCTCTCTGTGGTTGTGTTCAGCAGACAGCTCCAATGGAAGTGCTTGCTGGTGCAGGAAAGGCCCACGGGTGGATTGGAGCCACCGGGGATAAGCTGGTGGCGATGGCACGGCTTTGGTGCTGAGTGCCCACCTCTGGGTGCAGGGAGACAAGGAGCAAGGGTCCAAGGGTGAGCATGCCAATGTCCCCTCCATGCTGCAAATGGGTCACAAGGGCGCCCCTGGTCCCAGGGAATGTGCCCACCTACACTAGTGAGAATTGCAAGCTGCGCCATGCGGGGCAGGGGCAGTGAGGGAGGGCACAAGAAAGGAAGCACCTAAAGACACAGGAGGTGTCTCACCGGGATTGCTGCTGGGGTGGAAGTCATTCTGGGACACAGCGCACACCCATGAGCTCTCCTGGCCTCGGAAACTGGGTCCTGAGCACTGCTTCGTTGTTTGGTTGGTTTACATTTCTCCCAAACCACTGCGGTGGCAGAACCAGACTTGAAAACCTCAGCTCACCACAAGTGAGAGCTCCAAAGCAAGGCTACCCCGACCAGGGCAAGGGATGGGTGTCACCATCAGGAGGCACCACAAGGGCAGGAGGGTTTGGGTGGACCTGGCTACTTGTGAAAGAGCAGGTCTGAGCTGTGGTCTGTGAGAGCAAACTGGCTTTGCCAGGCGGAGACAGCTCTGGCTTGGCACAATTTCAGCTCTTCCAGAACCACTCCCCAGAGGAGAAAATATATTACTTTTCTTTATGACTAGAGATGCGACTTCCCTGCCACCTCCAGAGCAGAGGCTTTGCAAGAGGAAGGTCTCTGGACCTGAGATCAATGGGAGCTATTCTGCTCCATTAAATGGGGACTAGAGCATGCTCTCATCTTCAGGTGGCTTTTTACCCTGCTTGCTGCCCCAGCACATCCCGTGGCTGTTTTGCCTTCCAGAACCAGCAGGCATTTCCTCAGGGTTTCACCCAGGAAGCACATAACATGTTATATCTGAAGCCCATCAACAGGCTGAGTCAAACCCTGAGGTGCCTGGGTCAGGACCTGTTTGTGTACACCACACGCAGACTTCTTCCGCAGCTGTCACAGGAAGGGCACAATTTCACAGCACTTGTTGTCTGAACATCAATTTGTAACATAACAGGAAGAGCCAGAGAGGGGCACCTCACGCCAGCTGCTCCAAGGAGGAGTTTGAAGGAAATGTGCCCATTTTGTGCCAGCAGGATGGCTCAGACACAAATGAAGGAAATGTGCCCATTTTGTGCCAGGAGGATGGCTCAGGCACAAATGAAGGAAATGCGCCCATTTTGTGCCAGCAGGATGGCTCAGGGGTGGCGTGGAGCTGCTGTGCTCTGTCGCTGCATGCTGGGCTCAGGCAGGGCCACTGGTGACCATCTGTGCACACGTGCAGGCAGCAAATGCAGGAGCTCACCTAGGAGAAAATATGCAGAGACATTTAACCCAGGAGCTTTTCATCACCCTGGTCCAACCAGTCCCAGCCTGACTAACAGGAGGCCAAGCCTATATTTACTGCAATTTATATAAATCAAGAGACATCCCATGAAAGACAACCAACCAACCTAATTGCTCTAGGGACGAATTCCTTCTGACACACACATCTGATAACATCAATTACTTCCCAAACAGACTGATTCAAATGCTGTGGGTGTTTTCAGAGGTGATAAACATTATGGGAGGAGGCTGGGCTGAGGCTGAAACACACTGGCAAAGGCATGGACCTGTAAGGAATAACACAGTCAGAGACCATACTCTCACAGGCAACAGAGACCCCAGGACGAGCTGTTCACATCTCCATGCACACCACAGGCAAAAAAAAACAAACCTCCCAGCATCTTATAATAAAATTCAGACTTATTGTTAAAAAAATTTTGAAGCTAGACTGTGCTGAGGCACACTGCTGCATCAAAATCTCCTGCAATAGCAGGGAATATATTGAATGAAAAATGCTTAAAACCGCGGACACTGCTCCCTGACAGCCTCCTCAACAAATCCATCCCACTCTCCAGCCGGTGCTTGGTGCTCAGGTGAGGGCAGGCTGAGGTCAGCAGGAGGCCAGGCAGTGCCTCAGGAGAAGAGGATGACACTGCACCCATTACTATTCATTGCCACAGGAGCAAACCTCCCTGCTGCCACAGATCCCTCTGCACCTCCACCTTCAGGAGCTGTGGCTGCCTGGGGGGAGCTCTGCAGGGGAAGCTGGTGCAGGTGAGCTCAGACAGCTGGAGCAGCACAGCTGAGCACCCTGCAGGCTCAGGTGCCTTTGTGCCCAAGCTGCCCAAGCTCACACTGCTGGTGTTGCTCAGCAGGGCTGAGCTCTGTGGCTGGGCAGCACAGGCACAGCTCCGTCTGATGGCAGCCACCCCAGCTCCTCCCTGGGCCAGGGACAGCATCCCCATCTCCGTGGGCAGGCCGTGCCTTGTGCCCAGCCTGCTGGAAGGTGGCTTGGCCTCTCACAGCTGGCTCAGGCTTGGAGTGCTGCACTGTGCCCCCACAGTCATTAAGTGAATTGTTGTTTTTCCACAGTTTCCCAGTTCCAAGGGTCTGAAATAATATGTCACAGCCTGTCAGTGTGGTGCCCTCATAGCAATGGGTGCCAAGGCTGTGTTTCTTGTGCCCTAGGGTGCAGCAGAAGGGCTTTGGAGGGCATCCAAGGGTAAGAATGCCTGTAGGACTACAGCACTAGAGGACCATTAGGATAATTGGGAGCAGTTTGCATCAGGCTCGGGAGGCAAATTTCCTATCAGCTGGGTGAAATGGGCAGATACAGGGAAGGTAGCCCTCATTTCCAGTTGTATTTTAGGGCTAAAAGCAGCTTTTCTGTGGGCCTTTGCAGCTGGTGCCCATCCCAGTGAGCGTCTCACTCCTGGGAGAAATAGGAGATGTGAAAGGGGAGGAGGAAAAAGGCTGGTCTGGAGTTCAGAGAACTTAAGTGTGAGAAAGAATGAGGCAGGACCAAAGTGAAAAGTAAATAAAGCCAATAAAAATCAGTAACTGCAGAACACTTAAGTGAATTTGTAAATCTTGGAAATAAAAAGGAAAGAGTCGTTGTTAGAGCAGAAAGGAAGCTTGAGACCTACAAAAACTCTCTTGTGTCTGTGAGAAGTTGAGGTCAAAGGGAATACAACACTGACCCTACTACTACACTTGGAAATGCTGCAGGAAACACCTCACTGTGAGGAGCAGCTGTAACTGAGAAGGGACAGACGTCAGGTGGGAAGGACCTGTGCTCTCCAGTGTTTGCTGGGAGCTGAAGAACCCACAGGCAGCCACGGGAACAGAGGGAGAGGCATCTAAAGGTAATTGGTTGTGATTTGAAAGGACTAAATATAAATCCTGGGGGAAGACCTCAGCAAGCAGCACGTCTCTCCAGGGGACGCTGACTCAAGCAGAAGTGGCATGACGCAGATGAACAGAGAGGCAAGACTGTCCTGAGCAGAAATCTCATTACAGCTACTTAGCTATTCCTGCTAAACTGCCTCCTATTTACTGCCCCAAGGGCTTAAGCAAAGAACATTAAGAGTGAGATTAAGAAAGCAGAAATGTAGGCTGAATGTCTGAAAAAATTTCCCTGACACAGCAGGATGAGCCGAGCATGTCCGCAGAGATCTTTGCCTGGCTGAGACAGAGTGGAAGCGCGCACAGTCCCGCAGCAGCCTCTCCTCCAGCCCCAACCAAAACTGCCCGGGGCTGCTTCCCGCCTGCAGGGCACCTCGGGGCTCCTGGCAGGCAGGGGATTGGGGATGCAAGCTCCCCCAGGGCCCCCTGTGAGCAGGGATGCTCCCACTGGCTGCGTTATCGCGCCCAGGCCGGGTCAGTTGCCCACTTGCCACTCGCCCTTGCCAGGGGTGGGGAGCAGCCCACACATCTTGGAGCTCAGGGTGGGGATTCCACAGGAAAGGGGGAACAGCTCTGGCAGAGCACGTGCAACACCTCATAAGTCTCTGAGTGGAAGGGTGAGCCTGAAGCACTTTTGTATTTTTATTTGTGGTAGCCTTTCAGCTGCTCCCACAGCCCCCAAGAGCACTGAGGCTCACACAGGACGGTGCTGTAACACTGAAACTTCAGCCTGTGCTCACTCAAACAGCAGTTTCCCATCTCTCACCCAACTCTCCTTTTTGGTCCTCTCCAAAACAGATACACTAATGAGAAAATGAAAAAGCACTGGGGCCCGAGCCTTGCTAATGGACAGCAAAGCCTTCCTCCCTCTCCTGTGCCCACTGCTGCCCTCTCCAGCAGCAGGACCTGCTCCAACTGCAGGAGTCCTTTGTTGCTGGCACCGCAACTCGAGGCTGACACGAGCTGTCTGTGCTGGAACTTGCTACACGGGCATCTCTGTTGGCAATTATGCACATAGTGGGATCCCCAGGGCTGCCACAGGGGCTAGCCCCAGCAAAGGGCCAGAAGGGCGAGAGCACAGCCAAGTGAGGGGTCTGGCACCCACAGAAAGCGTCACACAGTGCGTATCAGTGCCTCCCTATGGCGGGAAGTGACTGCAAATACTTGCTTTTATAGACAAGAGTTGAGTAACCAGTGCATAAATAATGATATCTTGGTTCATCTTTCCACTGCTCCTGCAATTGCAGAGTTCCCATCTAGGCAGAAAGTTGATTATCTCTGGGATGGGAAGTGCAGCTTCCAGGACAAGGACTTTTCTCTGAAATCCAAGGGAACAGGGAAGTGGTTGCTGCCAGGTTTAGTTGGATATTTATCCCATGCAGTCTGAGTAGCTCTAGGCTGGAGAAGGCTGAATGTCTGTGAGGTCTGAAGATGGGAGCAAATCTCCAACTCTAATTTAGACACCCCTGCACTGAAGCTTTTAAGCAGATGCTCAGCTTCATTCATGAGCTCAGGCTCCAGACCAGCAAAAAACACCTGTGGTTCACAGTCATGGCAAAATCCCATGCCAGCTGCCCCCAAACCCCAGCCCCAAAGGCTGTCAGGAGTTGATGGAGCTTCACCTGGCAGAAGGTAACAGTAATTCTTCCTTCTCAAATGAATTTTGTCCTGAACATGTTTTCAGCAGTTGATTTATGTCTCTTCTGACAGGGCCTGGGCCTTAGGACCCAGATCTCCCCTGCCAGGGATCCTCTAACACACAACGAGGGAAAACTGCCCTGGCCATGGAAATCCTGGTTCTGCAGCATCTCTCTAAATTCTCAGACTGGAACACCCTGGTCTCAAAGCCCAGGAGCTGGAGTGGGGACATCATTCTCTTCCAGGCTCCATGCTCATTGGTGTCTTGTCTTGGGCAAAACAATAATCCATCCCATGTCTTTTTGCCACTTCAGACCCAGAATAGCAACTTGAATTCTTCAGAAAAAAAGAGATCATCCTTTAACAGTGTCCTGCTTTACAAAAGGGTGAGAACCTCATTTTTAGCTCCTGTTTGAATTGCTAAAATGATTACTTACTTCTAAGCACTTTTAATTATAACTCTGCTGTACTGCTAGTTATGTTCCAAACAGTTAACATTGAATCACTCATCTACAATTTCCTGAAAGCAGCAACCACTGCTGCATTTATTATTCCAATCCCAAACCATCCTGTAAGAGTTATTTTTATTTGTACACCTCAGTGACCACTGGTAATTCTGCAGCTCAAATCAACATAATGCTTTTTCCATTCCCCAAAATGACACCAAAGTATTTGTGAGAATTGTAGTTGTCCAACCAAATTATCATCAATCACATTAAATTAGAAAGCATGAGAGGGACTGTTCCACTCCAAATCATCTTTTTTGGTTCAAGAAGAGCAAGAGAAATACAGTTCCTATTCTTCCCTGCTGACATTCCCAGGCCTCACTTCCCATTCCCTCTATTCCTGCTGCTGATGCTCTGCAGGCACCACCAGGTGTGGGGACTTTCCTTTGAGGATGACAAGAATTTGGAGACGCCATGGCATTGCCCAGCCAGCAGCCAGTGGAGCAGGCTGGGACACCCAGGACTGCAGTGGAAAGAAAACAGAAGGAAAACAAAGTTCAGTAGAAGAAAGCTGCCTGCACAGAGGCGCTGGCACATGCTGCAGTGGCCCTGAGCTCTCCATGGAATGCTGTGGTCAAATATCTCACCCAGGCATCCCTGTGCATCCTGGCCAAGCAGTGCTTCTGCCCCTCTGCTCTTCCACAGCCCACAGGCACTGTGTGGCCGGGGCTGCTGCTTTCTTCTGTGCCTGGCCTTCCTGGTTTAACTCATCATTTATGATAAGTGAAAACTGCATTTCCAGAGCTCTCCCTGTGTAGCCATTGCCTGGAATTGTGCACAGCTGGAGATCACACCCATCTGGGCATTAAAAAGCCTGTTATTTCTCACATGGTGTCTCATTCCAGCCTCTCTTTGACATTTGCATGGAAAGAGGCTCTACAGAAAATTCGGGGTAACGCTGCAACCTTGTGTCAGGTGAAGCTAAACAGCAATGCAACTTCAAAACTCAGTTTACAGTCACAGCCATTGACTCCATACACCTTGGGATGGATGGATGGATGGATGGATGGATGGATGGATGGATGGATGGATGGATGGATGGATGGATGGATGGATGGATGGATGGATGGATGGAGCATCCCCCACAGCATCCTTGAGAAATCCCTTGGGAAGACCTAGCAGGAAAAAAAAAACAGAGCTGGGCCTTAGTCCTTCCACTGTCACTATCATATTTTCTGAAAAATCCCTTTGCTAGGATTTCTTCTCCTGGGAAGATGAGAAGCCTCAGCATCTCCATGTTTTGCTGCTCTGGAATGTGGTCTGGAGATTGTTTATCCACACATGTGAACTGTTCTCACTTAATGACTAATCACCATCAGCTGTGTCAGACTCTGAGGAGTCAGTCATGAGCTTTCATAATCATTCCTGTTAAGCCTTCTCTCTGTATCCTTCTCTTTCTTTAGTATAGTTTTAGTATCACATTCTTTAATATAATATAATATAATATAATATAATATAATATAATATAATATAATATAATATAATATAATATAATATAATATAATATAATATAATACAATATAATATCATATCATATATCATATCATATCAGCTTTCTGAGACCACGGAGTCTTAGTCTCATCTCTCACCTCATCCTGGGGACCTCCCAAACACCACATTCTGCTTCTTGGCCATGGGGAGCAAACAAACCCAGATTCTGGAGCCCCCAGGTAAGGCAGGTGTGAGCTATGAGGCCCAGCCCTGCCGACTCGGCCAGCTGCTCTCAGTGCCGAGCACAGGAGACAACAGCATTGTCACCTGCATGGTCACAGCCAGGCTGGATGCTCTGCTCCCTGCCTGCAGCTGATGTAGCTCTGCAGCTCTGAGCCTCCAGACCCCAAAATGCCACCCGTGGCGTGGGGTGAGTGTGAAGGAATTCATCACCTCTGCTTTCTCTGGCGCTCACCAGCAATGAAACACTGACTGCTGAACTCGCCAGCATGACAGCCCCAGTTCTCCTCCGGGACAAAGGATGAGATTTGCTTTCAAAACTAGGATTTAAATAAGCTTTTTAAATTCTATTTCAGGGACTTTCGACTTAGATCCGACTAAGCCATGTCTCCTGTGCCGGGAGCAGAAATGGCTGGGGATGACACAGACATATCAGAAAGCCCAAAAGTGTGAGAAGCACCCAGGGACGCTGAAGCATGTGACAAGCGGCACCAAGCCCCTCCGTTCTCCCACCCTCTCCATGCAGTGCAGGCGCCCCAGCACCGATGGCTACAGTTTAGGTATGAGTTTTGCGCTCATCGCACAAAGGGCGGCCGGGCCTGGGGACGGCCCGGCAGAAATGCCAGTTCCGTACACTTCCCGGGGGGATGTGGCCCCGCACGGAGGGAGCCCGGCCGCTTCCCAAGGAGCAGCGCCGCACGCTGTTCTCCATGGGAGCCGGCAGAGGGCAGCTGAGCCCTGCCGAACGCCGGGAATGCCGCGCCGGGAGCGGCCGCCCGCCCGCTCTCCCCGCCGGGCCCCGGGGGCGCGCCCGGCACCGGCAAAGGCGCACGGAGGATGCGGCTCCGTGTGCTGCCCCCGCTCCCCGCCCTCTGCGCCTCGGGGCAGCGCGGAGCCGGCCCGCCCGCCCTCCCTGCCGGGAATCTCGGGTTACGAGCGGCAACAATGCTGCAGCCCATCGTGTCTTCCTTTCGGGGCGGCTGGAGCTCCGGGCGGTCCGGCTGCCCGGACAGGGCTCGGTTTGGTCCTTGAGACGCCCCCGCTGAAGCCGCTGCCTTTCTGCAGGGAAGGATGGGTTGGGCGGATGTCAACGCTTGTGCCCATGGGGGTCCCAGACCTAAGGGAGAGGACGGGGCGACAGGGATGCCGTCCTCATCCTGGCCCGATGGGGATGGTTTGAACGTTTCCAGGTAAAAGCCCATGCAGCCCATACTAGAAATGGGGTGAATGCCTTTCACTTCCTGCCGTGTGGTGGGCTCACCCTCCGGGCAGGGGAGGCTGCCCAGCTCCTCCCCTTTCCAGGCACTCACTGCCCCGTGTGAGCGAGGGGCTCAGCTGGGCAGGAACATGCCAGGCATCACAGGGCCGTAAGGAAGGGCACAACCTTGTTGGAGATGCATTTTCTGCAAATCGTTCCTCAGTAAATAGATCGGAGCCCCAGCTCTTACATAAACATCATCAAAGAGGGTGAGTGGAAGAAATTTTTACCCAGAAATAATTTATTGCCATTCTTTCCAAATAGCTAAGGCCCAGGCAATTGGGTGATCCACATTCATGTGTGGCAAACAAACTTGGACTGGAAAGGCTTGCTGGCTTCAGCAGTAATTTTGTTATCTTCCCAAAGGCTAAGCTGTACTGCCAGGGCCCATCTTCTGTCACAAGCATTTTCTTTCTCCTCTTTCCTAAAGTCCACTCTGGGATTTCTGTCCTGGCTTTTGCCACGCTTCGTCTGCATGTGGGATAAAAACAATCGTACAGCAAACAGCAATCACAACCATGATGTTTCCATCTGCAACACACAGTGCTGGTGAAGGCATATTTGCAAACCAAAAAGTCAGCGGGGAAGAAGCCCCTGGGAAAAATAATTAACTATATTAATTAATTAGGAAATCACCATGGCAATTTTACACCTCCAGGATAGAAAACACACCCGCAGCTCATTTCATTGGTACTTCACCGTGTTCCTATGAAAATGTGTGGGGAGGACACACTGCTCATCCCAAAGGTGCAGTGCCCACCAGTGAGACCAGAGATGTGACACATGTTCCTGGCCTGAGCTGTGCCCAAGCAGCAAGCAATTCCAGGTGCATCACAGCACTAGGAGCCTGGTGCACTCCCCTCTTCAGCCACGGAGCCAGAGACTCCCTAATTTGTACAGGGACACCAGCACTGAGTTAAGCATCAAAAATGACACCAGCTCTTGGCACCAGCCTACTGGTGTGGTGGCTCTTCCAGAGCAGGCAGTTGCCCGATGGTGTCCCACACCATGGAATGAGTGTCTCCTGTGTGCCAGGGAGATGTGGGTCCCACAGCCTGGGCTGGCCAGGTGAGCCAGGGGGGCTGCTTCCTTTGGTTGCTGCTATTATCTTGCATTTTGAAGCCACAAGCCCAGACAGGGATGTGTCCAAGCCATGGCACATTCCCGTGCTCAGCTGCACAGACTGATATTCACTGTCGTCTACATGGTCATGGACAGCAAGTTAAGGCTGACAAGAATCTGACAGAGCCCTGGGAAGGGTGCTTGTTTGTTCTCCTGCCTTTGACAGCCACAGAAAGACAGGGACAGGACCAGACCATGACACACCCCCATCTCCTCCCTCCACAGCCACTCAGCCAGAGATTTCTGCAGCTTTTAACAAAGCCTAAGGGCAGAAATGTACACAGAGTCCCGGTCTGCACTGCACCATGCTCCCACAGGCAGCTGGAGGCTCCCCACAGCCATAGACAAGAGGGAACCAGCCTTTACAATGCTCAAAAAACGTGTGTTTGTGGCACTTGGGGAATTGGCTTTGTGGTGAAGGTGGCAGTGCTGGGTTAATGGCTGGACTCAATGGTCTCAGAGGTCTTTCCCAACCTTAGCAGTTCTATGATACCATGATTCTACAACACAACATGCTCAGTCTTCATTTACCTGACTCTACTCATTGACTGTCATGCAAATTCATATTCAACTCGGGTTCTCTGAATGATTTTCAACAAATAAACTATTTATGACTAAAATGTAACCTATCATATGTACAATGAATTTTCCTGGCTTTCTGGTTTAAAAACACTGATGGTAGGCGGAACCCTAAGCCTAACCCTAGGCAGTAAAAGTCTCGTTGGGCCAAGGTGGGCTCCGAGGAAAAAGCTGTGGAGGCAGCCATGTTGTGGCAGTTTTGTGCTCTCCTTGGGATGCCTTTCACAGCTGCAGTACTCTGGAGCTCAGGGCTTCCTGGTTTAAAAAACCCTAACCCTAGGCACAACTCTAACTCTAATGCGAGGCAGGTAAATCAGCCTAGGGTTAGGGATGGTCCCAAGGAAAAAGCTGAGGTGGCAGCCATGTTGGGGCAGTTTTGCGCTCCCCTTGGGATGTCTTTCGCAGCTGCCGTGTGCCTGGAGCTCGGGGCTGTGTGGGTTTTGAGACATCAACCCTAGGTGCAACCCTAACCCTAACCCTAGGCAGTAAAAGCAGCCTTGGCCTAAGGGTGGTCCCAAGGAAAGAGCCGTGGAGGCAGCCATGTTGTGGCAGTTTTGCATTCCTTCTGGGAAGCCTTTGGCAGCTGCGGAGTTGCTGGAGCTCTGGGCTCTGTGGTTTATGAGATGCTAACCCTAGGTGTAGCCCTAACCCTAGGTGTAAGCCTAACCCTAGGCAGTAAAAGCAGCCTTGGCCTAAGGGTGGCTCTGAGGAAAAAGTTGTGCAGGGAGCCATGTTGTAGCCCTTTCGTGTTCTCCTCGGCATGCCTTTTGCAGCTGCTGTGTCCGTGGGGCTCTGGGCTTTTTGGTTTAAAACCCCTATCCCCAGGTGTAACCCTAACCCTAACCCTAGGCAATAAAAGCTGCCTTGGGCTGTTGTTCACAGTTCTCTCTTAAGTGTGCGTTTCTTCAAATGAAATCTTGGTATTATGTATAACCAAATCTAAAATTTTACACTGGAAATCACTACTGTTGCTGTGATTATTTTTCACCATCCTAGTAATGTTGTTAAAACATGCAGCTTTTAGAACAAACTGATGTCTAAGTTAGACTATATTCCAAGGCATTTTTTGCAAGGAAATTTGAACAAGTCACATTCTGATTTCTTTTTCCACTTCAGCTTGTTGTCATTTTCTGTATAGTATTTAAAACTGTTTAACTTTTTGTGGTTTAAAATGAAATGCATTTTTTTTTATGTATTATTTTGTTACCTTGCATATTCTGGACTAAGTTGAGAAATCAAGGCTCTTCTCCTGTGTAGAGGATTGTAGCTAAATCAACCATTTACAAACTAATTCTTATCAGAAATACAGATTCTACAACTCTCAGGACAACCAATGCCAGTGCTTTGTCTCCCCCATAATGCAAAATTGTTTCCTGATGTTCATACAGAGCTTCCTGTTTCTGTTTGTGCCCATTGCCTCTATTTCTGGGGCAGGGATTTCATGGGTTGGCTCCTGCTGAGCAGTGCTGCCAGAATGTCTCACACACGCTATGACACACATGCTGGTTACTCAGAAAGGAAACCAGGAAGGGAAGCAGGAGTCCTCGCTGGCAGAACAAGCCCTGGAGGGTGAAATGTTATAACCCCATCCCTGAGGCAAGGGGAGCTCTGCATGCTCTTGAGGACTTGTTACACACCCTTGAAGCAAAGCTGAGGCAGCCAGTGATGCTCCCTTGGCCACAGCACTGGGAGTGCCTTGCCGGAGCTCCTGCCCTCTGTTGCCACCCAGCACACACTTCTGTCTCACTCTCCTGGAGCTTTTCTGTTCATGCACTTGCCTCAGGGCCCCAAATCAAAAACCTTTGTGGTTTTAGAGGGATTCTACTCCACAGGAACCAAGCTGCTCCTGCATGGACATCACAGCCCACAGACTGAGCAAGGAGTGAATGTCCATGAGTCATCGAGCTCTTCTCACACAGAGAAGCAGCTTGCTCTTGGTTATGTGCCAAAGGTGCCTGCGTCTCCAACAGGAGGTGGGAGAAGGAAGTTTTTAGCCCTCAAGTGTAAAACAAATGTTCAATAAATAGAATCACTTTTCAGCCATGAAAAAGCAGTGTTCAAGTCACTGGTGCCCCGGAGCTTATTTACTTGGCTACAAAACTGGTGGGTGTAGAACAAAGCAGCTCCTGAGTTTTGTCATGCACACTGCAGGATTTTGCTTGAGCCCTTTGGGTGTTTGTCTGGATCACTTTTAAATAAGTGTGAGGTGCAGGAAGTGCTGTGGGGACACCAAGAACGGGGCAGCTCGAACTCAGCCCTTCCCAGGCACTCAAAAAAAATTTGCTTGAGAGGTAGGGCAGACAAATGCATAAAGTTTGCAGGCACCATCACTTGTCTGGTGCTATCTTTCCCATTTCTCTAAATAATTTGCCACAAATTAATTAACACACTTGAAGCCTCAGCCCTCTCCAGTGCCCATCCCCTGCCACCCTCTGGACCAGGGTGCTGCTGAGAAGGCAGCAGTCAGTAGTGCTTTCTGAGATTAAAATTGCATGTGGAATAATAACATCCCTAGGGCTTATCATGGTTTTCACAGGAACAAGTCAAAATGCACCAACACTGGACAGAAATTTGGAATATTCCTTCACATATCCTGTCAGTTACATCCCTGTTAGCACTGTGAGCATGGTAGGCAGTGTTCTGTGGACCCAGTCCCACCATGCCTCATCCATGCTGAACTTGATTGATCCAAATCTTCCAGGGGACAGGTGCCCCAGAACTTGGGATGGGTTGATGCCAGATCCTTGCCCAGAGATGCAGAGATGTGTGTTTGGGTAGCATTGACCCCCAGGTCACCTCCCATCCCCTCCTGGGGAATTCCCACTTGCCTTTGAGTCCCTGTAGGGTCTCTGCCCTAAGGCAGCAGAGCATCCACAACCTTTTCCACATCATCATCCCAGAGCAGGGGTTTTGGAGAAAATTATATAGCTGGGCCCTGGCAGGGACAACTTGGACTTATTCTGGTGCATTTGAGGGGCTCTTTGATATGCATCTCTCTCCACAGCTGAGCACAGCCAACAGGATACACCTTCTTCCATCCCTCCCCTCCCTGCCGTGAGGGCCTGTCTAGCCTGAAACCTCAGCAGCTCAGTTTAAGAGGTTATTTTGTGAGGAAGACTGACCCGTGCCAAAACTAACACAGGAAAAGAACCATCATCTGTTTCCTCTTTAGGAAGTGCTATTGCTATGCCAAAACTATGCCCCAAACCCCTAATGTTTGATCCAAGACACTGTCCAGCAAAAATAAAACCAGTTATGATTACAATCCTAGCCAAGTCCAGCACCTAGTCCTTGGCAGGCATTTGCTTGGAAGGCACAACTTTGGGATGCCCCATGTCTATGAATAATTTGTGCAAAACCCAAAATGTTCCAGAGGAGACCGTTTTGTGGAGCCAGCATCATTATTCAGCAGATTGCACATGCACATCCAGTATCTTCATGGAAAACCAGGCTGAAATAACCACCTCTGAAGAAACCAGTACAGAGCAGTTGGCTGATGAGGTAAAGCAAAAAATGGTTTTAGTCCTGATCTTATTTATTCAGAATTAAATCCTTTGTTTCTGACCATGCACTTGCAAGCAGGCAGGGTGGTACCTGCAAGGCAGAAAGATGACACCTGCGATAAATTGTGACTCTGTGAAAGGCAGCCAGTGTCTGTGAACAATTCTGACCTGCCTGGGCTGTCCCACCCCAACCAGCCGTGCTCTGGTTTGCAGTCCCTGGCAGGGAGCAGGACTCGCACACAGTGCTTCCACTGCCTTGGCTGGGGGCACCCAGCTGAGCAGGGGGGGCAGCTTCTTCAGCCAGGAAAGGATATTGCTCCACCGGGGAACAGCCTCTGGGTCCGGTCCATGCCTGCCTGGCCTCAGCCAGGGCGTGGCAGGGCAAAGCCAGCAGGGCCAAAGGAGCATCCCAGAGCCCTGCCTGTGCCCAGCTGTCAGCAGCACGCTGAGCTGCAGCAGGGCTCAGGGCTGCTGCCTGCCAGGCAGAGGGCTTATCCAGCCCAGCCTCCAAAGGACCACATCTGGCTGAGCCCTGAGCAGTGCCTGCTGCCAGGAGTCACAGTGCAGTGGGAAGAGACAAAAGGGAAGTGGGCTCTGATGTCAGCACGGCACAGTGGGAAGGTTTATTCCTGAAGGCTTTGCTGCAGGCACCAGAGAGTCTTCCCTAGTTATGAGAAAGATGTGCTGGGAGCAAAGAGATCAACTCTGAGCAGCCTGTGCCACGGGGTTGCAAAAAATATCACTGCAAGGATGTCAAGGCTCATAGCCAATATCTGGATTTTTGAAATTCACAAATAAATACAGAGTTCTTCTAATTTACTGCCACATTAAACATATAAACCAACAACTTATTGTTCCATCATCTCTCCCAGGGGAGGTCTGGCTGTTGCAGGGTCCTGTGAGGGCTGCAGTGAATGTTGGAGGTTAGTCCAGCAATCTCATTGTGAGAGCTCTTTGTGAGATGGGGCTCCAACAATCACTGCTCCCCAGGAAACACAGCTTCACACTGCCATGGCTCTCTGAAGAAGAAATGGGGTGCTGGATGGAAAATGCTGTCCAGGAGCAACATACCCATGAAGCCTACAGCTGTGCTAGTCCCGCTGTTTGCTGGGTCCCAGCAGAGTTTGAAGCCACTCTTCTGGGTTTCTTCCATGTCCATAGTGAACTTTTCTTGGACAACAATCTCTTCTTGGTATCTCTGTTCCCTTGATTTTCATTCCACAGAAATGCCTCCATTTCTCAAAAACTCCACCTTTGCCCAGCATCTTTCAAAGGACCTTTGGGACATTTTTCTTCTCTTTTGTTTTTCTGTTCAATCCCATTTCTTCAGCAATTGTGTGATACTTAATGCAAATATCTTCATAGGTCAAGTCACTTCAGGTGTTGAGCTGCTGGAGATGAGAGAAGTAACAAGTTGTTCAGTCTGTTCAGTTTCTATGGCAGCAAGAAGAGAGGTTTTTTATTAGGCTTTGCTTTCAAGATGCTGCTTCCAGAGCAGTTCCCAGGCTCTGGCAATCAGCAGTTCCTGTGTGACCTGCGGCTTCAGCACCTGCCAGACCCACAGACATCTGTCCTCCCTCAGTCAGTCTTGTGGGCAGAGGGCACTGCTCCAACCCTAGGATCTAAAAGGATCTAGGGCACTGCTCCATCCCTAGGATCTAAAGCCAAATGACTGACTTTTTACACAGACGTGAGATACTGAACAAGAGGTGAAACACCGTAATTCTTTGTGACCTTACACAGGGCTGAAGGTGCATAATCATATGTTTAAAATCCAGGAGAGAGCTTTGCAATGATGGAACAATTTCTGTAAGTAACATGCTGTTTAATGTACCTGTGGAACAAGCTCAAATCTGCTTTTCCATCAGTGCTGTTTACAATGAATGGAAGTGTGTTGGGTGTCAGGGTCCCAGCAATGCTGCTTTGCCAGGGACACGGAGCCTTCCCTGGCAACTGCCTGCTCCTGCATAGTGGTTTGTCTGGGCACTTGTACGTATCCTCCAAAGTATTCTTTTGGGATTTACACAGACACAAAACATATCTTTCACATTTGTGCTGACAGAGAACAACATTTTAAGATGTAATTCAACATTCTTGGCTTTATTTTCTGTCTTATGGCCTTGATAGGTCAGATCAGGTTTTCTCCTGACCAAAACACAGGCCTTTAAGAATCAAATAGCAATGTGCTCTTCTCTCTTTGAAGAGCAGGGAAAGCTTTTCTGAAGTCTTGTGAGGCAGTCTCTGCAGTATTTAATGTGGTAGCTGGGCCCGGAGCAGGAGAGGAGGCACTGCTAGCATAGGAGGAAGAGTCAGCAAACAAAATGATGGATACCATTTAGGAGAAATGTGAGGGGCTTTGGGGAGGTGTCTGGAATCAGAGAATGGAAGAAAGAACAGGGAGAGAATGACACACATGGATGCCCTTGGTAACCTGGTCAGGGCAAATCAAGCTGAGGTGTTGCTTTTCCACCAAAGGCAAACACATTTTTTTCCTATAGGAAGCATAACTCTTCAGCTCCATACTTTTCAGTATGAAAACATTGACTCTGAAAGAGCAGAAGTTCAGGATAGTGGCACATGGCATCAGGAATTGGACCTCCCTCTCTAGCTTTAGCCATATAAAACTCTGATTCCTGATCCCATGAAGGCAGTATATTGCCTTGGTGCTGAGCTTGGCACTCACAGGGACTTGGTCCCTTCCCACATATGTTAAGCCATGTGGTATACCTATAACCAAACCCCAAAATGGGTTGTTTCCACTGGCCAAGTCTAAGATGGCTGTTGCTCTAATCTCCAGATTAGACTCCCACTCTGTAGCCAATAAAGAAAGACAGTAAACTCCAAATACCACCACCAACACTACCAACTCACCAGTGTTAGACACACACCTCAGGATGAGCTGAATCCTCCAAGGGGAGCACACCACCTTCCACGGATGAGGCTCCAGCCCTGCCTCCAAGGCCTGAAGTGAGGTGACATGAGTCCCACCTCACACAACCTCTCACATCTGGCCAAACAATGCTCATTTGTCTTCTCTTTATCACTGCCTACAACCTGAGCACTAATGAGGCTCACAGGCCAAGAGGCCACAACTATGGAATTCCCAGGTCTGTCCAGGTCTGTCTCCAGGGCCTTGGTGCAGCTGCTGCCTCCATGAGAGCTCCCAGCAGTGCTTGCAGGGCACCCGGAGCATCTCTGATCAAAGAGCACAGCTCTCCTTCAGGCCCTTTGTGCATTGCCCCTGTCCAAGGTGAAATGCTGCTCCATGGACTAGGATTACACTGCTTTCTTTAATAAAAGTGGTGCTGCATGAAGATTAATTTTTATCCTATTCCTATGCCAGTAAGCCACCTGCATAGCCTTCGTTTCAAGGGATTGTGGCTGCTGTCTCCTTGCTGTCATTGCCCTGCAGGTTACTTCAAGTGTGTCAGAGAATGACAGAGTAACCCAGGTCAGAAGGGACCTCTGGAAGCCATCAGGCACCAGCCCAGCTCTAAGTAGGTCCAGTTATAGCAAACTGATCAGGACCATGATGAATTTTAACACCTCAAGGACAGAGACACTACCACCTCTCTGGGCAGCCTGTGCCAGTGTTTGACCACTCTCACAGTGGTCTGATGATTCTGATGCCTTATATCTACATAGAATTTCCTGTGCTGTCTCTCATCCTTTCACCATGTATATCCTGTAAAGGTCTGATTCATATTTTGTATTACCCCCCATGGGATAATTGCAGGCAAAAACTGGATCTTTCCTCTGCCTCCTCCCCATATGGCTGAATAAGCTCAGCTCTCTCACCATCTCCTGGTACCTCAATGAGCACCAGCCATCTTGTGACCTCCACCAGGCTCTCTCCAGTCCATCAATCCCCCAACAACTGTCTCTATACACCAGTGCTCCTGTCCCTGGCTTTGCTTTGCCCCCTGAGGTAAGGACACCTTCCCACAGGTGTCCAACAAGAAGCACACGCAGCAAGCACAGGACTGACAGTGCCTTCACTGTCCAGGTTCCTGGAACACCCAAGCACCAGGGGTCAAAGCCCCAAACTGGCAGGTCAGCAAGGGAGAAAGATACACCCTGTCACTCTCATTCTGAGGACAGAAGCAGTGCAACAAGGTTTGCAGCAGCACAAACGAAAAAAAAAAACTTGGGATGGGATCTGAGCATCCTATCCAACCCCAAGATTGTTAAATCTATTTTACAGATATAGAAATGAGGAAATCTCACAGAAACCCTTCAAAGACCAGGAGACCTGACCACTGGGACAGGGCACATTACCCTTGGGATGCTTCAGGGAATCTCTCAAAGATTTTAGAGCGATTGGGGTTAGGTCACTGTCTCTAATACAGTGCTGAGGATGTGTACTGAAAATGTATTTGCAAATGACACGGTGACTCTGCATTCAGCATGTGTCACGAGGCATAGGAACTAAGGAAAAACCCTCCTGCCTGTGAAACATTTTCAATGCAGAAGACAGAGAGGACAAAAGGTTGTGGGTGCCCTCCTGCGTGAGGAGCCCTTAAAGTGTCTCACAGTTTGCAGGGCAGGTCTATCCACAGCCAGCTGTGGGCTGAGCCTGGAAAAGATCAGAGCTTGCCTGGCATCTCAAAGAGCTGGGAGCAGAATTTAGCAAGGTCTCCAAGGGCAGCCCTGCCATCCCGGAGTCACTCCCCTCCCCGGGGCTGCCTGGCACTTTGTGGCACCCGGAGCACAGCCTGCCCACCACACAGGAGCCTTCACAGCAGCACTGCCTTGCAATCGGCTCTGAAGTGGAAGAAACTGTTTCCTCAGCATTTTTTTCAACTAATGTGTCCAGGCTAGTATCACAGTGTGCTATTAATCCTGCCCTGGTTTGTAATTCTGCTTTTATGTTGGCTCCATTTATCTCTTTTTAATACCACTATCTGGCTTCTGGTTCTCAAATGTGGGGTCTATTATTTTTTTTTTTTGTCTGCTGCAGCAGAATGAGCTAATTTGGTCCTTCAGTGCATAAGCAAGAGGACTGTGAAGTGGAATAGAAGGCGATTTTATCTCTATGTATGTCCTTGGTCAGGTTGACACTGGAACACTACATCCTGCTGAGGTGCCATATTTAAAAGAGCACATCAAAAAGATTGGAGAGGGTAAAGAAAGGAGACATAAAAAATGGTTTGAGAGCTGAAGAAAATCACTTCCAGGGAGAGACTTCTAGAGGTCAGCCTCTGTAACTTGTCAGAAAGAAAACTGAGAAGTGATCTGATGATGTGTATAAGTACATGTGTGGAGAGAAAATATGGGATGCTAATAGGGCACCAAGAATCCAGTCTGAGAAAGGCCCACAGATAGACAGTGATGGGCACTGGAGAACATGCCGAGCTGAACTAGGAATCAGGCACACTTTCTAACCATAAGGACATTAACATCCTGGAGAAAATTGCACAGCCAGTGACGGATACTGCACTTCTTGAGGTGTTTGAGACAAGACTGGATGCTAATTCCACATGTCAGGATAGAGGCAGGGTTACCTAGCAGATGGAAATTGAGATGAGTTTGCCCAAACACAACCTGGGAGGCAGTAGAATCTCCCTTCACAAAAACTAGAATTCCACATTTTGTTTTATATGCCTTTTCTTCCTGTTGCGCATCATGTTCTTGGACAAAATCCTTGTGGTGGGGGGGGCAGCTCAGTCCTTTAAGTATTAATAAACCATAAACAGGCCAAGTTGTCCCCTTTAAGGCTGGGGGGGATATAGGGAGGGAGAGCTGGGGTGTGAGGATGCATGCTGTGAGGCTGCAGCCATGAGAACACCTTTAGGACCATGGAGCAGGCAGGTAAGTGCCAGCACCCTAGCTGGCCCCAGTGCTTCCACAGTGACCAGCGTGGAAATGCCCATCCAGCTTGCTGTGAAACAGTGCCACCAGATTCCTGAAACTGAACTTCTCCCTCTGCCTCTGCTGGTGGGTACCAGAAGCAACTCCATGAAGCAGCACTTAAAAACTCATGTCTTTGGTGCACAGGAAAAGGGGGATAAGGGTGTAAGGCTCAAATTGTGGCAGAACTCATCAGAACTATGTCCAGATGATAATTTAGTCCACTCTCCTGTTCACAGGCAGGATGGCTGCTCCAGTGCTGTTTATGGGGAAAAATTTTTAGTCCAGACACATTTTGCTGGAATGATGTCTCCTCTACTCTTCCAATTTTTGATGTAGGGAGGTTTGCATTTTTTCCCTTGATGTTTAACACAAATATCCCATATGTTAACTTGAGCTTGTATCACTCTGCCTTCCCTACAGTGGACACCAAGAATGGTATATCCTCTCCCTCTTAAAAAAAATTTTTGATTTTTAAAGATTCTTTGAAACTAGATTTAAAAACAGACATTTTAGAAAAATGTCAAGTTAACCTCTCTTAAAGTTTTCTTTTTAAAAATGTAGTGACCCTCATTCTGAGCACCTTCATCCACAGACTATATTTCTTCTCACCTCTTCCATTCCTTACTGCCTTTCTGTAGACACACTCAGATCCCTCATGTTTTAATAACCCCAGTGCCAGCACTGGGAACAGATGCCCAGAGGATAAGGACAGGAAAACCTTTCTTCCACCCAGAGAACAGGATGCTGGTCCCTCATACCCAGCTGGTGATGCCCTGAGACACCCAGACCCTTCCCTGCATGCTGTGGCTGCTCAGGTCATTTCCCTACCCTGCACATACACATTCATAAATACATCCCCAGTTATACAACTCCTCTTTAGTAAACATGGGCCTTTAAAAAGACTCCTACACGTCTGCATCAGAAAAATAACACGTCAGAAAGCTGCAAAGAGAAACTTCCAATTAAGCACACTTTGTAAATCATCTGCGGTTTCTAAACAAGCCTGGTGCATCACATTCCTCTTGGTTTTCCTCGTGATGGATGTTTGCAGTCAGCACTTTGTACACAAACCTTTGCAGTGGCTTTAGAGCTGAAGCTGCTCTGAGCAAGAGGCGCGTGCCTGAGCCCAGCCCCGAGGCCGGGAGCTGCATCCAGCCCCCAGCTACGGCTGCTAGATGCACAAACAGAAAGCTGCTGGGCATGTAAAGCAACTGCTGAGCTGTTCCAGCCCTTAAAACATCCTCAAGGGGCTTATGAACCTTGAAAGCAGTCTGAACCCTTTCTTTCTCTGACAATTTCTTACTCTCTTAAAGGACGCATTTCTGCAGATGGCTGCATTTGGGAGGTTTCTGTTGGATCAAGGAGTCAAGTGGTCTTCAAGAATTCAGAGCTCAGCAGGACTCTGAGACCCTTCCAGCTGAGCTCTTATGCTGTGCAGCCTCTGTGCTTCTTAAGAAATTTCAGTATTTATCAATCCAGTGTGGACACCACATCCCAAGAACGCTGAATCAAAGGGGTGACAGACTCCATGTACATGGCATATAAAACACTGCTTGAGGGATTTGTGCTGGATGAGCAAGCGGGTTCTGTACATTCAGTACCTGCACATTCCTTTCCGTACAGGAAAATTACATGGAAAACTCCAAGGCTTAAATAAAAAACAAGGCTTAGGTGTAAATTTGCAATGAGTTCTGGGAGACTGGAGGAGATACTGGAACGTTTGTTATATGGCAAGCTAAATCAATTCTTATGGAAAACATGAATTTGTCCCAAGGTAAAAACTGAAGCTGAAGCTGAAGAGCATAGCTTACTGGAGACACAAATGGTCCAGCTCTGTGCACTGTAGCAACAGCAGCTGGAAATCCTGGTGTGGCTAGAAAACCTTCAGGAAGCTGAGCCAGGAGATGTTGCACCATCTCTCTTTGGGAGCAGATGGAAATGGTCCCAACCCCAGCTTCACAAAGAGCAGGCTGCCCGTGCTCCCAGCTGCCCATGCCCCACAGTGCCCAGCTGAGTCTGGGAGCTGCCCAGCCAAACTGCAAACCATCCCATGGCTGTAGTCTGGACAGCTTCCTCCAGAAAAGCCTGTGTTTGACCTCAACCCTTGGAAGACACCGTCTCTAGGGTTGCTAACAAGCATCAGGGACAGCAACAAGCTCAGAACATCCTGGCTGCACCCATGATGGGATGGATCTCCTACCTCTGCTCTTGCCTCTTCCTTTGCCCATCCTGGCTCGTCTCACTGGTGTCCCCAGTTTCCTGTTCAGGCTGGGGATGTTATTCCTGCGTGCCTGTTCAGCACCTTGCACGACACAGGTCTCTGAAGAGATGCAGTGCCCACAGAAAGATGGCCTTGGAAATACCCCCTTCACAGGACCCTCTGTCCCCTGCCCTTGAGAAGAGTGTTAGCAAAACTCACAGCTATGAGAAAACACAATTTAAACACCAAAGCCATGTAAACTATGAGTCTGTTCCAAACTCATACCCCTAAGGCATCCATGGATCCTCACTTGGGCAGCTGCATCCTTGTCCCAGTACTAACTTCAGCAGCAGGAATTCCTCCCACCTATCTCTTCCTCATCCTGTCCCATGGTCCTTCCCTGATTATGTTCAACACATTATCAACAAGTGTGAATCCCATTTGGGAGCTGTGTGGTGAGCTCTGTCAGGGTTCAGACACAACCTTGTTCCTGTGTTCCTGCCCTTTACCAAACCTGGCCAGGCATTTTTTCTTCAGTGTAACAGGTTTTTTGTCTTCTTAAAACTACCCTGCACCATTAGGGGAAAAGACTGGCCAGGCAGCCTGCAGGTAACTTCTGTCAGGACTGAGAGCTGGAACATGGTACAAAATACCTCTGGTTGGAAGAAGCCTTTGAGAAGTAGAGCTGCTGGATCTCTAATGGGAGACAAAGCCTTTGCACTCCCAGGGTCACCAAGCAGCAAAGCTGTGGCTGTCTACACACAGCCCGTGCAGCTGCTGGCACACCACAGAGTCCCTGCAGAGCAACACAACAGAAAAGCCACAAACCAGCCCTGTGGTCACTGAGGAGCACAAGAGCAATAGTTTTATTCCCACCTTGACTGTAACAGCCACCAGCAGATACGAAGGGAACCTTTTGAACAGACTCCGTCTAAGTGGGCTCACTTCTTGCATAACAGGGTTTCTGGTGCCAAATGCTTAACAGCTCCCTTTGGGAGGCTGCAGTTTGGTTTTGCATTCAGACAGCTCAAGAACAAGGAGCATGCACTGGAGAATCCTGTTCCAGCAGGGTCCTGCACAGAGTGACTGGGGACTCGTGGTAGTGGGGACCTGAGTGTGAATGTCTGGGCACCCAGAGCAAGGCAGAAGCAGGGAGACAGGCAGAAGGCAGTTGTTATCCATCCTGTTCCTCCCCACTCACATTCATCCCTGGTTTCTGGTGGCCATGGACCCCTGGACTGTGTTAGCTGGTCCCAAATATTATTTTCCCCTTTGCCTGGGCAGCATCCAAACGTCCACAAAAATGCTGTGGTCTCCAACCACATGGGTGCATGGAGCTGCATTCCCTGCAAACAGAATACCCACATCTTTTCTATTGCTGCTCTCTGGAGAGCTCCTGCATCTTCAACCACTTCTCTGTGTATCCCATTGCTTATGAATGCCTCAGTTATCTAATGAAACCTGTTTGCTGTGCAACGACAATATACCCAAACCTCCTGCCCTCCTGCATGCCATAAAACCAAATACTTGGTTTATTTGCTTCATTACAAGAATGCACCACGACAGCAATTTCTTTTTTTCTTTGCCTTACTGGGTAACTTGCTGTGTGTGGCTTATGGAGCCACCATGTAACCCTCCTGATGATCTGTGTTAAATAAAGAATGGTCAGAAAGGAAGGGTGCTGAGGAGGATCCAGTTTGTACAAGAGCCAAGGAGTTTGTACAGTACAACAAAGCACAAGGTGTTGCTTTATATGGTGAGTTTATGAAAGCCTTCAGGGATGTACAGCAAATATCAGGGAGTGAGAAATATTTGTTAGACAGTGCTATCAGCACAAGATCAAATGGATACAAATCAAGTGATAACTTAGATTGGAAACAAGTTTCAAATCATTTGTGAGAAAACAAAACATCTGGAAGTGCCAAAGAGATGTGAAAGCCCTCCTGGGTTTCAGACTCCACTCCATCTTAAAATGAATTAGTTTGTAATTTGTTCCTTTGTTTTAAAGTAAGTTTCCTACTCCTCTCCCATCCAGATCTACATTGCATGCCCGAGGGAATGCTGCTCCCTTTCCTCACCACTTATTTCCCCTGCACACAGACACTGGGTGGGCACACAGGGCTGCAGCCCAGCATCCCATCCCACCCCAACACTGCCTGAGCTCCTCCCCAGCCTTCTGCACGCAGTTTGCTCCCACAGGCTCCACTCGGGGCTGTGTTTTGCAAAAGCACAGCTGCCTTGGCAGGTGAAGGAGGGGAGTCTGGATGGAGTGCCAAGAATTTGCTTAAGCTGGGCAATTCCCAGTTTAAATAGATCTGAATTCCCAGGATCTAAGGAGGGAGACTGACCTGGCAGTGCCACCAGTGTGTGGCTGGGAGCCCCACAGGGAAGGGGAGGACTTCCTGCCTTGTTCCCCCTGAGCTGAGGCACACAGATCCCTCAGGCTCTTGGCTCCTCAGCAAGGGGGAAGGAAACTGGTCCCCCAGCACCATGGCAGAAATGCCTAATTAGATACAACAGAGGGACAGATATGCATACCCAGGGACCTTTCTACACAAGCATAATTTAAGGAAAGCCAAATATTTATTTTAAATGGCTGCACCATATGCTGATGAAATGCTAATCTGCACAGAAGAAAACACACCGTAAATAAACTCCCCAGAAGCACCTCACATTCACTGAACTTCATCTTTCTGAGCAAACTAACAAGTAGAAAATAAAATCAACACCATCCATTACAGACTCTCTCCTATAAGAAATTCAGGCAAGATTAGGATGTCATGGGCCAGTGCTTTTCAGACCATCAACTGTGGCTCACAGGAGCACCTATTAAGGGTCTGCAAAAGGTATTTAAGAAAAACGAACTTGCTCTATTAAAGAAAAAAAAATTGCTCTATTTAATTCACAATACAGAGATCTCCAGCCTCAGTTCAAAAAATGCTAGGGGGCTGCAAATCAAAAGCAACTGAGAAATACTACTGTCTGCCTTAGGGTTGGGAACTGGGAGTCAGAGGGACAGTTTTGTCTCCTCCACTGATCCCAGGACCTTCCACCTCCCTCCCCATCCTTCTATCATCTAAACTCCCCATAAGCATTTGGAGTATCTCCCAAATTGTACCCAGCACAACAAAGCCCCAGGACCCTACAGAAATACACCCCTATTAACATTGCCTCATTCTTCTAGCCCTCTAAGCACAGCTCCAGTCCCACCACATGCCAAAGGCTGAAGACATTTCAAGACAGGCAGCAAGCTTTTGGAAAGTCCAATTTGATTATCTAAAAGGCAGCTTTTGTAGCAGTAGTGACAAATTGGCCCCTGGAGATTGTCATGCTTTAAAGCAGCAAGGCTGGGTGATGAAAGCTGTTGGCAGTGCCTGGAATTGGTTTCCTTTGAGCCACTTCCACCCTCTTACGTAGCTTCTGCTCACTGGTGAAGACACAAAGACCCACACTTTTATCAATATGCATATTGTGGTGTTGTCAGCATCTCCTTGAGGGTATTCCCCTTTTCTTCTTGGTTGTATTTATAAGCCCTGTGCAGAGTTGCTATGGTTTCTGTTCCCGCCAGCCCAATTGGTATTCTGTGCTGTTCTTCTCACCTTCACCATTTGGGTGACCTTTCCTTCACAAGGAAGATCTCATGCCATCAGCCTGTTCAGTCAGATGTCACACAGCATGCTGTGCCAGAACACCAACAGCCAAGTAAAAGAGAGCTCTGTGGAACCAAGTCATCTGCAAAGGCTGTCTGAGAGACGGATAAACAATGGCAATTATTTCAAAACAAATTGGAAACAGAAAGCACAGCCCAACAGTGCAACAAAAAGGAAAGCCACAAAAAGAAGAAATTGCAAATCTCTGCGTCTTCAGTACTCTTGTATCTTCCTCTAGGCAAATATTTTTCTACCTTTCTTGCTCTCCAAAGTCAAGTTAAAAAAAAATCCTAATTCCAAGACATTTTCTTTTACCTCAAACAACATATGCAAGGGGCTGCTTACAAATGAGAGCAATACAATTGCAAACTGGCAGTAAAAATTTCTCTTTGTCAAACGAATAATCTAAATATTATATTTATGTGAGTTTGCACAAAGCTACACTGCTAACTGTACAGCCAGACAGTCAGGCAGGATGCACGATGAGTTTCTCCAAAAGTAAGCATCCTGGGAATGGGTTCAGTTGCTTCATGTACCAACCAGATCATGGAATCTCCAAAATCCTAATCCAGACACTGAACAAGTACTCCGTGGCTTCCCCCTTACTCTGAGAAAAATGTTCCTACTGCAACAAAGAAATCACAAATACACAAAAGCCAGGAAACAGAGCTTGGACATGATACAACCCTAACTCTGCCTGTGCAGTAGGAGTAGGAACATCCCCAGATTTTGCTACTTCATAACAAAGCCAGAACTTTCCTTGTGGCACCTTCTTGCAGCTGAGGTAAGTCTTCTTGCATTGGGCAACCAGGCCAGCCAAGATATTCATCCCATCTGGTTTTAATGCTAGCTGGGGCCTTCTAAAGAAGAGGAAAATTGCCTGAATGCTTCCAAGACACCTTCATGCAGACAGGTAGAAGCATGGCACTTCAGCTGATCAAAAGAGAGCTCTGCACTGCACACAAAGAAACTCCTCTGTCAGAGACACTGAACCACCATGTATGCACTGAGTGGGTGACAAGAACGGGTCACAACCTGCACACAAAACCAGGCAGGCCCAGAAGGCGGAGAGGGTCAAACATTCCTGTGCTGTGGGATGCAGGAGCACCCCTGGCTGCTGCAGCTCTGCTTGCTGTGCTGTGTGTGGCAGCTGGGCTCTGGGCAGGGTGACTGAGGCACCCACAGTGATGGCCAAGCTTTTGCACAGTGCTCCAGTGAAATCCTCACCATGCACAGGGAAATGGCCGGGTGAGACGTTCTCTGAACTGCACCAGCACCTGCCTTTGCACCAGCAGTCTGCTTCATTCCAGAGCACTACTGAGGCTACTCTGGTCCATCTTGGCTCCACTCTGCACCACAGTGCTGCCTGGTGCACAGCTCACCCTCACAGAGGGGCTCAGCTGCTGCCGTGGTGCTGACACCCACCTTACACCAGTGTGCAGCTCCCAGGCTCCCTGCCTGCTCCCCTGCAGCACGCTGTCACCTGCGTGTTCATCACGTATTTATTTGTCACTACAGCTCTGAAAAAACATCTCAATTCAAAATCTGATTGAGGGTGGCTTATTCCAATAACAGATTAAAAAAAAAAAATCACTATTTCTTCATCTGCTTCCACGTCCTCATGCCTGGATTGTACCATGAAGTCTTTGCTCATTTGATGGAGGACTTCTTTACAGCACACAAGCTCTTTCATCTTTCCCATGATCAGAACAAGTCAGTGCACCTTTGCTATTTCAGTCCCTTTTAAACTGGGGTGAGCTGAACTTCCTATGCAAAGATTTGACCTCTCCTGAAATCCCCTGATCAGCATTTCCCTTGCTCGCTTTCATGTCTGAAGCATTATGAAACACTGGAAACTCCATTCTTTCATAAGGAAGTTAGTGAGAAAATTCAAATAATCAACTAAGTCCCAGGAGACATGGGGTCTCTTTCCAAGTTTGAAAGCTCCTTCCTAATAGAAGTTTTGCTCTTGAAAGTCTCCTGGTTAGCAGGCAGCTGATGATACAGCTTCTTTGGAGCCTGATTATACTTCCAGCCCAGGGGCAAGTAATAAAAAGGCTGCCTGGCTCTGTGAGGTCTGAATCAGGTGCTAACACTGAACATCTGCTGGGGCCTCTGCTCTCCCCTACCCTCCCTTCCATGTGGTGGGCATTGGAGTATTCTCCATTTTATAGCTTGTGGCAACAAAAGGCCAATTTAGAGAGAAAGCACTGCTGACAGCTTTATCCAAAATCCCCAGATTTTAACTGCTCTCCATGCAGGACTTTGGTGAAAGGGCACCACGACATACTGAAGAGATCCACACTGTATGGCAGCCTTTGGAAGCAGTCAGCAGCAAAGCACTCCCAGCCCCACTCGAGCAAGACACTCTAGCGCACATTTATTACTTCATACAACCAGATCACATACTGTACAAAAACTAACAGTGCCACCCAAGAGGGCCTCCACAGATGTTTAGAAAACACATAAACACAGCTCTAAGGCATGTTTTTTATGCAATCTAGGCACAACTACTGAAGCACCACCTATTGTATGTGCATACTCCACATGTGTGGATGATCTCCATACACACACAGGCATAGACTGAACAGTGTCACAGCAGGCTGTGACATGCTGGTACATTGCTCTCCAAGGAATCCAGTGTCCTTACACAAGGGTTTCCAGCACTGGGATGTGAACTGGTCTCACTTTGAGCTGTAAGCTCATCCTTTGGGCCTTGAGCTGCTGCCACTGTTGGCTGCCCTTCCCTCCTGGGCTGCTCCTTGCTGCATCCACTGCTGGCTCCCCTGAGTGAACAACCCAGCTCCAAGCCCACCTAGGTGCGTGTGCCAGCATGACTTGGTAAAGATGAAAGGGTCAGCACACAAGGACAGCTCCCCTTCCTGAAAGGGAGGGATGGTCTCAGCCTTCTGGGGTGCCTGATCCAGCAGGGCCAAGTCATGTCAGTAATTCTGGGGCACAACCATCATAAACATCTACTGCCTGAAAAGTTTCACTTTTCTGTTCTGCAGCTGTAAAGGATGAATGGACCTGTACAGTAAAAACATTTCTGGGGTAGAAACCATGACCTTTAGAGAAAAAGACTGCAGCACCTGAATAATTCCTACTAAAGGGAAAGCTCAGTACAGTGAATTTTGCTTAACAGCCAAGAGGGAAGTTTAATGCCTTAAGGTAGAAGGTTCATCAAAGAGCCAAGGACTGACATTTTTACCAAGTGCTGTGCTTTGATCAGTAGGAAGGTCACTTCTGATTGCAATGTGAAACTGAGCAAACTGGAACTCAGACCCTACTAAGCAGCAACTGCTGAATCCCAGCACTGCTCTTGGGCAGCTGAGTAGGGCTGTTACTGGCATTCATGTCAACTCCCTTCTACATCTTGGTTGTGCAGATTAAGCTCCTTGGGCAGCAATGGCCTCTTTAGTGAGAGACCCCATAGTGCTAATCTGGTATTGGCCACAAAAGATTTGTGTAGCTTTACTAATTTCTACTGCAAACAAATAAACAAAGAACAGCAGTGGCTGCCTACAGCTTCACAAGGAAAAAATGAGAGTCCATAGCAATACTTTCAGAGCTTTCTCTTTATAAAGGTCCAGTTGTTCCCTGTGAGGAATTACAGAATCATTAGGGTTGGAAAAGACCTCTCAGATCATCCAATCTGACCACTGACCCAGCACTGACATGTCAAAATGTTCACATGTACCCATGTGCCACATCTACAATTTTTTAAACACTCCCATGGATGGTGATTTTACCACTTCCCTGAGCAAACAAAGTATGTGATTTAAGGTTTTTTGTCTTAGTGTTAACATGTCATGGCCCAAGAGACCAGTGTGCTGAATTACTGACATTACTGGGAACTTCTGAGGACTAACAAAAAGGAGCAAATAATGATACATTCCCATTCAATAAAGGGTCCTGTGTGTTTCTTACTCCATCATATCTGTCTGTGCTGCTAGGAGTCTACACAGAGAGCTGAAGGGAGGAATACCTACCAAGCTGCAGGGCAATTCACATCCACCAAAATACTTAAGGCCTAGCTCACAACATCACCAAAAACCTGAGAGCTTGCATGTTTCTCTGTAAATCTGTGGTTTGACCACTCCTTCACATTCCTACCACAAGAAAACTTCACAGGCTGAGTCTGTGAAAAGTTCATACAGTCAGTGTGACAGGTATACTCTAGAGAGGATTCCTCACGTTAGACTTTAGAGCACTTCTCATCACTGCACTTGTATGAGGGAAGGGAAGAAACAGTTAAGAACATAAATGAGATCATACAGATTATTTTCTAAATATTACTAAACCAGTAATATTTATACATTTTTAAGAAACCTTCACAAAAAACAAAATTAAGCATGAACAGTTCAACATAAAAAGGTAAAAGTCCCATTGCTTAGTAATGCTAGGAAAAAGTTCATATTTAATCAGAAGTGGAAGTTCACAGCCATTTGTTCTAAAGACAGCGTTGTGTTTTAAATACAGCCTTGAAATTAGTGTCTTTATTAAACTCTTAGTACTAAAATAATAACAATAATAATAATAATAATAGTAATAACAATTACATTTAGATAGCACAGACAAAGCACAAGATGATATATAAGCATAAAAGTGCAAGTTATAACCTAAGTCAAAGTGCCTACTGGTCAAACAGGTTCAAACTATGTTCAGAGAACAAGCATAAACCAGACTAAAACCAGACTAACAACAATCCATGCCTTTTGCTTTCCCTCTCATTCCCATCAGAAGTCATTGCAGGTAACACTGATAACAGTCTGAAGTGACATCAATTCCAAATGAGAGTACATGAGAGGAGAGTCAGGCCCATGTCTTGATGGAAAACTGATCCTCATTTCCTCTGTGCAATGCCAATTAATCCACAGGCTTTGCTCTGAATATCCGAGCACAGAGATAAAGAATAATAACTTGGATGCCACATTCAAGGGAGGCAGAAGCAGCATTTAAGAGCAGGGGGTACATCAAGCCCTTGTCTGTTCCTCTGGAGTCACATCCCCCAGCTGATTTATTGACTCCAGCCATAAAAAAAATGACTAGGAGGGAGTTAAGTAACACTGCTCTTCATTTGAAAATTAAAAAGACTACCCTCAGAAGTATGATTTTTCCCTTCCTGTTCGTCTTATTTTTCTACTTCAGAGATAAAATATCTTTTACAATATCAGCTCATTATTGTGCTCATTCCCTTTAAAGGCAAACAGCTTAAAAGATCCTGTCAGCAGAAAGGGGTGGGATGAGGGCAGAGGCAGACCTTTTATTAAACCTTTAAAAAGATTTCTAACTTATTTTGAAAGTGAGAACAACAAAAACCATAAAACTCCAGCAAAGGAAAGCTGTCACTGAGATTAAGCAGATCCAAACTCCGCCATCCATTTTTCATACTTCTCCAGGTCTGCAGCAGAAACAGATTTGGAGATTTTCTTCAGAGCCAGCTCAAAGTCCCCCTTGGTAACTGGCATCTGAAGCTCTTCTTTAGAAAGTGCACGAATCTCTTCTGGAGTTAAGCCATTAATACGTCTTCTCATTGCCATTAAAGATGCATCCCTGGAAATACAGGACAATGCATGGCAGCTAATTGCTAGCAGGATGTGCTGTAAGCCTATGAATTTTGATTGTATACTCTTGCTAGAAACCACTGGCAGGAACACTTAGGACAGCATTTATTTACCATAGAAGATGCAGTTCACATCTTTCGTAGCTTCCATGTTCCCAGATCACTACATTAATTCAACATAAAGAATGCACTGGCACCAAAACCCATTTAAGCATATGGTAAATGTGCAGAGATAATTAAAACTATAAAACTGAAAACCTTTTACAATGATTCATGGAGATGAAATTTTACAGCTTTAGAGCAGAAAAGGGCAGGGTGGGAGACAAACTCAAAAGACTTTTTTTTAAAGTAATCTGGATTTTTACACTGCATTTCTTTTAGACTTCAACTTTCTCCCTGCAGTGTAGCCCCAAAGGACAGTCAGCAAGGGTTAAGAGTGCAGCCCAGCTGAGCTGCCTGCTTGTCCATAGCACCTGGATGTGTGAAGGGCAGAGCAGGAGGCAACAGACACAGCATCACATGGCCCTGCAGTGCTGAGGCCATGGGTGCCTGTGGCTCCTCATGCTCTGCCTGTTCTGTGACTCCTCCCCAGCTCAGATCCTGCCAGCCTGGCCCACCAGCTTGAAGAACACTGCTCATTTTCTCACACTGTGGCCCACAGGCAGTCTGAAATTACATTTTCTTTTTCCCTGGGTTTTTCCCAGCAAGGGATAACACAGGCCTTAGGGAGAAAGGTAATTTCACTACTACGTGACACACACCGAGTTTTCAAATCCATGGAGTGATTTCATGATTTCATATTTTCAGGAAGGCAGCAGGGGGAGAAGAAAAAAGGTTCCCAAGCCATACTCTTACAGGATCAGTTTCTCTTGACAGGATTCTTAAGGGACATAGACTTTCTTCAGATAAGTTTCTTCAAATACCTACCCCTCACCAGAAAAGACTGATTTGTCAAAAATGAGATAAATTGTGGGAACAGGACAGAAATAAATTAAATGCTAATATTATAATCTATGTCCCCCTTGGACCTCGAAGATTCAGGGAGACACCAAGATTCAGCTGCACTGGGGGCTGTCCAAACATGCAGCACATAGAAGTCCCAAAGAAGTGTTCTGTGAAAGGAATTTTTTTGGATTATGGTCTAGCTCTTAAACTGATGTGATTTAAAAAAAACCCCAACAATCTGCTTTGCACTACATTAACAAATGCAGATAACTACGTAAATGCAGCCAATTGTAACATGAGATCAGCTCAGATAATTTTTTTCACTTCAGATCCAAGAAAAACACATCTCACAGAAAGACTTCATGGTATTTGGACCACTCCACGTGACAGTAATACATGAATACAGTAAATAGATGTGGGCCTAATACACAGACACTGTGAGCATGGCTTCAGCTGGAGTGGGTATTGCCTTTCATCATATAATGCAAATGATGACTTCCCATGCAGTTCTATTTGCAAATTAAGGGCAATGTGTTACCTGCAAACATTAGTGATGTCAGCACCAGAATAGCCTTCAATCTTCTCTGCAATTTCTTCAAGGCTGATATCAGGATCTAGTTCTACTTCCCGAAGATTAATCTTCAGTAGTTCTGCTCTGCCCTTTGCTAGAATGTAAAAACATTTGTTTGAAGACTGGCAAGAGTTGCACTAAAAAAAGATATAAACACAACCTAGATTTTTCAGTGAAAAGTATGAACAAAAGAGTTCAATATAAAAAAAGAGAGAGAACAAGTCATAGTGAAGTGTGCAATCAAATATAGTAAAGTATTTGGTTAAATGCAGTATATAAAACAGCATGGTCAAGAGATATTTGTCAAAGTGATCTGTCACTAAAAATGTCTGTTATGTCTCAGGTGATAAAGCATTTGGTCACATATCACCCAAGGGCACAAAAGCACAATCCTACAAATTTCTGTTTCTTCTCGCATCCCTTTGGATCCACTCCATGTTCGAGGGTTTGACTGCATATTATTCACAGGGTTTCATTATAACTACAATAAGGATTCTATTAAAAAAGCTTCAGACAGCACAAACCCCTTAACAACAGGCTGAACTTTAAGCATATGTTTAAGCAGTTTATTCAGTTTATTCAGCTGGGACCCAAGAAATCAGCTGAAGTCTGATAGAAAACAGACACATTAATAAACCTATATTAATATATTTTCGATAGAAATGTCTTGGTATCCCACTTTCCTACCCAGATGCAGTGTGCACACAGTGATAACCAGCTGAGTAAATGAGCGCTTATGCAGTCAATTAACCATTCCTCTTGCAGGGGGCACGTGCATATGTGCATTTGGGTGCACATGTTAAGCAGCCTAAGCTTGTAAGAGGGAATTTGACAGCTTAGGGCTCTGTGTTACTGTGCACAAGGGTGGGAAAGAAGAGAATGACTGGTTTCTTGGCTTTCACTGTACAGGAAAAATATGCCAGCTCAGCATCTTTATTCCCCAAGTGATCAATTTTTATGACCTATAAAAAAGGACAACCGCAACAGCAGAAGTAGGAGGAGGAAAGGCTAAACGTCTTAAAGAAATGTCCAATAAAATACATTATGTTTTATTCATTGTTGCCCCTAATTCTTATTCTTTTAACTTTTGCAGAAGGAGAAATACTAAAGAAAAAAGAAAGCTTCTCTAGAGCTGCTGGTTTTGTGTGCTTTGCAGAACTGTCAAGAGCACAGAGTTATCCATCACACACAACTGGCACTAGCTATAAAATGGGGATTTATTATTTAGAGGGCACAATGTACACAGAGTATACCTGCAGGGAGTATCCTGCATCAGAGAACATTCTTCTAATTGTTGCTGTGGGGCTAAGCAAGTCTGTGCAGCATTTTGAAAATTAAACACTACAGAATATATGCTTGCATCAAATTCCACAATACACAGGTGCATACATGCTACCATGCCACTATTTCAGTTAAAATGCCTGACTACATCAAATCACACAACACAGTTATAAATGCATCACTAAGACTTGCCCAGAGTAGCACAACATTCTTACTTGCAGAACAGATACAACAGAAACTAAGACTGGAAATAAAACCAGATCACATCTCCTATGTTGTCCAGGGTGTAATACACTGTGTTAAAAAACAATCTGGTTTAACTAGAAACAAGAGGAAGAGCTGATAGGATTTTAAACTAATTGGTGATAAAGACAGGCATCCTGTTAGGGGCTGTTACTGCCTGTAAGCTGCACAGACAAGCTGTAGAACTATTAAGTGTCCTTAGACCTGCTAAACTCAATCACAACCACTGTCACCATGGACATGCATCTTGTTATCTTGACTGCTCATGCAGGCAGATGAGGCATCCACTGTACCAAGAAGAAAGGGAGCTATGCAAACTTCAAGTGATAGGAATCTCAAAATTAATAGGACAGGTGAATGACAGCTAGGAAAGACAATACAAGCTGAGATGTCTTAGGGCAGGAAAGCAATCAGCCTGCTGCATTCTGAGTGACTGGAAGCACAGTAATAAAGGCAAGCAAGCAGTGATTTGCAATGAACTAAGCCTGTAAGTGAAAATTCATGGATCTACTTCTTTCCATTTGTCTGCAAGGGCATGGAGTGCATTTGCAATATTTGTGAACATGTCCAAAGGCTGCCTTTGATGATCACTCAAGGGCTGACTGTTAAACATTTAAAATAATTCCAGGCTCATTAAAACTAACTCTCTTTCAAAATATAAGAACCCATCAATGGCTTGCAATGAAATGCCACAGCTCTTTGTTTTTCAGCCCCCAAGCAAGCAGCATTTCTCTTTTTTCCACTCTTTAAAAATAAAGCGATCCAGACAAATGATTAACCCCTGAATTACACTGCTCATCACAAAACCATCAGGATTCCTTACAAGCACAACAGTCCTGCAGTTATCCTAAACTCATCTTGTATAGAGAGGAAAAGAAAATGGTCTTATCAAACACACCTGTGGGCAAAGGTATATAAATCCTCTTCTCCAGTCTTCGTCGGAGAGCTTCGTCAATGTCCCAGGGAAAATTTGTAGCAGATAATACCATAACCATCTTGGAAGGGTCATCGTTTTCCAGAGCACCACCTACCCCTGCAAGCATAACAGTTCAGAGCAATTTAACTCCAGAGCCCTTATTGATGGAGATGCTTGCTGAGAAAGACTGCACAGACAAACATAGCCTGGACAAAGTTAAGCAACAGCTCTCTACAGTCCTTTCCAAACTTCCCATAGCTAGGTGTCACAAGACCATCATTATTACAGAGAGAGGGACAGTTCATTATTTTGCTGAGTAAGGGGAGGGCTTTCTTGGACACTGCTAATAACACAGCAATATGTGAGTGTAGCCCTACTAGTCCCACTGACAGTGCTATCTCTGTCGAGTCTGCTCATAGAAGAAACAGGAGTCACTCAGCTTACCAAGTGAGGACTGCAAAGAGACCAAAAGCTTTCCTATCCTGAGCTTACCACAATGAACCTGCAAATTTGAGAACATTTAAAATAGTAGTTTATATACAGCAGTTTATACAGCAGTTCATGATAGCTGCAATATAAATGTGGCTATCAAACCTCTACACCATACAATATTCCTTAGATGGTCATGCTTGCTGTGTGCACCTGCACAAAACAGGTACTACATCTGACTTAAAAGGGTAGTATTACCTGCCATCATAGAATACAGCAAAAGCAGATCTCACAATAGGGTTCCACAGTTGGAGAGTCTAGCAAAGGGCAGAATTTTGTTTAAACTGAATACAAATTAAATACCTGCATTAAAGTGCACAAATCTTCATTATCTGCTTTTCGTGCAGTCTGTGTCTCTTTAATATGTGCTTTCAAGTCACCCTAAAAATAGCCATTTTAGAAAAAATAAAGCAGAACACCCTTTTCAGTTATCTGTTGTTGAACACTCCAAAAATACACTCATCTCAAGTTGTGCTTCATTTTTCTCTCATGCATAAAGCCAGGTTTTCCAGATGGCTCGAGTTCTTACATTCCCACCTGTAAAGAAGCAGCATCCCAGCCCCAAAGCCAGATCTAAGTCCTTGTTACCATCCATTTGCACAAGCAGCTCTGACTTGACTCTGCGACTGGCCTCGTGCTCGTCAGACGTGCCTCTGCGGCTGCAGATGGAATCTATCTCGTCAATGAAGATCGTTGTTGGCGCATAAAACCGTGCCTTTATTCAAATGAAAACATCACTGTTAAGGCTGCTCAGCAAGCACAGGCCCTCATCAGACCACAACCCAGCCCTGCTGGACATACTGCATACATATCTTCCCTTACTGTCACAAGGGAGGAATTCAAACCTTCATTTAGAAACTGTCACATGCTGAGGTTTATACACTTTGAATTGTACTCCTTGGGTCAGTGTTGGTTGGCTTGCCCCAGCAAATGACATTGGAAAGGGGAAAAGAAACACTACCACAATAGGATACTCTTCTTGACACAATACAAGCAGTTTTCACATCCAGGTTTTAGGTTGGTGAGGGTTAAGCATAAGGGATAGAAGGGAGCTCAGCAATCCCAAGAGACTCAGGTTTTAGCTGTGAATATTACAAGAGTGCAGGGAGGGTCCCAGAGGTGTAGCCTACATGGACATGTCCTTCACACACCCTACATGATGGACTGCACCCACAGCTTCACTGAGAGGATTGTGACCATGATTCAGAATAAAAACAGAACAAAAACATGTATGGCTTCTAGAATAACTGTTCCAAACCCCTTCCAATTTCAAATCTACTTCACATGGGATTGCTACCCCATAACCAAACAAGTACTGAATTTCTGTTGAGGTCACGACTCTTGATTTAGTCTGGAAAATGCTATCCTAAATATGGGTGACGAAGCATTTCCTTCTTAATCCTCAGTAACATACCATATGTGGTAACCCAGAAATTATGTTTTTCTAATTGGTTGAGGGGGTGTCAGTTCAGTGAACTCCATGCTTCCAGCAAGCTACTGGAAAGGCAGGAAACCAAGAGTGCTGTCCTTCCTCACCTGAATGAGCCCCCAGAGCACGTCATGGAGGACATACCATTTCAAACAAGAGGCGGACCAGCTTCTCAGACTCGCCTCTGTACTTAGACGTCAGTGTAGAGGAGGACACGTTGAAGAATGTTGTCCCACACTCTGTAGCAACAGCTTTTGCTAGCATTGTTTTGCCAGTGCCAGGAGGACCAACCATCAGCACACCCTGAAAGGTGAGAACAAAGGTAATGAACAACAAATTAAGAAAACTTTGTCATTGGTACTTTACATAACACCTCTATATGAACCAAGATCTGGATTAAAATTAATAACATAATCCTCCTCAGTGGGAAACAGAAAACAAGTATCCTGCTTTTAAGGACAGTGTGGAAGTGTTCTGCCATTCTTACCACTCCACTGGAGTCAAAACCACAAAAGCCAGTACCTGTTGCTTGTCCTAATACCTAGGAAATGGACAAGAGATTTACAGCCTTGCTCAGCATCAGAGTCTAGACTTGAACTTAGGCCGTTCCCAGCTCACAAGGAGCTGCACAGGCAGATGAAGATGGTAAACTCTGTTTTTGGAACAAAGGCCCCTTCACGAGAAAGTTTCACAGAAACCAAAATACTTTTGCAGTAAGTTGTGTTTCCTCAGTAGAGAAATTTTCTACAGAAAAACCATTTCCCAAAATATCCTGACAATATGTATGAATCTGGTTGATGTTTACATTTGCATGAGAGCATTCACTGAACACATCAGTTTGTTTTTTGCTTAATCTCCCGATCTCAATGTTCCTATGACCACACTACTGCATCATAGCAATTTCTGGATGAAACACCATCCTCATCATGCTGGATGACTGGACTGCACTGCTATTCCTATTTTACAGATAAGCAACTGTGGCTCATGTGGACTACTGCTTAGTCCCACAAAAGCCTAATCTGAATTTCAGTGATTATTCAGAAAGCTTTAAACTAGAAACAACTCTTATATCCACATCATCAGACTATCTTTCCATCTGTGGTCTGTGAAAGAAAGAAGCACACATGTCTGCAGCTCAGCACATTTACCCATCATTACACAAATAGTTTTTTGGTTTTACACACAGTTCTCTCAGAACTCGTGTTAAGATTGTATTACTGAATGGGTTAATCACTCTTGATAATACTACTAAGTACAGCCATCTTTATGGGTAGTCTTTCCAACCCTTTCAGCAGCAGCACTGGAGAAGGACAAAACACTGTTCCATGCTCTGCATTGTGCTAGTATAGGGCCCTGTGATTTTAAGTAAATCAATGAAAATGTAGTGCTCAAGCAGCTTGGGGTTTTTTTCCTCCTCCCAATTGCAAGATCTTATTACATGCTAACAAGAGTTTCCTAAAATTGTACTGTATTGCAAGGGTAATCAAATTAGCTAGTGTTAGAATTGCACATCACAATGTGCTTTGCAATTAATAACTTACATAAAATGCCGCAGCAATAAAATATCTGTTAAATGCAAGCCATATAGCAAATTAGATTTCATCTGTTCCTCACAAAAATCTACTTCAAAAAGCACAAAGAATGACATGGAAGAGATCTATAAAAACAAATCAACCGGGAATGCAATTATTCAAAAATGTCCCATTCAAAAGCAATAGCCTCTCTGTATTCCATTTTCCATTAACTCTTAATACCTTTATTGCCATTTAATACTTAGCTAATGCAAGCTCAACATACATTCATCGGTAAATTAAATCAGAAATGTTCACACGCCATCTCTACAGCTAACAGTCCAAAGTCACTCCTCAGGCTGTCCAAGGCTTCCTAAGCTCCAGAGCAGCAAGCATAAAAAGCAAATGGACTCTCTTTTGTCCCCGTGAACACTCAGACATTCTGATTTGAGATGCTGCACAGTTATACTGATATTACAGCAATATTGCAAATACAGCCCTGGAGTGACTGGGTGAAAATTACTCAGCCTGTAATATGCAGGTCAGAGATGACTTACAGCTCTCTCTGAGCTTCAAATATGTTCATTTAATATTTTTTTAAAACTTCACCTCAATTCAAATCACATTCAAAGCATGTGTTTGATAAACTGCGTTTAGTGCAGGACCTGGTGATATAGGGAAGTAATGACATTTTTGGGATATTGGTTCAATTCTCCATTATTCTGGAAGGTCAAATCCTGGTACACATGCAAAAACTGAAACCCATCCATTGCTTTTCACCTCCTGCTAAGTACTACAAGAAGCGTTACCCTGCACGTGATACTGGTGGCATTATACATGTGCATAGCACAGGTGCAAAGCAGCCACACCAGGTGTAAAGCCAGGGGGAAAGTAAGGTCTCAGGGGATAGACAGTAGAAATATCAGTTAAAAAAAAAAAAAAAGAAAAAAAAAAGAACTTGAGTTCACAGCAAAACAAGATGTGCATGGCTGCAAACAGAAACACATAGGATCAAGTTGCTCTTTCTGCAAACTAGGAGGCTGCCACTTACTATTTAAAATCCTTGACAAACACAAAGACTTCTTTATTCTTCCTCTAAGGCTCCGTTAATCCAAAGTATTCCAATAAGAAGCTGAAATGCACCGCAGGGAGTAAGTGTTTTGATGAAATCACTGCAGGGTTACTTCTTGTTGTTGTAACAATCACTAGCAGAGCAGTGGGAAGCACAGTGAGCAACCAGGCTTTCTTGGCACAAAACATTTCAGAGAAACAGAAAGAGCAAACCCATGGACACTCAGAAACCCATGGCTGCAACTACACAGCACCTGTGTTGAATCAGGGAAGACAGCTGGCTCCTTCAGACAAGGCACAGTTCTCTGAATACAAGCACAAACTGTGAGGGCTGTCTTGGGAATTGTTCTCAGGGGAGCCTGAGCATCCAAAACCAGCTTCGGCTGCCTTTTTCCCTGAATTATTGTCCTGAATTCCTAGGCTCAACAAATGCCTGCTGCTACACTGATTACTGCAAGAAACAGCCTTCCCTTCAATACTTTTCATCCTTATAGCACAGTCAGAGGTCAACAGTAGGGAAAATACATGCTGCTCTGTGTGAAAAATAAATTCATGAGAGTTACAGCTTCACAAGTCACCAGGGAAAAGGCTAACAATGAAGACTCTTCATAGCCTTGTCAGAAATCAATTTGCATTTCAGACTGAAGAGAGGAAATAATCTTAGAATCTTCTCCATGTCTACAACCACCTGGTTTTCAGAGGTGACACTGCTCGGTAGGAAAAGGTAGTCTTGTGCAAAGAGATGGAGACTGTAACTCTTTAAAGGACCAAGCTGTTGCTCCTTTATTCCCTGCCACAGCACTTGGAGACAAGGTCAGTGGCATTTTTCACATTTCCTGCAGTCTGCTGAAGTACCTGCCTTAAAGACAGATGGCCACTGCCTCCTCTGTGCATGCTAACAGGCAAAAAGAAAGCAGAGCAGATCTTTATTCCGTTAGAAGATTTTGAACACTAGACAGATGGAGCCCCCATAGTCTATAACAAGAGTATGGATCAACTTCCTCTAAGCTGAGAAGAAAGAGATTCAGCTGTTCAAAATACACTAAAATCTCACCCTACACATTTAACCCACAACATCTAGGCTCTGTCCAAGATGATGGCTCAGTTAACCCTAAGGTTAACCACAAGGCCACTGGTACTGACCGCAAGCACTGTTACTCCAAAGGCTGGGGCCAGGTTCGCACTGAGTATATGTTTGGGCTCCCTCCCTGCAACTCACTAAAACTCTGCAGCAGCTCTCAAGCAGCAATCTCCCAGCTCCTGCTGAGTCTGACCTAGGTATAAGCCAGGGAAGCACAAGGACCGATCAGGAAAAGACAGAACAAGTGTTAGCAGAGCAAGATCCAGCACACGCTGCTGAACCAGCACGCTGAACAGGAAACTACTCATGCACACAGCATTCCCTACACACGCCACTTCCTTCCACACTCAGAGCAACAGACAACTTGCAGTCTCTTTTCCCCAGTAATGCCTCTCAATAACCAAAAAAGCCTTGTTTTGTGACTAGTTATTCCCCAAACAAGCATCAATTAGAAGCAAAATAATGCTGCTTGCTGTTTACAGAAATGCTTGCCAAATCCTCCCTCCTCTTCCTTCTTAGCTCTAAGCAAGGCCCAGACTGGGCTCACTTCTGGTCAGTCAGCCTAGTTCAGTCCTATGTCCTTCCTGCTGCCCTGTCTGCAACTCCTTCTCCTACTCTGAATTTCCCACTCCAGCTGCAACTATGCCCAGCTGCAAATCTAAGTCACCAGACTGGCCCCCTCTTTCCTTGCTTCCTTTACCATGCAGGCTGCAGTTTGCAGTCTGAGTGAGAAATAGTTGAAACATTGGAGAAAAACAGTCCAAGGATTGCTTTCTTCTGGGAAGCGATGACAACTGGACACCATAACCCTATGTATAACTGTCTCTTAAGCGTTTATGCTTCAGCCAATATAATCTGTTTGCTCACATCCTCAGGTTGGCATATAGAAAGTATTATAATAGCAACAAGCTATAAGTAAGTAAATAAACAGAAAATACTGTTTACTCTAAGGGCCAGATACACTTCCAGCTGTTTCTTTCAGTGCCTTTTACATGAATCATTATGAGAGGATTTAATAAACAAATTCATGATCTTTTCTTTTTAGCCCTTGCTACAGATACGTTACAGCAGGAGTCTCACATAGCTACAGCTTGCCATTTACTAAAACATCACATAAATTCTCACCTTCCAAGGTCTTCTGATCCCTTTGAAAAAATCAGGCATCCACATTGGAAGAACAACAGCTTCTCTTAATAATTTCTTGGCTTCTTCCAAATCTGCTATGTCATCCCTGTGCAAGATGAAGAAACTTGTATAAGATTCTCATAGAACTCTATTTCTTCTATTTTTATACAAGAGAAATAGAAAAGCTTTTCACTTAGTACCATTTCTTTTAGTATGCAAGCATATGCCTCATGAGAGCACTCCTATCATACTGTGACCTAAAATTGAATCCACTTTTGGAAGACAGGGAAAAAATTATTTTCAACTCAAGTCACCCAGAGCTGCTTAATTAAAAATTGTTTTGGACAATGTGAACACCAAAGCAGTATCTTTAAAGATCTCTGGAGCATATGTTCATTTCAGCAGTACCTGTAATGAATGTACTGCACTTAATATCCATTAGCATCAAAAGCTTAACTTTAATCAAATTAATAAACTGTTAAAGCAAAAGATCTCATTTTTGCCTGTCTGTAGAAGAATATCTTGTCTCCCTATTTTAGGAGTTTGAAGATGGGTAATTTCTCTCCTTTCTCACACTAGCAAAAACACTTGAATTGGGAAAATCCTCATACCAATGAATGCTTGGATTCCTTGACACAATGTCTCTTTCAAGAGCTTCGATCAGGTCTTTGTCGTAACCTGCTCCATCAAATTTTGGAATATCCCCATCACCAAATTCCTGGGGTATTTTCTTTCCCTAGAAGTGAAAAATCATACAGACCCATAAGAATATTACACAACTGACACACTTCCTGGCCAACCAAAGGTATGAATGCAGGAACAGCCTCACATAGGTGGCTGTGTCACAACTAGCTGAACACCAGAGCATCCAAAGCACATATTGAAGGTGCTACACTAGCCACCTGTCAGAAGTAACATCTGACACTATCATCACTGAAAAGGAACAGGGAAGTTTCACACGCGTTGTCTTTGATGGAGGAAAACCAAGGTTCTCTCCCTTTGTTTCATTAAAGCCTTCCTGCCCTGCAATATCTGCTTTGCTCAACTACAAACTATCCATGTCTCGCCTCTCATTTGCACGCCAGCTTCAAAAACAATTAAAATGCTTTTCATAGGTTGTGTTTATTTAAGGGCTGCACCAAAAGCCCTAAAAGAAGCTCCAAAGACACCCAGGTTTCAATAATTTTTGCAACACACCAATGCTACATCAGTGATCAAGCCACACTCTGTCCCAAGTGGGCCAGAGCTTCTGGTTAGTACTTCCACAGTGCAGTTCAGCTGATGGGGGTGAAGTAACATTTTCCCTTTGAAGCATCGGGGCTCACGCTCCTCCTCTCTCAGTTCTGAAGGAAATCGCTTCCCCTCCCACCATTCAGGGTGCCTGAAAAGCAGCTGCGCTGGTTTAACGGAGGGGGCTGAGCAGGGAGCTACTTTAGGACTCTTAACTCAGCTTCTAAACACTATCAGCAGCAAGTTAAAGAATCCCAGCTGGCTGGACAAAAGCGTCCTAGACGAAGGCGGGTTGAGAGGCAGCTGGAGACACACAAATAACCTCGCAGTGGAAAAACTAAAAAGGCAGCGATTACACCCCTCCCAGTTGCCGTTTGCCCACGACGACTTGGGAGGGAGTAGTTTCTCTTCCCACTACTTTTATTTCTTGCTTCCAAGCGAACTCTTGTGTTGTTTAGTACTTCTAACTCAGCTTTTTGCAATGGAAACGAAGCTCAGAGTTGTGTTTAAGCAGAAAGCTGGTGTAAAAAATGTAGTAGTCTGGTGTAAAACGGAAACGGTAAAAAGACACCCTGTGGAGTTTTCAAGATTTAAGGAGAGATAAAATAGAATCCAAATGTAACCATTAAAAAAATAGTAAGAACAAGAAAACAGGACAATGAAATGAAAGGCAGTTGTTGTCTGCTACATACTCCTCTTGTTCCGCAATGGACTGGCATTCCTGGTAGAAAAATTTTTCTGCACATCACAGAACAATTGTTTTATCTAGTTGCGGTTGGGTTTTGTTTTTTCCTGAGTGACACCGAGTTAAGGCAGGAGCTGAAGAGCAGGGCAGGGAGGGCGGCACACGCCGGGGCTCCCGAGAGCCCCCGAGCCGGGGGCAGCCGGCGCAGCGCGGCCCAGCGGGGCGGAGCAGAAACCCAAACATGAAACGGGGAAGGAAGGCCCGGGCCGGGAGAGCGCCGGCAGCCCCGGGGCGGCCGCGGGGCGGCAGCACGGCCCCGATCCCGGCCCCGATCCCGATCCCGATCCCGCGGGACGCGCTGTGCCCGGGACCGCTGCTTCTCCTGCCCCTGCGGAACGTCCCGCCAGCGGAACGATGGAGAAGGGCGGCCAGCGGGCAGACACGCTCTCAGCATCACCTCGGCTCTCACTGGAGTGACACTGAGCTATTCTTTTTTTTTTTTTTTTCTTTTTTTACCCCCAGTTCCATAATTAAATCAAGATTTAAAGTAGTTGTAGTTTTCACACGTAATACGATTCTTAATGCTGGTCCCAAATTGGTCCAACCTGCAATTCTCAGTCAGCAGGTAAGTGAGCATAGACTAGGAATAATGATTTTTTTAAAATGTCACCTGAAACTAGGCAGCAGGAGTAAGCATAATTTTTCCAGTCATCTCTTCGGGTACTACTTTCACAAAATACCTTTAAATAAAGTTGCTGTGATGGCTTCTCTCTAAGAGGGTATGCCAACAGAGAGGTATACAGGGCTGCAAAAATCTACTCCCACCCTTGGCAATCCCATCTCATAATTTCAGGCAACCAATATCTGTCTTAAACATTTAGAAATCAGCTGTCCTTTCCATCAGGGAGAGCTATTAGACCTGCACTAACACACTGGAACAAAAACCTTGTTTCCAAAATTGATGTTATTCCTACTCCTAAATTTCTGAAATAGTTTCAGCAGTTCGTTCCTTGGTGTGTCCTCCACACTGATCCACTTGCATCAGGCTTTATGTGCTCTCTCTTCATTTACCAAATTAAGTCTCCTTTTGGAACATAAGCTGAACATAATTACCCATTCACTTTGTCAATGCTTTTTTTTTCTCTCCCTCCTAATGTTAACATATCTTTCTTGAGTGTGGTTGTACACAAAATACTCCAGCTGTTTTCTCAGCAGATCCCCCCTATAATGGCACAGGTATCTCTTCTCTCTGCTGGGAACACCTCAACAATCTGGGATTTTGTTTACATTTGCATCCACAGCATTATTATACTGCTCCCCCTTCAAGGCAATCTCAGAAGATTAATCACATAGAATAATCTTGAGGGCTGTAATGGCCAGAACTGGACTCTGAAGACACCTTGCCTTCCTGCAGGTTCTTCCCACTACATACAAATGCCAAATAACCACTGTCACACGCAGCCTCCACCTCTCACTGCCAAAGCCAAAGGTGGCACCTGACTGCGCCTCACCCCTTCCCAAGCAGCCAGCCCTTCCCATCACCACCAGGAAAAGGTAATGGAAGTTCAGCCTGGTCCAGTTTCTGCTGATACATCCAAATCTGTCTTCTCCTCTACTGCTGAGTTCCCAGCTTCTAGCAAAAACTCTTGTTACAGTTTCCAGGAACACAGCCTGCTGCTCTGCACCTCCAAACATTATCCCATTTCCATTATTCCAACACAGAGTCATCCAATTCTTCCTGTGCAACAGCCTCATTTGCCTTTTGTGGTGATGGTGCTTCCCAACTTGGTGTCATGAGCAAATTCAGTGCATGTCTCTTTTTTGTGGCAAGTTAAATTGGCACAAAAATATTAATTTAAATACAAAACAAGAGTCAAAAATTATTTGCCAGTTGACTGCCACTTCTCCTTTCAGTATTGCTTGTTTACTTTCCCCTTGCTGCCTAATCCCACTTTAAATTCCTCTACACCACACACTAGATTAACAAATTGCTTCCCATGTGGTATCTGGGTAGATGGATTTCTTTCTAAAGGACATTAACTAGAACTCTAAAGAAATCCTGGCAGAGGCAACACCTTTGCTTAAGAAACCATATTTCACTCTATTCCACTTTTCAATTAGTTCCAAGTCTTCAGCTTTTCGCTTTTCATCCACTCTAAATTTGTTGCAAAACATATAACAATTAACAACTCTAGTTGCCTGGATCACTTTTCCTTTCCTCTTCTCAATAGAGGCATTGTCAACACAACTCACCATTCACATGAGACAGCATCAAACTAAGTAAATTTTAGTGTAAAAATGTGCTCCCAGCCCTGCAATTTCACCCAACAGTTCTTTCAGTGTTTTCAGTGGAGGTTATGCAGCCTTCCAGTCCCAATGCACGGAGGTCTGTGCTTTCACCTAAATGCAACTATCTCATCTCATGTCACAGTTGGTGATGCACAGGAGGATAATCAATCAAAAATAATTTAATTTTTTAAGTCCTTTCACTGACATGGCTGTGCAGCCCTCGGCTGTTTCATATCCTTCATAATATTTACTGTCTTTATCCACTGACAGTCTAAAATAATCTAAAGAGTACTCCCAGAAAAGTGTTCCACTACTTAGATATGGTATTATGCAATTTCTAAAAGACATACTGGTAGCATTCATGCTGCCTCTTTAAACTGAAATATTAAACAGAAGCTAAAACTCTTGGTAATGCTTCAGCAGAAGGTACCTTGAGAACAAGCCTAATAATTTCCAGTGGAACTAAGAAGGAAAAAAAACAACTTGAAAGCAGTATTTTAGGAAAAAAAAAAGACACATAAGGATTTAGTGGATAGACACAATCTGGTGGGTTTAGTTCAAAATTATTTATATAGCACTAAAAAATGTAATTTTATTGGCATAGTTAGGTTAAAATTACCTATCCCAAGATGGTTACTGTCAGAATGAAAAGATGTTATGGTCTAGAGAGGAAAAACATTGAAAGACAGCATTTGTTTCAACTGAGGCAGAGCATTTCTAAAATATATGTGCTATACTTACATTTACCTTGAAAAAAAAATATGCATTACATTGTGGTATTATAGGCACGACAGCACACAACCTATTACACTGCAGTCAATGTCTTAGGAAATGGATAGTTCATGACATGCTCCAAGTAGTCCTATCCTTGCACCCAAACCCAAAAACTACAAAGCTGAAACATTTAGTAGGAGAAAAGATACCTGGTTACTTAATTTAAAGCTTCAGCTTTGCCCTATTATTTTTAATTGAACATGATAAGTTGCCAAATCTCTTTGATTTGACATAGCAGTCTACAGAACAAAGTTGCTTGATGGTTCAAACTCAGAAACTGAAGAACAAACACTTGTAAACTAAGAAAGGATAAAACTGAAAGGTAAACCTATTTTCATGCCTCTGTGCAAAATATAGGAAGTTGCATTAACTTCTTCCTCTTCCCACACCTGGCTATTTCTTCTTTCATTCAAAATCTTTCTCAAAGGCAAATCATGGATCCCTTACAAGAACCATTATATAGCACATGTGGATTTGTAACCTCGGGTGATTTTCAGTCACATATCCCAGACAAAGGAACTAGAATAACCACCCAGGAGCTAGACAAAGGGGAGTACAAGAGCACATGTACTGGAATGTTTTGAGGAGTAGACATATTTTCCTTCTGCCACCTAGTGACCAATTTATTCGGGTAAGAGCAGTGTTTAAAATGTACCATATTAAATGGAACACCTCCATGACTTTTCCTGCACCTCACAGCAGTAGTACTGCTAATCACATTATTCCCAGAGACAAGTATTATACAAGTCATGTTGTTGTAGGCTCCTTATAGTAAAGCCCTATAATGCTCATCACCGGAAAGCTTGGAGAGCAGAGTTCACCCTCATTAGAGCTAAGACTTTGAAGGCTGCCTTACACAAGCACATCTGGTGAACCTGTCACACACCATGACTCCAATTCCCCATATAGCTGGCAAATCTTTCAATAATTTCACAGATCTTCATGAAATTTTTATAGCTTGCAGGAGGCACACTTGTTATTTTAAATCTTACTGATCCAGGGTAGAGAGATTTCTAAAATGCTTTATCTGTACAGTCACTCAGTGGCACTGCTGAAAATGTGCCTGGCCCTACCTTCTGATTGTCATAAGGGCTAGGATTACTTAATAGTTTTCCTGTGTATCAGAAAACAATTTATGATGGAAAAAGCATATCTTCAAGTTGTTCCTAAGCTGTCAAGAAGTGCAATAGAAAGGTCACAAAGGAACTAACCAAATTTTGGAAGAAAACTGGCCTAAATATTTTCTTATTCATCTCTCAAGATCTGTACAATACTGTGTGCCTCCATAGGAAGGCATGTCTTGTATCTTTGTCTGTCAGGAAAGTAATGCCACTTCAGAACAGTCTCAGCTTATATAATAAACACCACAGAGTCCTTGGGTTCCTGGCACTAACTCCACAGTTAAATTTAAAAACACAAGTGTCTCAGAAACAGCGATTTGCACACTGACATTTTTCCAGCCACAAAACAGTCCTGGTTTTGACATCACCACTTTATACTGAATCACTGTTTCTCCTTTTCTTTCACTTCAGCACTGCTCCCTTTTCATGGATCTTCAGAAGAAAGTATCTCCAGATTAGTCTAGTTTAATTCATTGCTTTTACTTTTAAAAGAAAACAGTTCCAAGAAGCTTCTTTCTAAACACTATAATAAATACAAAACCCCTTTCATAAACCAGAGAAAATGAATGTTGCTTAGAGTTTGGTTTTAATACTTCTCCCTCATATTATTTTCAAATATGTAACTTCAAATAATTTGGCACAGATTTACCTACCATCAATGCATTTATGGAACTGTTCTGAACTCCTAGGCATGCCTACATTATACTATGGTATGGCAGAGGCAATGGTACTGTGGAACTCCAGTCATAATGCTTCAAGTCTAGCTTGCTTCTAGATAAGGGCACTGCTTCTAGATAAGGGCACTGGTCTCATTTTTGCACTTTTTAGATTAATATCTTTACATTTACAAAAGTCCTGTATTGGATTCCTTTAAGGAAGAAAAAAAAAAAAAATACAACCCACCAAATATGGGGGGAAAGGAGGAGAAGGGACTACATGCCTGAATGACACTTAGAGATTAGAGAGACAAACCCATGGTCTTCACTCAAAGAATAAGAAACCCCCAGCAACAGGACACTATTCTTCCCTTCCTCAAAAATGTTACACCAAGATGGAGCAAACACGACAGAACTTTTCTTAATTTGGTGTAATTATTATTATTATTATTAATAATAATAATGATAAATGTCACCACTATACAAGCTTTGATCGTGGGGAAAAAGAAAGCACTAAGTTTTCCCACAAGTGATTATTGTGAATTGTATTATCTGTATTAAATGACTAAGAGTGCTCCCCTTTGCCACCTGCTGCAGCACAACAGCTCCCTGCCAAGTTCTTTCCCACCTCTTACCTTGTCATCCCTTGCCCTGGCTCTGGATTCCCTTTCGCGGCTGCCGGAGGATTTCTCCCCCTTGGACACCAGGTGTGCTCTGCCCGCGGGCCCGCGCGGCTGCAGCCCTGGGGAGTCTTTCTTCAAAGATTTGCCATCTCGGTTGGGACGTTTTATCTGAGGTGGAGCCCTAACAACAGCAACCACAACAAAAACATGCTAAAAACAGCGGAAAAAAAGAGCAACATTAAGAAGGATAGATTCTAATTTGCCTTAGTACATTATTACTAAAGCTGCCAAGACCCTAAGCCTTATTTCCCTGTATCTTCAAATCCAAAACCACATTCCTGGTTCTGTCTGATACCCAAAGTAAGAAGAAAAAACACAAAAGAACAGATTAACAACATTATCAGATCAGTATTCCCAATCAGTCTTAAAACAAACCAGCACCCATGTAACAAAAGAGGAAACAATTTAGCAAAAGTCATCAAATTGAATATTCCTCTGACTCCAAGCCAGAAGATTATATTAGGCTACATTCACATGCACAAATTCTACAAAAAATAGATGACATTCCTGGTAAAATAAAGATTTTTAAAATAGAGACATAAAAAAAAGGTGGCTAAAATCTTTGACAGGCCCCAAAACAAAACAGGGAGGATTTTAAACAATCCGCCTACCTCTGACTTCATTCCCCTGTGTGAAAATGTCAAAACATAAAAATTGCCTTGAAAGCAAAAGCAAACAGAGCTGAACTGCAATCACCTATATTTGTGTGCATCACCCACAATGTCAAAGAGTACTCAGCAGTAGAATGAGGAGAAAGAATTTGGTTTTAAGACAAGAAGTCATTGTCATTTTTCTCCAGGGATTGAATTTGAAATACAAAAGTACAATAAACAGCCAGGAATGCCACCCAAATTTAATAAGTGTCCACTATTGAATCTTGTACTGATTCTTGTTTTGAGTAACTCAAAATTTGTTAACTCCAAAAACATTTTCCTGGAATATGCTTTAAATTAGGCACATTCTTAAATACATTGCTGGATACAATGGCAACATTTTGCTTTTCATGCATTTTCTTTAAACTTAACAAGAGAGAACAGTGCCTAAGTTTCCTTACTTATTTGCACAAGATTTAAATTTCAGCCTAAAAGAAGCAGATGAACTGTTGAGGGTTTACCACTAAGGAAAATATAAGAATAAATGCATCTTGAACTTTACATAACATTACCACAGAAAATCTGAGTTATTTCTACCACTCATAAAAGTAATCAGCATTAATATAATATTACACATATTCTTAGGTTGGGTTTTTTTTAAAAACAAAGATCTTTTTGATAATCATAAAGCACAGAAAGTTATAAATAAACTTGGCATTTCTTTCCGTTAACCAAGATCTCTCATTTTGCTTTGCTCCTTTGCTTATGTGAGTATACACATGTTAAAATTCTGTGCTCTTATGTTAAAAAACTATTGGCATGATAAATGCTATTTTTGTCTGTAAACTGAATCTGTTTCCAACCAGCTCTGTTAGGTTGAAAATAGGGATTTCAGAAAATGCACAAGGATCTATTTTAAGAAATCTATCAGCTAACTGAAGTTACCTTAAATATGGTTAGAGAAGAGATATACCATGCGTAACAGAACACGTTTAGCAATTAAACTAACCAATGGATTAAACACAGGTTGAACTATCTGTAGCTAGGGAGTGATTTCTAACCACCATGTCCTTCAAGATCCTTCAGTTCCAGCTCCTTACAGACTTCTCAGTCATCAATTAATTCTTTTGCTCAAATAAACTGAAATGGAAAAGTTTTCTCCTTGCACATGAGAACATGTCACCAAAAGCCCACTTACCTCTGCAGCAGATTCTAGTTCCACACACTTAGTTACTCCTACCAGAATAAAGGAGTGACTCTCTTTAGAATATCAGAAATAAATCCGACTGTAGTTTAAATACTTTTTTCTCAATTAATTATATTTAGTCCTTATTACAAGTGAATAAATTAAATGTAATAAATGTGTAAATTAAATGTGATTTTCATGTTACAGAAGCATTCACAAACAAATATAAAATTATGGTGACCCACCTTTATTCCACCCACTCTGCTTGAGCCTCTCCTTACCTGTGTTCAGCTGGAACAGGAGGAGGCCAAACAGCTGGATCTCTGAAAGGCTCATCTTGACAGGATACAGAGATATCTGGAGGTCTGTCCATTTTAAAACTCTCTAGAGTGTTGACAATGCTCTTAACTTGTTCATATTCTTCAACTAATTCTTGTCGGACCTTGAGAAGCACGTATGTTATTTAAAAATTGTTACAATTCAAACTTTAAAAAGAACCAAACAAACATAGAAAGTACCTCAAGAACCTCAAAGGCAGGGACTCAGAAGACTTCCTATTCACAAACCCCAGACCTATCAGGTTGATAAGAGACGTTTAACAGCAGCATAAACAATTGAGTTCATTTTCCTGCTTGTTAATGTCCCAAGCAGACAGGATTGCTAACACAGTGATCACTCTGCTGTAATGTATGCTGATGCCTGGATTTGTGTGTGCATGCTGACATGTATGCACACGTGCTTTCACACTAGTAAGGGTGCTCTTGCAGATCTGCAGTACTGTGCTACTGTTTTGGCATAAAAAATCTCTGATTACAGTCTCTGATGTCCTAGTTATAAAACTGGCCAAATCATTAAAATATAATATTACAAAATGAACTCTGTGAGGAGAACAACATTAGAGTGTGTCCAAAGGAGAGCAACTAACATGGTGAAAGGGCAAGACTTATGAGGAGCAGCTGAGGTCACTTGGTTTGTTCAGCTTGGAGAAGAGAAAGCTGAGGAGTGACCTCACAGTGGTCTACAACTTCCTCAAGGCAGGCAGCAGAGAAGGTGCTGCTGATCTCCTCTCCCTGGGGACCAGAGATGGAATAAAGCTGCACCAGGGCAAGTTCAGATTGGACATTAGGTTCTTCACTGAGAGGGCGGTCACTGGAACAAGCTCCCCAGTAAAGCAGTCATGGAAGCAAGTCTGCCAGAGTTCAAGGAGTGTCTAGACAATGTTCTTAGTCGTGTGGTTTAGTTTTAGGTAGGAGCAGGGAGTTGGACTCAATGATCCTTATGACTTCCTTCCAGCTTGAGAGTTTCCACCATGATTTTATTAATATATGTGAGTGTCATCAGTGAGATACTGGCATGGACAGAGGGAAAGAGAAGGGTAAACCCCCAAGACCCTGAACAGATCTCAAAACACTGCATTTACTTTACCAGAAGGTTTATGAACATCTATACAAAAAGAGCCTTAAGTACAGGAAGATCTTGATCATTTCACAGGGCAAAGCAGCCTTCTTGCTCTTTCCAGATGAGGTGACTGTATCTCTCCACAGACACAAGACATCCAGCTCAGGCAGGATTATTCCTGCCCTGCTTTGCTGTCTTTGCTTTCTCATCACACAATCAGTGGACACATTCCCCAATGTGAGAGCTTCCAGCTGAGTTACAAATGTGATTGATTACTAACTTGGTTCCTTCAAGCTGTCTTCACACACATCCCTCCTGTCCAAAAATAAATCCAGCCAAACAGCTGCTGTGAGGTACAAAAGAATGATACAGCATAAATCCTCCAGGGCACCACTCCACGAGAGACAGCCACTTCCTACTCCAGTGCTCCAAGAGTACTGACAGGACCCATTCTATCAGCCTTCCAACACATGCAGAGAAATTGGTGGAAAACAACTTTCTAGCACTAACAGCCAGTGTGCTGTTGTTCACCTCACTGGACCAGCAAGAGGATGGTATCTGAAAACTGAGGGAAAGTGACCATTTGATGCTTTGCAAGATGAAAACAGACTAGTGTCTGCCAGCCATCTCTTAACCTGACCTGAGCAGACCAAACTCTGAAATACACACCCTATTTCTTAGTCAATACCTGCCAAATCAACCAACAAGGAATCCTCAGCATGTGGACCACAAAGGAAAACCAGCCATAAACTCCTAGAGGCCTTAAAGAAACTGACTCAGATGAAACCCGTGCAGAAAGACTTCCTTGCAGTTGAGAAACAACCCAGACATGGGCCAAAAAGGCTGTGCCACAATTATGAAGTTGACAGAGCAGTGTCTTTCAGTGATCACTGCTACTCTGAAGCAACCTAGGAAGGATGCAAATGGAAAAATCACTGGTTTAGACTCACCCAGTCTCCTTGTCCCCCATCATACACACCATTATGTGCCAGATCCCTTAGGAGGCACCAGCTCAGGTTTTAGAGAGCCTGAAGAATACTTTTAAGTTGTTTATGTTTAAGCAGTTTCAAGAGATAGTGTGCCAATTAGCAGCTCACTGCTGCCAAATAGAAAAAACTCCCTTCACTTCTCCCCAGCCACACTGCCCCTGCTCTTCTGGATTCAATTCTGACATCTCAGTACAGTAAGACAGGTTGGTAAAATTGCAAAAAATGGCCTGGGAGGGAGGCCAAAAAAAAAATAAAGGACACTTCTGCTGGGTTAGCAAGCTGCACATGCACACCATCCTGTGACAGGTAAAACCCAGGAAAAAAAACAGGACAGGGGACAGAGGAGGGAGAGAAGCTGGCACAGATAAAGGAAGAAAAGGTAGGGAAGAGCTTGGCCTCCCTAGGCATGGCAGGATGTTAGCTGGATTCAGCTACCATGTGAAACTGCCTGGTCCCCAGAGGCAGGCTCTGGTACAGCCACTACAGTTGCCCTACCAGCCCCATCACCTCCCCTGGGCAGTGAGTGGTGTTGGAAGGCCCAACAAAAAGCCTTTCAGCCCATGGGATGGCCCCACAGTTTTGTTTTGACATGCCACCCCCAAGAATTTCCAGGAACCAAGCAGAAAACACATCCTATCGTATGGGTATAAAACACAGTGAACAAGAATTGAGTTCACTCGTTCTTAGTGGTAGTTACAAAACCCATTTCAGGGTTGTAACTCTGTATTTCATAATCTGGCAACTGTTATACCTTCTCCATCACCAGCTTTTATTTGCTATGCTAGAGCTTGTACTTCTGTACCCATTGTAATAAGCGTGGGCATTTGTGCCTTGGTAAATACAAATAATGTGTGGGATTTTTCTTTTGCGGAAGAAAACTGATCAAGTTTATCTCTAAGAGTTTTCCAAACCTGAAATTACTACCTGCAATTAGTGTTAGCTATTCAACAAGCTCGATCTTTTAAAAAGTGAAAATAAAAGATCCCTTAACCAGGTATCCTGCAACCCTGTCTGATCACAGAGTGAGGGTATAGCTCCTATAATGACACCTCTTCATGAGTTACCCACAGAATGTTTCTTAATTAAGTTAATCACGAGATGACCTACTAAATGTTAATGAAACAGGCATGAAGCAAAAAACAACAAAAGCACAGACTGACTAAAATGTGTTTGAAATAATAATAAGAAGAATTTACCCTTTATTCTTTAAGCAGGAATAAAGTGCACCTAATCAGTGCACCTGCACCAGTGACCATAGTCAGTCAGGGTGCCCTGCTGGCTGCTCCAAGCACTCAGGGAATCACTGAACTCCTGCCTGAGCTGCAGTGGAGGCCCCTGTGCTCTCAGCTCTTGTGCAACACGGAGCACATGGCTCTAACACGCAGCAGGTTTAGCTTGACAGCCGCTGGCCTTGTCGTAAGCCAGCACTATCTCCCAGGGGCACGCTCTGCTGTCATTCTGCAGCTGCTGAGCTGTCACTGAAGCTGCTCGTTCCTACAAGCCAGCTGTCTAGTAAAAACACTGCAGCAGCCAAGAAACTCTCTCAGAATAAACAGGGAGAACGTCAACACAAGTTCACAGTAGTGGACATGAGACTAAACCTACCTTTTAGTTTTGGGAAGGATGAGTTGCTTCTGATTTTGTATCTTTCCAGTCCCAGCCTGCATTTACATGAATTAATATGCCTACCTGTCAGCCTAACCTCAAAGCACAACAAAGTAACTTTCTCTTTTTTAAATGAGCTCCGGTGGCCTAGGAGTGAAGATGCAAATGGAGGTACACTTGGCCAACCCAAGTGCAAGCTGGGAACTCCCTGGATGCAAAACAAGGATGGTCTCAAGACCAGGTCACCCTGACATCCCCAGGATAAACCAGTCAAGAGATGATGATCAGTGGCTGTGAATTTTCCATGAACTCAGAGGAATTCTTATGCTGTCATGTCTCTGCTTTGGTGGATCCTCAGCATGCATCTTTTGCCCTGTTTAAGATCTGCAGGGTGTGCCAGACAGTAACAGAATCCTTCTTCCCTGGTTAGCACTGATTTGAAATTCCCAGAAGCAGTACTGCATCAGCTGTAACTGAATGAGTCAGCTGTTCACAGAGGAGATGTTAACATGTTCATATTCCTCCTCATCCCAACCATCAGCTCCAAGCAGGAGGAATCCTCAAGATCAAGACATCCAGTTGCAAAGCTGAAGCTGTCTCTCGGTGTGACATGAAATACAGCCCAACAAATACTTGCACAGAACATAATTCTGTCCAGACCAATCTGTAGCAATTTTAAAACAATGACACTTCTGCAAAGAGATGTAGATCAAGAGCATTTGGGAATCTGACCCAAAATCCCAACTAGTTCTGGTTCACCTGGGCTTTGACATTGCTCAATAAACTACTGAGAAAATCCTCTGTCATATACAAAAGCAGATCCAGGATGGAGCACTCACTGTTGAGAAGGACCAAACAGGAAGAACAATGGTGCATGTAAGAGATGTAAGTTGGTCAGCTGCACAGCCACAGCTGAAACCATTCTTTGAGATGTTCCTCAAATGAACATTTTTGTTTTAAAATGGAACTTGTCCACAAACACACGAAACTTAGATCACTGCCCTAGAAGTTTCAGTAGGACAAAAACCCTGTTAGTGAGCTGCACACAAACCATACAGAAAGGAAGGGGATGCTTCATACTGACACTCAGCACCCCAGGAATCCTTCAGAAGGCTCAATATTGTGAATGTGTATGCAGACAGTACATCCCAGAGAAGAACTAGTTTAAGTAACATTCTTCTCCTTTGAGCACGCACGTACAAGGACATTCAAGAGTAAAAGCTCCCACAGTGTTAGTGATTGCTAAACTCCACCTCCAAAAGGCACCAGTGGTATTATCTTCTCCAGATTCCTCAGATGATGGAGAAGCTGAAGAACCTGAAGAACAGGCTAGTCCCATATGCTTGAGAAGACAGAATTTCAGGTAAAAATCAACTGCATTAATCCCCTTACCCCTGACCTAAGGGTTGCTTTGCTTCTCAAGCCACTTGCAAGAACCACACTGGTATGGGAATCTTTTGCTTCTGCACATTACTGGTACCAAGTGGGTTGGACTTGAAATTTGCTAAACTTACATAATGTGTATGGCATAACTCTTTAATGAGAAAGATCTAAAATTAATATCTAGATGTTGCTTTAATACTGTGAATGAGTGTTACTTGTGATCCAACTTCTCAGTTACATTTTTTTCAGAACAGGTTGTCATTCAAGACAGCTCCTTGACTGTGACTGACAGTGTGAATGTAGCTGCTGTTGGAGCTGGAAAGTAGCGCTAACATCCACATCACCAGACTCCTTCTTAGTCTGTCTCAAGAAGTGAGAAACACAACAATTATTTATTTATAAAGAGTGGGTAAGGAAAGCAGGTCTATCTCTATAGGTCTCACCTAAACATGCAAGCTCTGGTATGGAAAAGCTAGTAATTCCAGGGCTGCATTGTTTGCTCTTGGGCTGTATCATTTTGTTCCCACAAACAAATGAGAAGGCAAATAACCTAGGGATGAAGCCCTTCATTTTTTTTTTTTTTTAGTCACACTTCTTATTTTTTGCTGTTTGTCTCCAAGCCTGGCACCAGTAACAGCAAAGCAATATTCTGACAAAGCTCATCTGCCACTACTATGTTGGGAAGTTCCAGAATTAACATGAGTGCACAGTGTGACAGACGCTACCCCACCTGCTGCAGATCTTATTTGGGACACATCTCTAAAGCATTTATGTGACATGGTCAGGAGCAATTCTTCTTTTGCCTAAAGGGGATAATTTCTGAGAAGGTGCCAACTTCAGATCCTCTGCTGGAGATACAGCTGCTTTCCCCAGGGAATAAATCCTGGAAACTGTGTTGATGGTCCTTTTGTACTTGAGGTTTGTCTCCAATGTGCAGCACACATTCCATGGTGCACAGGCTTCTGTGAAGCAGTTCAAACAACACACAGCAACATGAGACTTGAGTGACCTTCACAACACAAGAGCTGTTGAAAGTTTATTGGAAGAATCAGTGTCATCAGAAGAAACACTAAATACTAGATGTGAAGACAATGCAGTGGTTCAGCTGCAGAATGAGGAAATCCTCATACTCTACCTTCACATCAGCTACAAGTTTGGCAGGAACTAAGGACATGTACTGGGCATGAACACCTTGTATCAGCATGTCCTGGGGTGGGAAAAAGCTTGAATACAAGTACTTGAATGTGAATATCTCCTACACAACATCCAGCTTACTACATTACCAGGAAAACTATCTCTGCTGGATGTACAGGCACATGCTTTGCAGACAAGCTCTTCACAGACATTCTGTGATAAACACCTATGAATAGTAGTTACTACAAAGTGGTTGTTAACAGTGTTGTACTTATCAGTGCACAAAATACTCTATGTTAGTGTCAGAAGTTTCAAACACAAACCCATAAACAAATCATCTGCTGCAATAAAAAGGAAAATTTCCTTCTGTTTTTAGGTGATATCATTCAAACATATATTTAGAAAAACTCTTACTGAAATCATCTCTTTAGGTACCTAGTGCAAAATTGTATCTTTCATAGGAGATATGTTATTCTTTCAAAACATAGTCTTTATGCAACACGAATTCTTTATTCTTGGAAACATCTTTATATGGTTTTACTCCTTTTTATGTTTATAGAACACAGTTTGTACCATGAAAAATGGGCTAAAAAATGTGATGAAGACATAATACTGAAAGTAATAAAAATAGATGGGGTTCTTATATTTCACCTGCAGATTACTTCCATGGTTTCAACAATACTCTGTCTAGCAAGGAGACAGATGTGTGCAAGATTCAGGATAAGAGTATGACTTGCAGTTTTAGAAACCTGATCCAAATTTGTACACTATAGTAATTTAGTGTACATTTAGGGTACATTTAGTGTTATTATAGTCAGACAACAATTCTAGTGATGCTAACCCACCCACTCACATTTTAGTTTACTGGACATTAGATGGCCAAAAGATACAAGGGGAAAAGAAAGTCCTCAATTTTTTCAAAAGTATGCAGTCATAGAGAGTATGCAGAGAGAAACAGACCAGGAATTAGACAGATATCCTAGGTGACAACAACAGAAGAATTGATTCAGTTAGAACAACAGAATTCCTTTTGAACACACCATGAAAAATATTTTCCCATGAATATCAACAAAATATTGTACAACTGTTGCCAACATCACTGAAATGTAAGTCCTCTGCATCTTATAGGGTTTGGGAGGTATAGTGTGGTTTTCAAATATCAAGTAATAGAATATGGTCAATGTTATTTCACCCTACCTGTTGCCATTTGCCCTTAATTGCTGGATCTCTGATTGACTGGCAATGTCTCTGGATTTGCTGGATGACACCCTGGTAATACACCATAGAAGAGTCATAATTCCCAAGGAGTGCATATTCTCTTCCTTTTTTGGCATTATCACAAATCTCTGCTAAATTCATCTTCGCTAAGAAATCTAAAAGAGAACATAATTACCAGAAAAAATGAATTTTACATGCTGTAGAATAATTCAGACAGTGATGCTTTAGTTTTCTTATTTTTCTCATAGCTGAACTGTTCCAACACTGTTCCCATCCAGTCCTGCTCTTCTACAACCATTTATGTCTGGAGTATCTCTTTACTAGCCTAAAGTTTCAGATCATGAATCGTAACTCTTTTATAGTGATTAAAACCACAACTTCTTTGCTGCCTTTGGCCTCAATCCTGTTAAATTAATGCAACAAAATTAAATGCCCTTCCCACACTGAAACTAACAAACTCAACTTTAATTTGTAGATCACCACAATGTATTAGCAGCCATCAGCTGTGAATCACAAATCACACGAGGCATTAAATTGCTTTTTATTCTGTTATATTACATACATGCCTAAATGTGCCAACCAGCATCAGGGATGTCTGCACTTCACACTTTCAAGAGCCCTCACCCTAATGAGATTATGATATGGTTGAATGACTGCTCTACTATAGATGAAGTTGAGAGCCTCATTCTGTTTAAATATTCTTTCAAAGTACTCCAACATCTACATGCTGACTTGAATTTTTTCATTAAATTTAACATGTCACTTCGAGATTTATGGCAGTTAGCAATCCAAATTTAACATTCCTTAGAACAGTGATTCCCAAAGTACAAACTTCCCCTAGTCCTCAAATTGCATGACTTTAAGGCAAACCCATAGCCCAGCTTTTCCCAGTAACCTGTCAAGAAAGCAATAACCCAGACATTCAGAATTCAGCTGTATTGTACAGCTAGGTTTGTATTTAAGGTTCAGGATTGAAGCAGTGCCTGCCCTTTTATCTGAATCCCATGTGACCCAAAGTTTAGGTCCTCACCACAGAATAAGAGCATCAGTTCCTTTCCCTTGTGCTCTCAATGTGTGTGGGATCCCTGACATTCACCAAGACATAAACCTCTAGAAATGAAAAATAAAAAATTGCATTTCATAGCTATGCAATGCAGAGTTGCATTGAGCAAGAGGGAGGAGGTCAGCTCTGGAGTGGGGTTCACTAGTTGTATCAAGGGTTTGGCAAGACCAAGGAGATGAAGAAGAAACTGGGAAGGAGGGATACAAACACAGTTTAGACTACACAGCTGAAAACAGCCCATGCTACATGAGTGCACACAGAAGGAACAGGTGGTAGCAGACAGAAGCCAGAACAGGCAGAAGCAACCTTTTACATCCTAGTGGGTTATAAAAATATTAGTAGGTTTTATAAACAGACAAGAGCAAGATGGCATTAAGGAGCATGTGTCTTATGCTTTTGTACTCCCTTGTGCTTAGCAAAATTCAAACCCCTGACAAGTTAAACAGACATCCACATGAAATTCATTCTGCCCTGAGCAAACACGCGCTGCACCTCCCAAGGGTGCCACACTGATGGTCCTAACTGCTGCCTAGAGCTGCACACCAGGTCTGCTCCACCACCTCACCACTCCTGCTCCCTGCAGCAAAGCCATGGAAACTGCACCCTCACTTAAACCCACAGGTCACACAGCTTGCATGGGGCTGATGGCTTTGAGAGCAAGAACATGCTGCTACCCTGCAGCTGACACTCCACCAAGCACAGCAGGACTTACTGGGCTTTACTTGTCCTCATGCTGTGCTGCACATTTCAGCTTGCACAACATTCCTGCTGGCTGTTGTAAACTACTGGGGAGGAGAAAATCTAAGGTGGAAAGGGTGACAACCCTAATTTTGTTTCCTGACATAGGCAGGATACATCATTACCAAGATCGGGATTAGCAGCAACTAAGATAATTTAATTTTTAAATACAGAAGATTGTCACTAATAGGAAAAAAAAAGTGATGTCACCCACATTGCACAGGAAATACATAAAATGATAGGAACTGAAGATAGTTTATAACCCATTCAGATCTCATGAGTCATCTTACAAATGAACAGAACACCATGTGGGGCAGAAGCCTTTGACCTGTCTTCAAACACATCCAGGTCAGCATCTGCTTCACAACCAGCCTGTCACTATTAAGAGAAGCATTCCTCAAATCTCTGGAGGTTTTCTGCATATGTAGTGAAAGACAGCAAGTAAATAAAACATTTTTAAGGAACTGCTGAATTTAATTCCTAGAAATCCATTAAACAGAAAACACACTTGCTTTACAACCTCTCATTGCTCCTTTTTACAGCTAATTCCCACCCTCTGGGCATATTTAACTCTCTTTTGCCTTAAGAGGACTGATATTCACAACCAACTCCCTTAATTCCAGAAGAGTCCCCTGCTCACCAGAGGAGACAACCTCCTCATCTCTGCCTGTGGTGGGATCTGGGTCAATCCACAGGCAGGAGGCAAGCCATAGGAGCCATGCAAACATGTGCCAGGACAAGGAAGATGAGAGGCGGGAAGCAGAAAAATGTACACAGTTTTAAAATTGCAGGAGCAAACCAAACAGGAATCTCCCATTTCCTCCAGCTAGCAAGAGTATGGAGGCCTCTAGCCTCATGCTTGTGATGCCAAAGTTTATGCATGAGCTTGATGCCTGGTGTGTCACACTAAAGAGCTTATAAAACACTGACAGCACTGAAACTTGGAGCATGGAGGGAGGCTGGTGGATGTACACCTATGTACCTCCTGAATGGTCAATGCCTCCAGACCTAGGCTGACAAAAGCCCTTGGATCTTTCTTGTGGATTCAGGCACTTCAGTTTTTACTTATTACCTACACTAGACACCAAAGGTGTCATACAGCTTGAAAAGGTGAATATAATGCCACCTATTTACCTGAGCTTTATTTGAAACAGCAGCTATAGGCCTCACTCCTAAACCAGTGATTTCCTGGAATCCCAGGCAGTTTGCTGAGATTCTACTGCTATTTAAAACTAATGCTAAAAATGGTTTAAACAAACTACAAGCTTCCTATGCACACCAGTGAAGGTAATGTTAATTCAGAATATCCAAAGCAAATCAAAACAAGTAAGTCCAAAATCAAGGGAAAATAATTTTTTGGAAGGAATTATTTCCTGTGTTGTTTCCTCATCATCCCATTCTTCAATGTCAGGGATGGAGAGGGAGGGAGAAGTAACTTCAACTAGGTGAGGACCTTTTCATGCTATGTACTCACTCTTTATTATCTATTCTACATTGTATTATAGAGTTCATACAACATCAGAGACATCCAAGTAACCAGAAATACAGAAATCATAAAGCATTTTGTTGTTTGTTATCTGGAGCTTTGTTTAGATATTTAATTTTCCTACCATACCACAGCCACATCTTTTAAGTAAATATACAGCCAGGGACAACAGTTGTCAAGTACATTTAGAACAACTTACACACTACTTGTGACACCAGCTTTTCATTGTACCGTTGTGTGGCTCTCTCCTGCACTAGACCGTAACAGCTCCACTGCAAGTCAAGATATCCTTGGAGATTCCTCAGTTCACGGATCATTGACAAGAAGAGACATTACAGACATTCAAGTCGGTGTAGCTGCCACACATGGGGTCTTAAACCCACTCGTTAAAAAACCTGCAGTAGCCAGGCTAAAAGGTCACAGGGGATATTAATCTCTATTCTGGAGCATAAGCTGAGCTGATCCCTATCTAGGGTCAGAAAAGAATTTTTCTCCCAGAACTAAAGCAATGCACAATTGAGCAAGATGCAAAAATCAGTCTCTACTTTAACATCAAAGCATTATACACACAAATATATCCATGGGCAGATACAGTGACTGTGTGGACGACAGGCAAAGGGGGACAACCTAGCACATTATTCCAAACTTGTGTGCAACACCAGTAGGAATGGATTCAGGACTGGCCCCCTTCAAACCATCTCTCAGCACTATCTCACCACAGTGTTACCAGAGGAGAAAATGCTCTCCCCTGTAGAGGGGGTCTGCAGCAGGGCTTTTCCCCTTGCTTGATCCCAAACATTCACTCTGCAAGTGCCAAAATGGAAGGCATCTGCTATCTCTACGTGTCTCTTTTATGCATGTGTTTTGACACAACCAGTGACACCACAGCATTCCAATTTTTCCACAAGCCCTTGACTCTTGCACAGGATGAAGGACTCTCATTAAATGAGCTGTTAGACACTTTTGCTTTATTCACATTGTTTCAATACTCACATCAAGCCATAATTAATACCTACTAATCAGACTTTTCTCCAAATCAGATGTTATTTCCCCACTGACAGGGTTATACCATACATGGATTTTCCTGGACATGTGTCTTTCTCTGATCAAAATTTTATCCTGGCAAAACAAAAGCATTCCACAGCTTCCTGAGATTGCTGGACATATGCTCTCACATCATGGCAGCCCTGTAGTACTGCTGACTGGACAGCTGAACATCTGGAAAGGCCTGGACATACGCTGATGAAGATTGGTTACTAACCCTGTTTCTCATTTTCTGTAAATCAGCCGTGCGTGATGTTGGGCATCCTGAAATGCAATGTAAGAGTTACAACTAATGTCACAAGACAGAGAGTCACACTGTTAGGCACCATCTCCTGAACACAGTGCTTATGACTGAGGTATGACTGTACATTCTCCACTTGTACAAGGCAGAGCCAGGATGATTCTCTGCCACACACAGTCCCAGAAAGGTCAATTGCCACAGAGAGCAAAGCAAGGAAGAGAAGCCCATTGTTAAGAGATTTTGATTTTTGGATTTGTATACTTTTCATGTGCAACCAGTTCCATTATCAGAGTCTAAGTCATAAACTGAAGTTGTTTTTTCCTCAAATTCCTCTTACTGCTTGGAAGTTTTTCATTACAGTTAATTGAAACCTGCCCTTCTTAAGTTAAAGCCATATTGGTTTTGTAAGCCAACTTTGACCAGTTTCAAACAGCTCTCTCTCCCTCAATTATGTCATCACTTAAATAGCACAATGATCTGATTTTCAGTCTTCTCTTCAAACTCAAAAATTGTTAAAACGGAGACATGTAACAGTATGACAATGCTTTACCTGAGAGAGCATAAACAGCAACACTAACTGGAACATTGTCAGAGAAACAAAAAAGTGTTTTTCCCCACATGACATGTGACTCCAACTAGAAGCCTACAGAATTCTATTTCTAACATAAATACAGACTACATTTTTTACATGGTTGATACATTTCATTTGATTTTTAAGAATAAGATATTAAAAAATACAATAATTAAAATAGATTAAATAAGTCTTTCCTGCTTTATTATAAAGATTATCTCTCATTTTGGTGTTGGATGCAGAAAAACTGATCTTCATTGCCAATAACAGTCTGTCCCTGTTCAGAAGCAATTGCTGATGCTGCAGACATTACGTTTGCATGACAAAAACATTTTAACTGATTATTGTCAGATAAAAAACAAACAAACAAAAGTCTTGCCAAGTTTCACAGCTAAATCCATCTTTCCCTGTTAACATGGCTTTGTTTGAACATGCAGCTGTAGTCCCATGGACTGGTGTGAAAACTAACAATCATGACTTCACAGGATCACAACTCCTGTTAAAAACATATCTATAAGTAAAGACATGGCTCAGTTCCAGCAGATTTGAATTTAAACTACATGTAAATGAATCAAAGATGAGAAATGTGTTATGCCAGTGCTGTTTTTTCTTTTTGCTGTGTACATTAGCAGTGACAAGGCTGGCTACAACGGCAGCAGCAGACATCAGATAAAACATACACACACACATACACACACACACACATATATATACCATAATCCAGGAAACCCAGCACCAAGGGATCTTTTAACTCAGTCAGCTGCTTTCTGCTAACTGGTTTTTGGCCTCTTGCATTGAAACTGTTTTGCAATGGCAGATGTGGAGTTAATGGGGAAATGTGTATGGAAGTGGGAAGGAGAAGAAGCATGCATGCAGGCCTCAAACTATTTTTGTGTGCATTCTTAACTTGAAACAGAGAATTACTTTGATTGCAAGTGAAAAAAAAATCTCCAAATGAAGTAAAGACATTCATCACAAGTTAAAAGTAAACTCATAAGAAAACACTAAATAGGTGGCCAGTCTTTTAAATAAAGATTAATTTAGAGATTTAAATTAGAGATTTCATTCGTTTGGTGAACCAAACAGCAAGCATCGTGGAGAATGAAATAGCCATTTGCAGAGCCTTTGAAGTACAGTTCTCTGAAGAAGCAGAAAGGACAATCAGAGACGGCTGTGGCCGTGCCATTGCTAAAACTGAGTGTGAGCCATATCCTTCTCCAAGCACCTCATACACCACTTTCAGACCCATCCATGTGGGCCCATCACCATCCTTGGGGTAATGAGGTGTTCATTAGCAAGGCTGGGTAGTGAAAAGAGCTAAAACAAACGCTGTGGGGCACTCTGGCGGCTGTAACTCCATACACACACAGGGGTCAGGCAGTGACAGCTCACCAGCTTCTGCTCCATCTTAGCCCTGCTGGACCCAGGCTGGCTGCTCACCTCTCTCTCCTCTCCAGCACAGCCTCCAGGGCTTCTGGTACTAGTAACAAATCAAACCCAGGCCCATGATCAGTCAAACCCCTCCTCTGACAGGATGCAGGGCCCAGAGACCTGAAGGAATCTGTAGGGCCTGTCTGGAGCCCAACAAAGCCTGAGTCAATAATCCTTCTGGTCCTTTGTGGAGCCACTTGCTCCTCTGCATATCACATGTGTAAGCACTTCTGGTAGAGCAAACATGCCACCAAAGGCTCCCAAGATGGGTCTGCACAGAGCCAGCTCGGGTTCCGAGCGTTTCTTAGGTCGGGCTCTGTGCCAAGAAAGGCAGTGGAACTGCTCCTGCACCTGGCCCTGGATACAGCACTCCCGTGTTCCCCCGCACCAGACCGCAGCCAGCTCCACAAAGACTCAGTGCTGCTGCTGCTCCATTCCAGCTCAGCCAAGCTGCATCCCAGATAAGCTTTCCATGAATAACTGGAGGTTTAATACACTCACACAGGTGTTTATTACCCTGAGTCATAAGGTCAGAATTTTGGGCTGAATACTTTTCTGCCTCTTGAACTCCACTCTGAATTTCAAAGAAATGGCTCTTTAGGACTAAGGATATGTATTACATAAATAGCATACATCTTTTTAAATATACATTCATATGCATATTGCTGTTAGTGCTACAGACACCAAGTCTTCAGATTTCTCAGTTCATCCCCAGAAGAATCAGCTTTTTTTTTTTTATTAATTACACAGAAAACCAGATAAAGGCCTATCATTTTTTTCTTGTATTCCATTTATTTCTTTTGATTGGGATTAGGTCAGGGCAGGAACTATTTCTCCTCATTACCTGCTCAAAAGCCCCAATCTCCAAGAGCCAGGGACCCTGGAAGCACTCAGCAGCTGCAATGTTCCCTTCTGCAGTGTGGCAAGCACCAGGAGCTGCAAGAAGCTGAAGCCTGTCTAGGATATAGCTGACACAGGGGTTGGGGGGAAAGGAAGAAAAAGGAAACTGCTCAGCAATCCGCAGCTGCAATCAAGCATTCATTGGAAAGAAACCTATCTCTGTGAAATGTGAAACTGTAGTAGGAATAGACATTCAATATTCATATACAAGGGAGTACTAATGCACTGATGCTTTTAAGATACAGATTTTCAGGAAGAAAAAATGACACCCCCTTATATACCAATCATAAACACGTGTATTTTAAGTATGATATATAGAAAAACTGTAATTGTATTCTCCCTCATGACTGTTAGAGAACACAAGATAAAGAATAACACAGAACTGTCAGGAGAGGAAATGGAGAGAGAAAATGGACAAATGCTGGTATCATGAAAGAATTTTTGGGGAAAAAAATAGAAATGTAGCAGAATAATTTTAAAAAAGTAACACTGTGTCCAGACCACCTACTGCAACAAGCTCATCAGAGCCCAAGCGTGGTAGGAGACATGAAACTGGAAACCATCAATGCAAACTGGCTGGGGAAACTTTCCAGAGCTCCCTATGACCATTGCTTCCTTGGTACCCATTCCCAGCCTCCGGGCTGCTCGGCCTTCTGCACAGCTCTCCGTCCATCTGCTCCACCACTCCTCCTCCAGCACATCTCCATCCATCCATCCATCCATCCATCCATCCATCCATCCATCCATCCATCCATCCATCCATCCATCCATCCATCCATCCATCCATCCATCCATGTGCCCCTTCCCCTGTATTCTTTCTCTCCCCCACAGGCATCCAGACGCCCCCAGCCCACCCTCCCCTCACGGCAGGCACCCACCCGTGTTTCTCCCGCACCACCCCCATTCACTCCCCTGCCCCGCGCCTCCCTCTGCAGCCGCACCGCCCCTGCGCCCACCCTGCCAGCCGGCCCTGCCGCACCGCCCCTCCCTCCGGCCCCTCCCGCCCCGGCAGCGGCACAGGGGCTCCTCTCCCTCGCTGTTCCGCGGGCAGAGCCGCCTCAGCGCCCTCGTTCAGAGGGAGCCTCCCGTCCCCATAGGGCTCCCCTCCGCAGCACCTCTCCCCCCCTATCCGCCGAGAGCGCTGGGGGCTGTAGTTCCCTCCCTCCGCTTCTCCCGGCAGCCCCCAGCGCCCGGCGGGGGGCGCGGACTACACTTCCCGGCACGCTCCGCGAGAGATGGGGGGCGCCCCTGCCCTCCTCCAGCCTCTACCGCTGGTTTCCCCCCCATCCCCGCCGCCTCTCTCGGCGTGGCGGGGTCCGAGCCGCCGCCGCCCGCCGCGGGCAGCAGCGGCGTGAGGGGCTGCCCCGTTCCCGGGCCCTGCCGTTACCTGGGAGAGCCGGGGGTGCGTGTCCGCGGGCGGGAGCGGCGCGGGGAGGGGGCGCAGCGCTGCGGCTCTGTCAGAGCGGGGCCGGGGGGGGAGAGGCGCGGGGGGGCGGGCGGGGAAGGGGGTGCGCGCGCGCGGCGACGGGCGGTTGCCATGGCGGCGGCGGCGGGCGCGGGGAGGGGACGGCACCGCCGCTCCGGCCTCCGGAGCGCCTCCGCCTCGTCCTGCCGCCGGGGGAAAGGGATTTTCCTTAAGGAAAGGAAAACGCCGCGGCACCGGCGGCGATGGCTGCGGGCGCCGCCGCCCGGCCCGCGTTTAGCAGCCCTGGGCAGGGCTCCGCGCTGAGCATCCCAGGCGGAGGCGGGCGGGAGCTGGAGCGGCGCGGGGCCCGGCCGGGCAGCAGGGAGGGAGCGCCGGAGCCCAGCGACCGGGCTGGCTGCTGAGCCCGCCGTGCTCTGCGCTGTGCTGCGCCAGGGCTCGGGGCGGGGAGGCTGAAAACACAAAAACACAGAGTCACAGGGTGCGTCAGGCTGGAAGGGACCCCAGTGCGGCATCTGGTCCAGACTCCCTGCCCAGGCAGGGCCGTGCCACAGCACATGGCGCAATTGCGTCCAGAGCCTTCTTGAATAGCTCCAGTGAGGGAGGCTCCACAAGCACTCTGGGCAATCTGTTCCATTGCACGGTCACTGCACAGTAAAGAAGTCCTTCCTCATGTTCAGCTGGAACTTCCTGTGCATCGCTTTCTGCCCTTGCGTCGTGTCCTTGCAGCTGGAACCAGCGGGAAGAGCTCGGAATACACATCAGAGCTCGGAATACACATCAGAGCTCAGAATACACATCAGAGCTCATTCACGCTCTGAATGCAAACCTCATGTGCCTCCACCTTGTCTGTGGGAGTGTCTAGAAAATGCAGAGCATACGTTTGTCCTGTGTGGGCATGCAGAAGGGCACTGGACTGTCTTTGCTATAGCAGTGTAATACACTTCCATAGTACCATAAAGGAACAGATTTAGGGATTTACCCTGTTCCTGCGCCAAAGCGGTATTTGGCGATCGGAGGCAGTCTCACAGGGTGGCACCACCCAGTTTGTGTCATCTGAGGGTGAATGTTACCTAGCGTTTCTGAAACGTGCAGCTCACTGTTAATACGAGCAGCCTGGTGCCCTGCAAGGGGAGCCATGCAGTTATAAACCTTTCTAAGGATGTAATTTCACGGTTAATGCAAGACAGCCTGTGTCTGTATTGCCACCGAAAGGGGCAGTCCTGCATTCTACTCTGATCAAGGATATGCCCTCCTGTTTGTTATTTACACCGCAGTAACACTGATGATGCCATCTGGCAAGGCAAGCCTGGGAATCTGATCTGGTGGAGAGCCAGTTTTGCTCCTCCAAAAAATTAACCGAGTTCAGCTGGAACTGAAAGTTCCCGAATTAGCTGAGTCTGTGGAGCTGCTGCAGGCACAAGGAAGGCAGAGGAGACGTGCAGGCAGGAGCAGCCCATTGAATCTGCAGCCCTGTGAAGCTGAGCTGTTTCTGTGTGCAGCTGCACCACTGCAGTGAGCCCTTACTGCTGAAACTGCCTTGTGACAGCTCTGAGAGTGTCCCAGTGATGATGATCTTGTGATCACACCCAATAGTTGCACACGTTTTCTCCAGAAAATTTCTGTTGTTGTTACTTTAAGGCAGCAGCATGAGGTTGTATCTCACAATAAGGTTCTCAGAAATGCTAACTGACACAAGTGAGAGAGCAGGGATGGAAACTAAAAGCTCAGTATGCCTCTTAAACAATACAGCATGCATGAATGTGTCACTCGTATATCTACAGATCTTGCTTCCCTCAAAATCATGTGGAGATTCTTATGTCTTTGTGAGGATTTTGGAACTGGGGCCAAAATCGTGATGAATTCATAACAGCTGCAACTCTGGCTTCCCCCTTTCCCAGATTTCCCCAAGCTTGCCTGCCCATGACATCAATTCCTGCTGGTTTTTCACATACACAAAAGCATAGATGCTGTGCAGACCTTACAGAGTTCAGCCTTTCTGGGGGAGAGCAGATGATAAGCAGCCTCGTCCCAGCACTTCCATAACATCTCTTCCCACAAGACCATGTACCTCTTACCACATTAGGCAACCTATGAAGTGCTTTGTCTGAGGATTGTGTCCCCCATCTAGGAAATTGTGACCCAGAGGAGGCTGGTAATTTGGGTGTAATCTCTATTTGTCTGGTTGGGGTTTTTTTCCCCATCCCTTCTTGTAGTAACCATTGAGTCGAGCGGGGCTGCTTCTTAGTGGTAGAGGGTCCCCATGCTACAGCTGACCTCCCTTCTGAAAAGCACTTTTTCAACACCAGAACAATACCAGTGTCAACCTATTTTGACCACTCTGAGGGAAAGTTTGGTGAGCATGGGTCTCCACAGGTTGCTAAGATAGGCTGTGGCTGTGTCAGCAGGAAGAACTGTGTCTTCAGGTTCCTGGCCACACACACTAGGTGTATAGGGTAATTCATGTTGGAGGGGACCTCAGAAGTTCATCTAGTCCAGCCAGACAGGCAGAAGTTCATAAACCTGTTAGTAAGCCATAAGAATGATAACTTTAAGTGTGAAATTTCTTAGTCTTCTATTGCTGGGTCAAATTTGAGCAAATCTGGCTGGACTTCTGCAAAAGATACTGCTTCCCTGACCTCCTTACTGAAGGTTCCTGCCTTCTCAGCAGTCCCTGAATTGAAAAACAGTAATGTTTTCAAACCATTTTAGTGCAAAATATGATGTTAAAGTCATTTTATGAGCAGTTTAGGCTAATTTGCAGGACCTTGTGTTGAAGCAGCTGGGACTAGTGTGTGTGTCTCATTCCACCAACTCTGCTGTGAGGCAGTAATATCAGGCAAAGAGGAGGTAGGAAATTGCTGGGAGGGGAGATGACACCTTAAGCCACTGAAGCTTGTTCTACTTTGAGCATATTCTCATGGCTTACAACTATTTTTTGATAGGGGCTATAAACCTAGCAGTTCTGGATAAGAGGCTATAAACCTAGCAGCTCTGGATAAGACATTATGATGGTGGGTGTCAGCGAGTGTGGTTAGGCAGGATCCAGCTGTGTTGGTGGAGGAGAGCATTACTCACAGCCAGACCCCAGAGACTTATCATGGCCCTTTCCAGCAATCTGCAAATCTGCCAGCAGAGCTGATTGTGTGCCCGCTCACTCTGATTTATTCTAGTCAGTTCAATCAGAAGCTGATAGAAATTAATGTAACTCTTTTGCCATGAACATTAGATTTGGTTCAGAAGTGTCTCTTCAGCTAGAGTAATTGCAGACACTGTCAGGGAAGTTTAAAGCCCTGCAGTCTTGGGGTCTCTGACAGATTAACAAAACTGGTTTCTGAATTGATTTGGTTATCATTACATAAATTCCACTGACTAGAGGGATGGCACAGGTTTTTAGCACAAAGTAGCAGAGAGCTTCATTTGTAACCTCCTCCCACCCACAAAGTTCTGCAAGGAGAAGGTTGAAACCATGTGAAAAGTCTATGAATTATGAACTGCCCTCTGCTTCTGTCTTCCTTTCCCGTTGCAATTATATTTAACTAGACTACAGGAATTATTGTGCCTTCATAATAAGCTTTAATGCTCAGATGCAAACATAACTCTTTACCAAAGGTCTTACAGGCTATATGGAGAAATGCTATAATAATGAAAAGGGAAAAACAATAGGGAGGCAGTAGGGAGAAGAAGGTGCATGTTACGTATTCATGGACATTACCCTTCCAAGGGAAGTTATGCACAAGTCAGTAAAGGCATCAGTAGATTGTTAATTTTCATTCACACATAGTAATTGTTCTTCTGCATGGATATTTTTATGGAATTATATTTACCACTATGACACATCCACCAATTTTTCTCTCAGAGTCTGAACCCTGAGAAAGATTTAGTCAACATCCTTCCCACAAGGCACATCTCAAAGTGCTGTGAATTGTTAATAGAGAACAGTGTAAGAGAAAGCAGTTGATTTTCAAACAGGATTGATTGCAATTAAGCCAGAAGGTGAGAGGTGGAGTAGACAAGGATGTTTTTATTTATCTGGTTAATGTAGACATCTGTCAAGTAGACTTTTGCTTCTGAGTTAAGACTTTGGGGATACAATTCCTGCTTCAACCAAGGTGGATTGTGGACTGAATGTGCTTAATTTTTTTCCAGTGCTTATAGCAGACTCATCTGATCAACATAAATGTAAGTGTTTGCACTGTAGATGTCTAAAGGTAGGTGACAGGAGTCCCACCCAATGTGTTGAGTTGTTAGAGCCTTAGAGAGGGAAAGCTGCCATGGCAGTTTTAAGTTGGTTGATTAAAATGATGAAGAACCGGCTAGTGTTACTTTAATGGAAATCACAAGTGGAAGAGAAGACAGATCTTTGAGGTGAATTGAAACAAGCCCACAGTACACTGGGAAAACAACCCACGTGTTCTGCTTTGAGTCTGTGGACAGAAATTAGAAAAATAAACAGGAACTAGGATATTGTGTTTCTTTTATGAGTATACTTAATATGTTGGAGTATTACTTTTTGGACAGGAATAAGAAAGGAGTTTATCGGAGTCAAAACAAAGAGAGAGGAAACTTGCACAGAAACGTCAGAGAAAGTAGAGTCATGCCCAAGGAGCTGGATGTCAGCAACTGTTAAGTGAAAACCTGGACCAGGAAAGAAAGTTTATTCACACCATCTCGACTTTGTGGCACACCACTAGACAGTATCATGTGGCAAAGTTCCCTTAATCCATCTGCTGGGGTTGAGAGCTGAGAGAAAATCTCTTGTGATGTGCTTTTGTTTGGTGGTACAACTCTTTCATGGTAAAATGTGAGCTTTAGGCTGTTTCTTAAAGATGTGACATTCTGGAGTTTCACTATCTGGAGCTTCACTGTCTGGAGTTTCATTGTCTGTCCCACTGCAATAAGTTTGAGCCTCACTGCTCAGTTTCTGCCACATTTGCAGAAGGATGGAGGTGTAACCAAGTTCCTTTTTGTTTTGTAGTAAGTAGCACAGTAGAAAAGGTACGCTCAGCTGGTGCTTCTGCTGAGCACAAGGCAGGCAGAGTCAGCTCTTCTAGATTTCATCAGGCAGCGAGCTGCCCAGGGTGCCCATGTAAAATGACTGGCAGCTCCCCACCTAACGATACCCACAGCACCTGCTTCTGGGCACAAGTTGCAATACCATGTATGATCCATTGGCAAGTTTATTGAAGGGATGAGGGGTTAGTGGAAGTGGATACAACACCACAGGATAGTAGGCTTTGATAGTTTGAACCAGTTACATCAGTTGAGCCCATTAACTCAGGCAGAGCCATTTTAAGTCATTGCTGGTATATATTATTTTCATTCCCCTGTAGATGTTTTTCTGACTTAGCTGTGGCAGTTTCAAATCAGGGAGCTGTTGGGCAGCTTTTTGCACACACTGTGTAGATGCTCAAACCACTAGAATAAACAAATCACAGTCTAATACATATTAATGGCTTGCCCAGCATGTTTGATTTCTTAGGCATGTTAGTTGCAGTTCCGCAGTGTGAGACACTAGAAAATGAATTGGTTTTAACAATCCACTCCTGTAAACATATTTATCCACGAGAGAAGATAGCTACATTTAAAGAGCATTCCTTCCACAACTGTCTCAAGTAGTCCTTTGAATAGTGCTGTGATCAATGGCAATGAGCATGTTTACACTGGAGAAAGACACACTGAAAATTGGTGTTGTGGTGTGTGCCTTAGTATCAAGATTTTGCAGGGCAGGAGGTAAGCCATGCATCTTCACTGAAAGAACAACTTCACTGAAAGAACAACTTCACAACTTCTGGCATTTTTTGATAAACTCTGAAACCCACATCTCTGAATATGTAAAAAGTTCTGAGTAGATAAGAGCAATGTAGACAAGATGTAATTATAGATCAAAGCTCCTAATTGAAACATTTTTAAAAAAAGTTTGAGGAGAGCAATAAAGTTAAATATACACTGGTGATCATTGTGAATAATCTATTTTCCCTTTCTGGTCCCCTAAAATGATTACTACTGGGAATTTGCAGTGGTTTCCATGTGAACAACTTAATCTGGTTTGTATCTTAAGAGTAAAATTGGGAATCTTTTTTTAACTTCAGAATTTAGACCGTCACTGAACAATGTGCATTCTGTTAATGTTGTTCATTTATCTAATAAACAAGCAACATGGTTGTGTCAGTAGAGGATTGGTGGCACAAAGAACAGTATCTCATAAAAGAACACACATTGGCATCACAGCTTCAGTGAAACATGTTTTAAACTATTATAACATCCCATTCACATTCTCGGGGGAATATTCACTGCCTACATTTAAACATCTAACTTAGATGCCTAAATTTGGAGGCTTGTCTCCCTAGATGCCTTGCATAGTTGAAGGAGTGAGAGAGGCTCCTCCAGAGAGCAGTTCAGACTGTTAGTTAGGCTTCTGCTCTGAATTATCTAGAGGAGCCTCTTCAACTTCGAATGCCTTTCTGTGCTATTCTTTGCATCTTTTCCTTGGTAACTAAACTGACTTACCTGATCTCCACCCCTCAGCACTTGTTCTTGCCTTCTGCTTTACATACCAGTCTGTCTCTTGGGCTAGTACAGGGGTTGATGTGATGGTACTGCCAGCTAGGTTGGTGAAATCACCTGAATTGAACCCTGCTGAAGAAGGTGTAACTTTTAACCTGGGTTGTGTCTGATATTCTTAATTGCATGATCTTGTAAACAGATCTGAGGAAGGGATGATCTTTAGCAAGGGACAGAAATGCGCTGTTGACCTCTTTGCCAAGTGTGTAATCAAGAAAAAGATATGTTTAAGATGTAAGTTAAGGAGACTGAGACTTGAATCTAAGCATCGTTCTGTTCAAGTACATTATTTTTATACCTTTACACTTTCAAAAATGTCATGAAAGTTTATTATGGTTTGCATCACTGTAAGAAAGATATAATCTAGCCATGTGTCTCTATTATCTATGTAAAAAGTGGCCATAATTTTTACAGAATTATTTATAGTATTTACAAATGTACCATGAAAAGGTGTGCCAAACTTTATAAAGAAGCCTAGAAGCGTGGTGTTGCCACTAGCATAGAGCAGCTGCAGTCAAGTAGGAGTAGCTTAAGAGATTCCCCACCCATCAGCCAAGGGCTGCTAATGTTTCATCAGACATGCTGGATGCAGTGTGCCTACCTTTAATGGTTTACAATGCAGGCATCTGCATGTGAACTAGTTGTCTAAAATTCTTTTCAAATTCAGTGGAAAATCTGGCCTTCTGGATGATGCTTTATATGACCCGTGAGAGATGCTGAGATATGAAATGCCGACATTTGGGCAGCTGGATCCCACCTCCAGGCTGAGCAGCTGCTCCTTGTACATGGAGCCCTGCTGACTACAACAAGCAGGGTTCAACTGCCCTGTGTGCTGACCTCTGAAACCACCCAGGCTCAGCTGCTAGTATGTCACTACAGCTTCATTTCCTAATTGTTAAAACTCATTCCAGTTCAGACACACTTGATGCTACTGGTGTCCACCACCAGGACACTTTTGCAGTCTCTGGCAGTTAAGGTATTTCATGTTGTCACAGAGTTAACCATCCTGTTATAAAACAGTATTCTTTTAAAACAAGCATGTATTAGGAATGTGAGCCACAAACCCAATGAGGTGAGAGAATTATTAGTAGTTTTTAATAGTTTTGCATTGCATCTTTTGCTGTTTTTTAAATTCCTGGTAAGCATCTTAATAACCTGTGAAGACATTACCTGTGACCTTCTGTCGCTTCACTCACCCAATTGCTTCTTTTAGCTAAAGTACTCACCTTTTTCTGGTCCTTTTCCATGCAAGTAAGAATAAAAATATTCCTTAAGATTTAAATAAGGAAGAAGCTAAAATCCACAAGGAAGCACAGCTGAAGATAAACCTCAATATGCTAAGCTGGAGTTAAACCTATATATGCTGTTGTCCTTCTGTATGCATTTCCTCATTCACACAATTTTTCATGTCACCTTAAAGGAAAAAAAAAAGAGGGGAAGTGTTACATTTAATTTTCATGCTTGATGCATTTATAAATGTAATGAATTTACAAAATGAGCCTGTTGTGGCTTAACCCCATTAGGCAACTCAGCCCCACACAGCTGCTTGCTCACTCCCTGGACAGTAGGATGGGAGAATCAGAAGGGTGAAAGTGAGAAAACACATGGGCTGAGATAAAAACAGTTTAATAGGTAATGCACAAGCCCCACAAGCCAGCAAAGAAAATTAAGGAATTCATTCACAACTTCTCAGAGCCAGGCAGGTGTTCAGCCATCTCCCAGGAAAGCCAGGCTCCATCATGCTTAATGATTACCTGGGGAGATCAACATCATGACTCTGAACATTTCCCCATCTTCCTTCTTCCTCCAGCTTTATACACTGAGCATGACACCCCCTGGTCTGGGATATCCCGTTGGTCAGCCGGGGTCAGCTGTCCCTGCTGTGTCCCCTCCCAGCTCCATGTGCACCCCCAGCCCAGTCACTGGTGGGGTGGGGTGATAGGCAGAAAGGGCCTCGACCCTGTGTAAGCCCTGCTCAGCAGCAACCAAAACATCCCCATGTTATTACAGCACAAATCCAAAACACAGCCCAGCACCAGCTACTGTGAAGAAAATTAACTTTATCCCAGCCAAAATCAATACAAGAGCCTAAAGTCTTCACATCCTTCTATAGTGTAGGAATACATATATGATGAGGGTACTTGTGCTTTAGAAGATAGAAGATAGAGGTTGCTATAATTACAGGTTACAAAAGAACAAAGGCTATCAAAAGAAGTTGTTCCTAGTGCACAGGAGATTAATATTCTATGGATTTCTCAGGATGGGGAAGGTAATAATTTTTATAATTTTTATTCTGGGTTCCTGTTTTGCTCAGATACCAAAAAAAACCCCTCCTATTGAGACAGTCCTTGGGACCTTTTTATGTGATGAAAGCAGTCTCCATTGCCACTGTTGAGTGCAGTGCTGGCTGATATGGGCAGACAACCTATGCCATTATTTGCAAGTGTCTGCAAAGTCTGTATCTACCCAAGAGAGACAGAGTTTTCCATCCCAAGGCTCAGTGATGCGTGCTGATGCACACCAAGGATGCTTAGGGCTACTCCAGACTGCTCTGTCTACGCCACACAGCCCTGTACCCTGGATCTCACATGGATGTACCCTGTGGTGTCCATCTCTGCCCAATGCAGAACCCGCAGGAATAGTGGTGGAGTGGTGGGAGACAGCATAGGTCTGGGAGAGCCAAATACAATGTTCCTGGCCTTACTGCCATTTGGGGGCAATCTGGGGAGTGAATGCAGGGGATGTACCTGAAGAGGTACATCTACAAGGAGAAAGTTGCAATTCAGCAGAGGGGACAGTTGGGTGCTCAGACTTCCTCCCTGTCAGTGTGGGACACAGTGGTGACATTTCCTAAGTACCCAGTTTTAGTCCAATGGTGGGATGAGTTCTATATAAACACACACATTCCTATAGATTAGCTGAGCATCTGTGTTACTGTATGCAGATTTTGGAAACACAAGTGGTTAATACCATATATCTGAGGCACCTTAATCTTTCATACATACTGCTGAAATAAAACCACTTACATTCCTAGTTAGTAGCTTACCTGCAACTCGGCAGAGCTTTGGCTGGGTCTTAGATGTAAACATAACATTTTCTTTCCTGAGATAGCCTACACTTCAGTGATATTTTTAGTAGAAATGCAGTGCAAAAGTGAAATAGATTATATTAATCGTTGTCTAGAAGCTTTCTATCCACTGCATAGGAAGTCCTTATTACATTTTTCATCAGGCCATATGGCATCTAAATATAATGTGCTAAATTACTAATGCAGGACAATAAATAACATTATGATTATGTGTTATGGGTGCCACCTCATATGTGCACAACAAGTAATTATAGTTGGGATGAGTAATGGAGATTTGAGTGTTATATTTAGGAATATATGGGAAAGGACACAATTTGTCATTAAGGATGGTAATTGTCTCATCTCGCTTTGCAGATTCAATAAGTAGGTGTCCATACTAAGCCAATCATCTGTGACTGCATCTGTGATCAGTGGAGAGGAACAGGGACTTCAAAAGATAAATGGTCCTTCCTCTCTTAGACAAATATTTTCAGAGGACTGCATCCCAAAGTCTCACACAAACAGAACAACATCTTTCTAGGGAAAAAAAGAGCATCCAGGAAGACCTGGTCACACACTGTAACCTTTCTCAGATGAATCTCCAAGTCTTCTCTGCTTCTGTGAGTGATCATCCATAGTGAAACTTTTGATGGTGTTTATTTAAGCCTTTTTTTTATGTTCCAGTGAAAAGTTTCATTACTTCCCTAGGCACTGTATACCAGTGCTTAATTTCCCTTAATCCTACTCTGTTGTCTAGTGCTTTAATGTAAATATCCTTTACTGCAATTTATCCCTATTGCTTCTTGTTCTAATCGACATAAACAAGTTTATTTCATCCTTTTTCACAAGCACTTTTACATATTTAAAGATTCCCCTGCCCCCTGTTTTCTCTCTTCTTGACATCGTTTGTGTCTTGACACCGAACTAAAGTACAAGTAAAGCGATATTAGTAGGATTTATGTAGAGTTAAACCTTCCCTCCCCTACCCCTTCACGCCCCCAGTAACCTCAGTGTTGCACAGACTCCACGACAGCACTGATCTCTCTTGCTGCACCCGTGGTTGTGACTCCCTAATACTGTTGGTCTCTCAGCCCTGGCTAATTTCAAGTGAGCACTCCCAGCTTCTTCCTGGAAAATTGAGGACGGGAGAGAGTTAAGTGTTTGGTTGTTTAACACTTTTTATGGACACTAGCTGCTTCACAGCTTTGCCAGTGTTTACAAGCATAATGTAGTTTTTTACTCATATCTGCCTTTTTAATTTTCATGTATAATTTTCACTGACCTTCCATGCTTTTTAATTTCTTTACAGTGATACCTTCATAATTTCCACAAATCCAGCCATTTTGTTTGAGTGTACTGAAACATGCTTAAGGATTTTGTGAGTTACGCTTCACAGAGAACATTTCACAGAACTATACATTATACCACAAAATTGTTCTTACCATGCTAATTTAAAACATATTTTTCTTTAGATTAGTTCATAAAGAGAGAGGAAGGAAGATATTTAGCTCCAGACAGCACTTGCAATAGAAATCAGTTATTTCTGTACAGCATCTTTCCTTTGAAATATCACTAAATGATTTCCAGAGAGAGGAAGAATGTAATTTAATGATCCCTTGCACAGCTCAAACACCTTTCATCAGAGCATCTCAAAGCATTTCAGACAAGCCTCAAAGCTTGTCTGTTTTTCCCCAACTATTTCAGTTGGCCTAATAAAAGATACTGTCTTCCTACACACATTGTATTGTTTAGCACTCAAAGCATTATCATACTTGTTTTACCGATAAGTAAAAGGGGCACAAAGAATCCACATAGTTTTATTTGAGACGGTGAATCTAAGGTGAACTCTGTGTGGTCTGGTTTTCACTGAGTCTCCAGGATGTGCAGAATACATGTTCTCAGATTACAGGTAGACATGTAGAGGGGAGTCTTCATTCCACTTACATCAGTGGCAGAGTTCCCACTGATCTGAATAAGGCTGAAATCACATCCCAGCTTTTCTAGCTGCTGCCTGCCAAAGTCAGCTTCAGACCTGTGCATCCTTCCCATCTTCTGTGTCACTGTTAGTAATGGAGGTTCTGTCACACCATGCCTGCATTTCCCCCCCAAATAAGTGAACACGACAAGTCTAAATAAGGAATGAGAGACCCCAGCAACAGGAGGGGGTGAGTGTGTGGTGTGTGGTTAACAGTGTCCCTGCAGTCACTGCAGATCCCTGCATCTGCCTGCACGCTCCCTGTGCTGACTAAAGGACCCCTATGAAGAGCCCTTTGGACAGGCTTGCCCTGAACTGGATGTGTGCTGTCCTGGCTCATGAGCGTCCCAGGCTGCCAATGTGCTGCTGATACCACCACAAAAACCATATCACATCTCTGTTACTATGTCTGACCTTTTTAATTAAAGGACAATCTAACCATTTTGAGAAATCTAGCAATCTCTTTCGGCTTCATTCTTGCGTAATTAAGACTGTGGATTTGGGCATACAGCACCAAATGCATCCAAAGAAACTGTTGTCTTAAGGAATTAAGAGTCTCAAAACAATGATCATTAAATCTTTTTACATACTGCCTGTGGAGTATGCACTTTCATCAGAAGCCGTATTGTACAACAGAAATACAAACACTTTAAACTACAGATTACAAAAAGGAGCACAAAGAGAGAGAACTCCATATACAGATGTCTTCTGCTATTGAGGATAGATGAATATGGTTCTAATGAGAAACAGAAGATATGTTCATTCTCACTCCCTGTACTGTCCATTTGTCCCTTGCTACAGGGGTCTTCTCAAGCTTGATGCGGGTGCAGCCTGGGTGGCAGGTCTTAGTATATTCTTGTTTATTTTTAAGCAAAATGATCACTAAATCCTCTTGCTGTGGTGCTAGACTGAGAACAGAAAGCTCTTGCCCATCTGGCATTTGTTATCTTCAGCTGCCTTTCCTCTTTCATAGGTATTTCAGGTCATGGATAAGTTAGAGGAAAAAAGAAAGTTTTTCATAACACCAGTTTCAATTTGAAGGTAAAGAACACCAAACAGAAAAGGTCTGAGTGTAACTTCTAAGCTCACAGAAACATTTTCATGTCTTTTTGGCAAAATTATATGCTAGTGTTTCTATACACATCATGTATTACAAGCCACTTTCAAATCTTTATATCTGATCATTCTCTCATTGTGTTGGAAAACAATATGTGGGAGTTTCTTTCCATACTAGATCTTTGTGGGTAACTTGCTAGTAAACTAATTTTACATGACTCAGATTTAAATAATAAAAAGGCTTAACTCCAGTCTGAGAAGAGTTTATTGTCCACAACTGTAGCCTAGAGACAAACTCCAGCACCTTTGGGACTCGGCTGAGGCAGCAATTAGGCAGCATTTTATTGTGATGCAGTGAGTGCGCAAAAGATGAAGCTGGACTACTCTCAAGAGCTTAGAAACAAAATTGGCTTCCTGGAGAGAGAACATAAGAAATCTGGCAACCTAAAAATATTTAAAGAGCTTAGGGCTCCCAGGGGAGAATTTCAAGCTATTGAAGTGGAAAAGACTGAGCATTTGCTAAGATTGAAAAAAAAAAGGGGGGGGGGCTTACATGAAAAACGACAAAGTGGGGATTTTTTTACTGTAGCATTTTTCAAAGGGGAAAATATAATAAACCTGAAATCAATCAGTAACACAGACTTCAATGCAGTGTTCCAAATCAAACAGCCCTGGCTTGAAAACAGGAGTCAAAAGAGATTTTTTTTTTCATTTCAGAATTATAAGGGATTGAGGCCAAGAAACCATTAAATGAGGTGAAAGGTCTAGGGTAGAGGGCATCTTGAGCAAGTCTAATGAAGTCATGGTTGCTTCAGCAGCCACGTTCCCGAAGGGTTTTGCTGTGTCTGTCACTGTGTGTCTATTCCTCTGAATCTGGCTCCCTGGCCTCTGGGGTTACGTGCCAGAGCGTGCTGCACCAGGCACCCTACAGAGCCCCTTTCTGCAGCCCCAGAGCGTGAAGCATCCCTGTGTCAGAATGCAGCCGTGCAAAGTGGGATTTATCTCGCCATCGTTTGGTGTGTGTCATGTGTTCACCTGGGAGCTGGCTATGCCTGACTCCATGTATTATCAGCGGGGAGCAGCAGGGGCTCACGAGGCACAATTGAGTTCAGCTGAGTGTAAATTTCTATCTTATGCCAAAAGTGTCCATTTTTCTCACTTAAAACGGCGTCCTAAGGTGACTGAGTAGCAAATGGACACCTACTGCTTAAACATCTACATTTGTTCAATGAGCACTACCCACGCAACTGGCATCACCCCCGTGCAGACTGTGTGTTAGAGTTTTCTCTGCTGTTTTCTTCATGCAACATGTATCTAGGACTAAGGTGAATTAGCTGGAACAGTTGCATTTATGTCCCAACAGGAAGTAGAGGGTGCAGAGTGTTTATCTTGTTGTAGGCTCTTCTCTTACTTGCCACCATTCCTCCACATTATGCTGACAGCCCTGTCTTATATCACCCCTCCAGCCAGATTTGGGTCTGAGGAATGACTGTCAGTAAGGAGAGAGGGATGAGGATCACCACAGAATGGAAATGAAGAAGGCAGGTGGAGGGAAGGAAGCAATGCAGTGTGAGGAAGGGCTAGGATACTTTATACACAGAGTAACAGCAGCCCAGTGTGTCTCCTGGGCATCTGCAGGGCAGTGCAGTTCACAGTCCTGAGCTCTGTATGTGTAAGGCAGCTGAGGAACAGATCACTCAAGTTCTCCACCTGGGTCCTGGGCTGCACTGCAGGTAGAGGGAGCATGCTGTGTGTTATTCTCTGACATGAAATGAACCCTGCCACACACATCCTACCTGCATCTGGTATTACCACCCTGCCTCAGCCGTACAGCTCAGCCCATGGTTTCATGTATCAGAGGCAAACCCATCAAATGACAAAAGAAACTCAGAGATGTCTGAAGGATTTCTCCCCCAAGGGCAGAGCCAGGCAACTGATCAAAAAGCAAGGTCATGCTCTGCTCTTCTGTACCTGAGTAAACTTCTCCTGCACAAACTTTTGACATCTCTGTTGACTGACAAAGCTGTGTGTAGGCAGAACGAGTCAATGAGTTTTAAATAGTCTCCTGAGAATTATCCATTCAGTGCTGAAGGTAATTTCTTCTCATGGTCCCAAGGCATCCCTTTCATGTATTTAATGTCATAGGCTTCCCATGCTGTTGTTGTGTTGCTGGTTTTGAAGTTTATTATCTCTGTCTGCAATTCGCAGTGCAGACAGTGTTTGCTGCTGTTATCACTAATCATCAGTCTAAGGGCCTGGTACAAGTGTGATACCCAGTATCAGGGGGCTTTGTTGAGCCCTACTCACAGGCTGTATATATTGTAAAGCCATCTTGCTCAGCCTGCACTTGATTATTGGTAAATTGCCCAGAATTCATCTCTTTTGTTTGCCAGAAATTAGGGTTACGATAAGCAGCAGGGAAAAGGACAGCATTATCTTCTCTGAAATGCACCAACATAGCAGCCAATTTCTGGACACACCATTCATAAACCAGGAAGCAAAGTGCTGGCTGGTGTGCAAATGTAACAGCAAACACAGCATTCCCTGGAGAGGCTGAGCTGTAATGTGCAGAGACAATGTGGGCAGCTCTGGATGAGCAGAGGACATGTGGATCTCAGTGTGCTGCAGACAGCTGTGGCTCTGCTATGGCATGGTGGAAGGCCAGACATATACTTGAGGCATTTCCTGCCTCACCATTGTCTGCTCAGAGCACGATACACACTTTCTATATGTCCAGAAGACCTCGGATAAATGCAGTCACATCTGCAGGAGAGGGGGAATTGAACCCTATACCCAGGAGCCCATGTTCAGGACCTGTATGGAAGTACTCTGTGATCACTGCCATATCAGTGGAAAGGATCAGGGCACACTGCATGGCACCCCATGATGCTGAAGAGGAGACAGTGCTGAGGATCTGTGCAAATGCACCCATCCCAGGCCTGAGCTGCTTTGTGCTGGAGATCCTGTCACTTCACTGAAGTGGTGCACAGGAGAAGGAGCATGATGGAGGGTGGATTCAGCTAAACATGGGAAGGAACAGCCTGGGCTATGAAGGGAAGTGGGTATACCTTAAATGGGTTTGTTGTTGACAGGACAATCTGCAGCCCCAGAGTCAGGGCCTTATGGTAGAAATCCAGAGCCATGTGCCCTTCTGCAGTACACCCTTTGTTGCTGGATGAGCATCCACAGACAAAGCACATATTGCAGCAAGGCTTGCAAGAAAGCAGGTATAATCCATTGTCATATTGCTAGGTGACAAGAAAATAAATGCTTTTATGCCTACCAAGATGTGACTAGCTTTGTCAGTTATGTAACCCACTTGTTCATGCTGTTGTCAGGATCAAAAGATCTTACAGAGCTTCTTGGCCTTCAGAAACCCTAAAGATCTGGGCTACATTGCATTAACATGATGCATACTATAGAAGGATTAGGACATCCTCAATAAACTCTTCTTGTGGCCATATATTTGCTTTTCTCAGGTGAGCTCAGATCTGCAATACACATTGATTAAAAAAAAATGCCAACTCTTACAAGTCTTTCAACTTTAAAGTTACATATTTAATAAACAATTCACCCAAATCATACCTTGTTTTATAGTAGAGATGTGAAAGGGGATCAGATGTATGAAGTGTCAGGTCAAGGCTAGTTTAAGACACACTTCAGACACCTAAAAAACACCAGTAGCACTTTGTACTCTTGTTGAGATCTCACCAAGCTACACCATCTCAAAGTATTCTGCAAACAAGCAGTTGTGCCTCTGCTGTAAGAGATATCAGTATTACTCCCATTACAGATAGGAAAAGTTAAAACAAAAGGGACATGGATTTGTCTCTTTTTGGTGGCAGAGCTGGGATCGGATTTACTTGTCCTGATTTTTTGCTCTAAGCACCAGCATTGTTTCTCAGGTGTTATCTCAGCCAAGCCTTCACTGATGAACAATGGGGCAGGAAGCAGAGTAAAGCCAAATAAAGCCAGTGTTCATCTTGAATTAGATCAATACTAATGGAACCTGAGTAGCTGCTTGGAAATTACTACAGGTTGACAACTCGATAATATGAGGAAGAGAAAGACCTCTGCATTTTGGTGAGGAAAGAGGTCCTTGGGGAAAAACTCTTACAAACTGAAACCAGACTAACAGGTGAATTTTGGTATCTGTTCATCTGTTCTTTGTGGTGTAGCTGAGTTTGACAAATGTCATTACTTTCCTTGGTTTACAGTTATTTTATTTTGTACCTGGAAATCCCCACTACTCACAGTGAACTGTTGCCCACTAGATGCTCTGAACACACAGTTCATGGCCCCTGTGATCTTCCTGAGCATTGAAGATGCATTGAACCTGGGCAAGAACATGGCAGAGGCAAGGGGACTTGCCTCAAGGTACAGAATTGAGATGGCACTGCATGAAACACAGCCATCAGCATCTCTGTAGACACTGATTCACTTTCAGAATTATAGGTTCCAGGGTATGGAATAGAGGGGGAAGAAACCCAAGGAGAGCCCTTCTCAGGCAGATGAAGCACTTTGAGTGCTGTTCTGGTGAGGAATGCTTTTTTATCTTCTGTCATGTGCATGAGCCACTTCCCTTGGAGCATTCCTCTCTGCCGTTGTTCTCATCTCTACTGTCCCCACTCCTAGGCAGATGCTGATGCTGTCTGGACATGCCTTGTGGAAATGAGCTTCTCTATGGGATGGAGGACTGCACGCTGCCTTTGGAGAAAAGGAGGGCCAGGATTACTGCTCCCAGAAGAACTGAAATAGCTATTTACCCACAGCAAGAAAATGTTATTTTTGGGGCAAAAGGGAGTTGTAATGTTTTCCTGTTACAGTAGTTGGCAGCATTTCTCTATAGCCCAAACAGTTCTTTCTTTACTCTTTGCTGTAAGTTTATTAGAAGGAGAGACATATATGAGCAATTCTGTAATTCAAACAATATACTGACAGTAAGACAGGTTTAAACCCTGGGAGGCTATGGAGATGGAGTGAAGGAATAGCAGAGTGGGACCCTGAACCAAGAGTCTGAGCTGAGAGGATACTGGTGGCTATGTGCAGAGAAATGTTGCATGCACAGTGATTTTCAAAGCACAGACTATTTGGAATAAAGTAAGGACATCTCTTGCAGTTTTTTTCCTGGGTTCATTCAGATGTTTCAATTTACTAGATTGGAGTGGTGGCATGGGGAATTGTGAACCAAATTAGTTAGCTAAGACAACTGCATTTTGAGGCTGAGGTAGCTGAATGAGCTGATCTAAAACAGGAGGAGCATTTCATGGAAATACTGAAGTAAGCTGCGTAGCAACTTGCCTTTCCTACAGAACAGATTATAAGCCATCCAATGACCCTGGTTTTCCTCTTCCATTAACATCTTAAACCTCTTTTGCTTCAGGGGAAGGTTAATGGAGAGGCTGCAGTGGCTTAATCCTGGCAGAACTTGTCTTACTCTGTAGCTTCATCTTACAGGGGTCACACAAACCTGACAGATGAGGGAAGAATGAGTTCTCCCTTCAGGGAATGCTGAGGGGCCTCTAGTTCAGCTGGTTGCCAGTGTTTGCCCGTTTTGCCTAGTCAGTGTGAGCACTAGGTCCTTTTCTGCACAGTTCCCCACACAGCTGCAGCACTGACTCTTCACCAGACACTCTTCCCCCAGGTCAGGCACCTACCAAATACACTCTCCCATCAGCAGCGTGCCATAACCAAGAAAGAAAGACACTTGATTTTGGACAACATTTTGTTCTTTGGAGAGAGTGTTGACCATGATGTGGCAGATTCAGCCAGGTATAAGCTGCTGCTGTAGCTATAGCCATGGTGCAGCAGGTGTTAAATCTAGTGCATGGGTTGCACTGAACACATTTGCAGCTTGGGTGCATAGCTGGATGGTAAAACTGTAAACACCTCAGGCCTAAATACCACAGGAAAACCCCACACTTGCACATATATCAGATGTGTTTTCCTCATGGCACCACTCTTTAACAGATGGTTTTTAAAGCCCTTTTCTCTGTGTTCAAAGGAGCAGAGGAATGTTTGCATCCGTCCCATGGTAAGGCAGTGGCCTGCCCTGCCCTCCTCCCGCGGGCATTTGGGGTGGTTTGTGGGCACTGCAGAAGCTGTGTGGTTTGGTGCACAGCCCTCTGACTCCTGGGGGCCCAGCCCCACAGTGGCAGAAAGGCCAGACTTGCACTTTCCAGCTCGGCAACCCTGGCCATCTCCTTGTGCCAGCTCCAGTGTCCACCCAAGCAGTCAGCCAATTCAGCAAACTGAGCCAATTAACCCTACCAAAAGAGAAAAACACCAGAAGGGGAGGATTGCACTGAGACCAATCAGCCCCTGGCACCACAGACCCTACAGCCAAAGGAGCACAAGAGTCAGCAGAGGGGGAGAGCTGCCTTTTGGCTGGAGCCCAGCTGTAGGTCAGCTTAGGCCAGTTGTGAAACCGCACAGCCCCTGCGCTGCCCAGAGAGCGGGTGTGCTCACCAAGAAACCTCTCTGTGGAGAGCTTCACTGCCAGTGTTTGTGTTAGGGAGCCTGGAACGTCCCTCGTGGATCCAGCCATTTCCGTGATTCATGTCTGAGGCCTTGAAGATTTAATGGCTATTTTCCCAAGCAAGAAAAGTGCAGATTCTCACTGCACGTGCACTGTGAGTGCCCTTCGAGGGTGATTTTGTGTCATCCCACTAGAGGAAGCGCCTCAGGGCAGAGCTGGGTCTTGTTCTTTTGCAAAGTGGGAGGCATAAATAGTTAATAGAAGAACAAAAGAGGACAGCTCTGCCAGGGTATACACCAGGGAAAGTGAGAGCACAAATTAACCTTATGGCTTGCCTTTTGAAGAACCACACAAAGTTTTGGATGTTTTTACAGTAGAGTAGCAGCAGTGATGGTGTGAGGCTATAACCATGACAGAATTTATAGAAAGAGATTAGGTCTACCAGCTGACCATGTTGTAGTAAACAGACACATGAGCTCTTCTTCAGGCCTGTTTTAGATTTGAAGAACTTATGTCTCTGAAAGCATGTTTTGCCTAGGAAACAGGTCGGTCTAACAAACATCTTTTCAACCGGTCCTGCCCCACTGCTGATTTAAGGGCACTCCTCTGGCAAAAGTTTCAGCTGGAAATTTAATTCTCAGTCTTGAAACATTAACTCATAGATCTACATTGTTAAAGGCACATCAGAGGCAGGAGTGCGGTGCACCCAGTTACACACTGAATTAATTCTTCTCCCTTCCCTCCCCCCTGCCAGGCACCACCACACGCCATCTAGTGAAGTAACAAAGAACGCTGCCAGACATACTGTGCACATGTAGGCTACATTTATCGTATTAAACCATGAAACGATGCCTACTGGAGAGAGCAGGCTCGTTTTTTCAAACTCCAGTTATTTATTTTAAGGTAGCTACCCTAAGGAAAGGGCCTTTCCCAGCCTTTGCTGTTACATAGACTGGGGCACTTATCATCACTACTGTGATGGGATTGATATGAGCAGAAGACAAAATTTACACCAAAATTGCTTGATTCATACTCAGTAAGCTTGAAGATGCCTGTAAGGTATCTGTTGCCTGAAATACTTCCTGGCTTAAAGGCAGATGCTGTTTCAAAACTAACTTTACCACGGTGAAACTGCAGCCCGGAGTGAGCTGCGCTCCTTGGCCCTTGAAAGCCACATTCCTGCCGCTGGCGTGGCTGCAGCCTGCGCTGCGGAGCTGCGGATCCCTGCGTCCTTCCTGCTTGGGGCTGTCGTGCTGTAGCAGCAGCCAGAGTACAGGAAGCAATGCCGAGCACACACCCTCCCTTTGTGCTTTAGGAACCTTCCAAAGGCAGCAAACACTTGTCCTTTGTCAGCGAATAAAGCACAGAGCGTAAGGCACAGAAGATTTATAGGTGTGCTGTCCCGGCACTGCGTGCTTGGATTTACCCTCACTCAGATCCCATTTACTTTAATAGGGATGTTGCTGCTAAAACCCGGCACGATGTTTAAAATATTTACCCCATAGAGAGCAGATAATCTGGGAAGTAACAAGGTGTTATTTCCTACCAAATGTGCTCTCTGACTATAACCACATGTTAATGGTACTATTTAGGGGCATGCTAGAGCAAGGAGCCAATTCACCACTTACCAGCACAGTTAAGCTGTGCCGCCATGTGAACTAGGAGGGTTCTGTTTGCTGTCATGCTGATATTTGTCAGATAGGAAAAAGAAAAAAAATTATAATACCAAAGCTGGAACATCAGGCTTCCTTGTGTGTGGCTTGCTTTCATTATTTTTCTTTTAATCCTCAGGACAAAATAATTTTTTTCTTGCAGTCCAACTCTGAACTTTATTAGATTTCTATGAGTGCTTCAGTGGTGCTCCTCACACATGACCACCACAGATGACATGGTGGTCCTAGAGATCATGTTAAGCATGGCAGAAGGATGCTTAACATCAGGAATTCTGCCTCCCTTTTTAAGAATATCAAAATGCTGTCTAGCCCTTCATTTTGCCATGATTTTGCCCATTCTGGTGTTGACATCAGCAGATTTTATTCTGTCATTTGCAACATGAAGCAAAGACAGCAGCTGAGTTCTCCCATCACTTCACCTACCCCTTGCTCAGTTCTGAATGGAGGCACATCAGCACAGCACAGCTCAAAACCTCTGAAGAAGCCATAAAACCCAACAGCCCCTATGAAACTGTAGCCTTTCTCCTGCCCAGACTAAAGTGGTGCTTGATTGACTCTCCTTGTCAGTGGACAAGGAGACTTGTTATGAGATGTATTAATGAGTGTGTTGGGAGGGATTAACCACAGTCCCTCACCTTGAAATTGCTTCAGCTTGATTTCTTATGGAAATGAGGGCAGCTGTATACATATATCTCAGTCTCTGCTTTTCTGCATATCTGCCCTTCCCCCAGCAATTTCTGAATTCTTTGACCAATGTCAGCAATCTGTAATAGAGGAGTAGCAGTCTTAAAGATAATTAAGTTGCTAAATGTTCATTAAAGCTGGCCATGAACTACAGGAGAAAGAACTTATTGTCATTTAAAATAACAATGTGGCTCAAAACTAACTTGTCCCAAAGAATCCTTTCTGGGGAGGATATTATGCGAACCCTTTTTTCCCTCCCTACACATGTGCTTAGTACAGCAGAATCCAGCCCTAAAAACTGCAGTTACTTTATAAATGATTTCTAAGGTGGAATCCCAGATATTATTGCATAGATAATTAACCATCAAACACTAATGAATTCCTTCCTAAGGCCCCACAGAGGGTGTGCTGTAACGTGCTGCCAAATGAAGCAGTCTATTCAAAACTGTAATGGGATCACTAGTAGAGTTGCCCAAAACTCTAGAAATAATCTAATGGGATTAGAAAAGTTCCCTTTGATGAGGGGTATGTGGTAACATCCAAACGGTTTTCACCAGGTGCTCGCGTGGAGCTTGTTGGGCATGTTGAGCTTGTGCACATGTTGCTGTTCACCCATTTTGTACTCTAACCCCATCCATTTTGTGCATGCTGGCATGGCAGCAGCAGCAGCAGCAGCAGCAGCAGCATCTCTGTCTCAGGCAGTTTGCAGGGAGGAATCACCTCACTCTGCAGCCCTGCCCCACAAATACAAGAGAGCAGAGTCTCGGAGCACAGATTGAGCAAAGAGCTGACATTGGGAGCCCAAAGCCCCTTGTGCTGTGACACAGAGAAGGGCTGGGAGTGACAGACGTTCCCTGCTCATCCCCGAGCCCAGAGCTACCACTTGAAACAGATGTCTGTGTGAAAAAGGCCTCACACCTGCCAAACCACCAGCCTCAAGCTTCCTTCCTTGTTTCTTCAGGCCTCAGAATAATAACAGCATTTGTGCAATATGTACTGCAGCCTGTGGTTTTCTCTTGTCCCTGTACACATGCTATTGAACCTCACCGGAGCAAAAATCAGACAGCAAAGCCTTACAAGATGGCAGAAAAGAGGTGAACAGTGAAGCAATGCGTACTCTGCTCAGCTGGGTTCACTTTTCAACACCAATAAAAAAGGAGGAAAAGCGTGGGTCAGTGTTGCAAACCTTGCCGGAGTGGCATTTGAATCTGATAAATACTACAAGCACCTCATTTGCACATTGACTGCAGAGCACTAAACTAGGAAAACAATCCGTTAACAGCAAAGTCATCTTGAATCGGAAACTTTCAAGATTTCATTTTTAACTGCGGTGAGAATTAAGCGTTTATTGCTGCTTTGCTTTTGGTTCCTGTTTTTGCTAGCATTGAGAAATGAGGTGCCTTAGGAAGCCGCATGGTATGTAACAGGCAGGAGCAGCCTGTATACAAAGGAAGGAAGATGATGTGGCAGAACATTGTTGAGGAAAGATCCTGTTTGTACAGGGAGCTGCAGAATAGTAAACCAGAACAGAGCAGGGATGCAGAATTGAAAGGAAATCGACCCAAAATGATCCTGAATCCTGTTTGTGTGCAAGAGCCCACTAGAGCCACCAATAAAATTTAAAAATCAGGCTTGTCTTTTCTCTGATTTCTTATTCTGCAGTGGAGCAGAGAAGAGAGAAGAGAGGGTAGACATGCTAGCTTGAATTCCCTTGCCAGTCTTTCTTCCCAGTGCAGTCCTGCAGCAGTGACTGCAGCAGCACTCAGGTTTGCTTTAAAACTGCTAGAGCTGACCAAAAGTTTCTCAAAAGTCATTCCTAGCTGTGTTTTATCCCAGGGACACTTATTTCAGGAAGAATTTCTGAAAACGTCCTGACTACCTTTCTGATTTTTTGAGATATATTAAAAAAAACATCTCTTAGGGCTTGGTTTTGGTTGTTTTGGTTTTTTTTTGAAACAATTAACTGATTCAATGAGCTTCAGTTCCTGATAAATATTTGCCTATTCTGCAGATGCTGTATGTGTAGCAGAGGGAAGTGACTTCCCTGCAATATATGCCCATTTCAGGTCACATACTCTTTTGTTAGCCCTTTTAAAGAACAGCTACTTAAGGTCATTACATTCTCTAAATAAGTCTCTAATATGATTTTCAATAAACTTATCTCCTCAAAGTCATATCAAACATCTTGATAACATCTTGTTATCCCTGCAACAGGAGGATTAGCCTGTGAGTAATCTGGGTGGTGCTGCAGCAAGTGTTTGGGTTTTTTTAATTGCTTCAAGTGGTTTATGGTCAAATTTAGAGACCAATACATGCAAATCCTGCATCCAAACCTGAGCATTTGTAGTTACTTTTTTGCTTGTAGGTAACCTTCTTGCTTTGGTGTGAGCAACTTTGATCTTTGATACACTGACCAGCTTCCTGCAGTAGGCGGAAAAGACATTCTTAACGCTGTCTGCAAGCTGCCTCAAGAGTTTATCCAAGTTGCTGACTCCTAAAATTCAGGCGAGCAGTGCCACAGCACATACTATAAATGACCTTTTTATCCTGGCCTGCTGGCTGTAAACAAGCTTTATACAAACATAGGCAAGGAAAGCACCATGCTAAGGTGTTTTTTGATTTCTTTGTGTTGTTGATATGGTAGTTTGGGTGGGCCCTGCTGAAGTCCCCTGTAAAAAAATGCAGTGCATGAAAATGCCTCCCCCATGAAATTTGAAATAATCTTAATTGTAACATGCCAGAGATATTCTAGCACATATCAGAGGTGTCCTGGACCCGAGCAAAGAATGACATGATTCTTAGCCCAAGGCACACAAAATGCAGTCAGCCAGTGCTGAGTGGGGAGTGAATCACTGATTCAATGAGCTTCACTTCCTGATAAAATGTCTGGGGGAGAAGTAACTGGTCAAGGAGTTTTTCTAGGCATTGAGAGCCTAGAAAGCCTGTTTCCTCAGGAAATTTCCAGGAGGAATTTGCGTGGTTTGTGCTTTTCTATGGGTGATGAATTATGTCACTGGATAATTTTGGTCATTCTAATGGCAGTGCAATATGGGTGGGGCAAAGGGAAAGCAAAGGGGGCTAAAATTCTTCCCTTGTTTTAGATATGTCATGTGCTCCTCACAATGTGGCTGGCACCTCTCACTCTCTGTGCTGATGGGGTGAGGCAAAGTGACACAGGAGCCAGCCAGAGCTCTTGTGCATAGCTGCAGCAAGGTGGGGCAGTGCCATGGACTCCATCAGCTCTCCCTGCCAGGCATGGCGAGGTGCTGTATGGCTGGGAGATCCCCAGACACAGTGAAGTGCCACGTGGCCAGGGGATCTCAGGCCTGGAGGGCTTGTGGGCAAGTATGGGCTCCGGGCAGCAAGTCCTGCCTTCCCATGTGGCCCAAATATGAAGTCAGGCATTTGTCTGATATATATATATATATATATATATATATGTATATATGCAAGTGATCCCTCCTAGAGGTCCCATCCCATGCTGGGGACACATGGGATGTATGCCTCCCCAGCATGCACACTGTCACTTTCAAAACTGGCAGTGAATGACCCAACTCTCTGTGAGGCAGCAGCAGTGATGCAAGTTTTAAATTAAGAAAAAAAAAAAAAAAGCCCCAGCACACTTCCCAGTCCTTATGTTCTGATGTCTGAGTATGCCATGTGGCATCCCAGGTGGGATGGGAGCTGTGGATGTGTACTTCAGGTTGCCATCAGCACCAAGGTATGTATCTGCAGGATGTGGGTATGGGAAGTGCCTGCCCAGGTCTGCTTCTGCTGCTTCAGTGTTGAGTAGGCATACTAAAAACTTCATTGTGGTAAGGAATGTCCTCTCTTCTCACCGTTTTGGTACATTTGTGCAGCCTCTCTGGGTTTGTATGATGCATGTCTGAAAAGGAAACAGGAAGGAGCTGCAAGTGGAAATTTCAAGCTGTCAGCAACAGAGCAAACCCCAACCAACTTCCCATAGCCTAGGTGTAAAACTCAGGCTGTGCACTTCACCTTCAAATGACAGAAGATGCTGAATTTTACACAGAGTCTTCTGAGATCAGCAAGGGCTGAAGATTTAAAAAATGGCTTTGTCTTGGTTGTATCTGCCCCAGGAGAGGGCCCAGGTTCCAGCCCCCCTTGGCACAGCTCTGCCTGTTGCCTGTGAGCCCTCTCTGAGATGTTTTTCCTTAGGCTGGGCCACCCTGTTTTGTTTGGAGGTGGCTGTGGGAGAGGAGCTTGCCGTGTATAAAAGCTCTGCTGCGCCACTTGATGATGGGGGAGAGAACACTCCTTGGTCTGTTTTGCTCACAACATAAATCACAGTGTCACATTTGTCTTTGGCTTCACCAGAATTGTACCAGAGAGTTTTAGCCCATAGCTGTATAATGCATGTCCAGCTGCCATGAAAATGCATGTGAATAGAACAGGAGAAAAGATCTATGATATGAGAGCCTAATACCTGTATTGTCAAATATTTCTGTGTGTACACCATCACCCAATCCAGAACTGGTCACAAACTGTGCATGGAAGAGTACAGAATTTATTCTGATCTACAGTTAATCAGTTTCTCACCCAAGGACTGATGAGTGTGTGACCTTTTTCTAGGAAAGAGCCACTCCCACCAGCTATAAAATTTCACAAATCCACAAAACAAGCAAGTTGCCATTCTGCAAAACCCTCATACCTATGGAATCCTCATTTCCTGCGAGGTGTGGATTTCAGGTGAGCAGTGCTGGATTCTTGGATTACTTTGCTAGGAAGGAGCATACCCAATACATCTGTATCTCTAAGCTGATATGAATCCAACTAAAAAAAATTAGCAGTGAAATTGTGCAAGTTTTGCAAACTTACAGTGTCCCACATAGGTGGTTGTTGTGCTGGTCTGCTTTCATACAGGTAAGGGCTTCCTTCTATGTAAGTGTGAGGATGAGTGAAAATGTGATTGTCCCATAGTACTGACAGATTAAAAACATGATTTTCTAGAGCTGTGAACTCTAGACTTGGTAGAATGGACAGAAAGAGGATAATTTTCCTGGAAAAGACTGGGTAGCTGAATAGGGATTCTTTTAAATAGGATGAAAGTAAGAGAGCAAGGGGTGTGGATCATCAGTGCTTCGCATTTGGAAAAAAGAGCGTGAGGATTTTCAGTCCATGGGGAGATGAATGGAGACAGAAAGCAAGTCCAGAATATGTGAAGGTAGAATCTTCATAAGGCCTTGCTGCAGGGCTGGTTTTCTGTGCTAGTGGTTCGGGGAACTGGTAAAACTGGACGGGGATATTAAAGGCTGTAATCCCAATTCATCATTTATAGCCTGCTCGTGTCCAGGCAGACATGGCCATCCCAGCCTTCTCAGATCCAGTGAACTGCTGCATTTCACAATCATGGAAAGAGCTTCCCAGCTGCACGATCCGAGCGTTTTGAAGTGACACATGGTGCATTATATTAACTTGGTTCAGACAACCAGCTTTAAACATCTGAATCTGATTTCTTGATGCTAATTCTTCTTGCTCAATCTTTATTTCAGCTGTGTGGAATTCTCAGACCTTTTTGACCCTGACTTATCATTTCCTGATGTTTTATTGCTAAGTCATTGAGGTTTCAGGGAGGCTGATGTTTCTAAAATGTGCACACCTTTGATTGTATGCATGGCTGGCGTGTCAGAGCAAACTTTTCATACGCTCTGTATATATCACTGTCTGCAGTGCTGTGTGCTCTGCAGTTGCACCATTTGGTGTGCTTATCTGCATGCCCCATTAGTGCAGTCCTCCTTAAAATGTGGTTGTTATTTAAGGCTTTTCAAAAGCTCAGCCTCTGCACAGTACAAAATTTGATCTGAGCCTACGTCCGCTCTTGTCACTCAAGTACAGGTTCCATCTGTTCCCCTTTTCCTCTCCCGTTGCTGCTTGCCACATCCAGACCACATGCTGCTTATACATTGTACAATAGACATTTCTGCACACACACTTCTGAAAATGTGGCTCTTAGTGCTTTATTGTTCACATGTGTCTTGTTGCTTAAGGCAAGTTTTATCAGTAACAATTTTGTTGTTTACTGACACATAGAATAAAATGGGTACTGTTAAAATGTGACTTGAGGAGAGTAAAAAGACCTTTGATACACCAATTACACAATTTCTGCCAGCTTTCTGATCACTCTCCCCTGCCACCACTTCCCCAAATTCAGTAGTTACCCAAGAATAAAGCAAGATCCTAACATCACTCACGGTAAGGGCCACTCCACTCTGCATGAGGCTGCTCCATGTTGGTAAAAATTCACCAGCACCTCCCCTGCTTGTGTGTCTGGTGAGGAGAAAAGATGGGACCTTCTAGCACTCCTTTCCAGCAAGGCAGCTCTGGCTTCTGCTTTAGATCTCTTTTACAGGTCCCCCGTGGTACCTTGCAAAATGGCTACATTCTTCCCTTTGGGGAAAAAAAAATTCCCTATAGGAACTAGTTCCAGAAGAGAAATCAGTGCTAGGAAAGCCTATGAAGACACTTCTTTTGCAGGAGCTGAGCCGAGCTCTAGCAGCTCCCCCAGTGTGCAGACTGGAGCAGACCCAGAGGTATGCAATGACAAGGGAATTAACACAGGCAGATTCCCTGGGAGCCTTCTCAGGCCTTTCCCATCACACCTCACTCCAGACATGTGGTGAGACTGGAGTATCTGCAAACAGATCACAATGGGTGCAACTCCCAGTAACGTTCCTGGGTGTCTGCAGCAGGGATGGCACACAGCCCAATACACTGGATTATTGCCACCCAGGGATTTCCCACACCAGGAAAATCCCCAACTGCCCAAAACCTCCAGTTTCCCACCTGGAGAAACCCAAGATGTGCCCATGGCAATGATAATTTTTCCTACTAGGGAAGACCACAAATGGTAGGAATAGAGCAGTTTCTATCCGATGAAAGCTCCCCTGCCAAAGACAGCGTGTGCTTCTGACACAGACACAGTCCCCTACGAGCGGCCACACATCTCCCTTGCATCCTGCACATGCAACCAGAGGCTGAAAAACCACCTCAGGACAGGATCATAAAGAGCCTTTTCTGGCCATGGACTACAGCCATGGCTCATAGGGTGTCTCATGGCTACTGTTCCACCCTGTGGCTCCCATCCCACCCAGTCCTCTCTGCAGATCAGCAGAAGCAGTGAGGAGACCCGAGGTCTCTTTTCCCTCAGAGGGGGAGAGGGGGTGGGTAGGAAGAGCCAACTTTTGTTTGCACCAAAATTCTCATCATTTTCAGATACAATTCACGGAATATTCTGTGTACCGCCCTGTACCAAATTTGAGGTCATCCATTGGAGGGGAAGCATGAAGGATACAAAAGAAGAGAATGGAGCAAAGCTCTTGGCAAACTGTAGTAAATTGGAAAGGAGGCAGGTAGGAACAAAAATGAAGCAAGTGCTTAAAAGAGTTATTCAGGAGAAACAAGGGCTTTAAGTGACATTTGAGTACGGGAAAGAAATCAGTATCCGTGGTTTCCACTGGTGTTCGGAGTGCTAAAAGCAGAAGTGGTTGCTGAAGTCTAAACAGGAATGTGAGGCTGAGCTCTCAGCTTCCTCCCAAATTGTATGATTTACAGGCTCACTTGATTTACAGGCTCACATGCAGAAGAGGCCTTATTTTGTAGAATTTCAGGCCTTTTTGAAACAAATTGCTTTCTGAGCAGTGGAACTAGTGGCTCATGGTGTCCTGAAGGTCTCTGACCACTGCTTCATATTCACCTCTCTTCTCTCCTCTCCTCCTAAAATAAAATGGCTGCAATGAGCTCCACTCTTCCTTCATTATATGCTCCAAGACCCTTTCCTGGGCTGCAGTCAGGTCCATATATGCTGGCTGATCAGCTAATGCATACATGGCCAGCCAGCATGCACATAGCCAGGTGACTGCTGGCTGCATTTCTTTAGCTGAGGTCCCTGCCCCTCACACTGCAATCAGTTTGCACAAAATTTGGAGAGGAAATCAGTAGCTGTTGAAATTTCTACCTTTCAGTCCTGTGTGAAATCAGGTACAAATTATTGATGGAGCTGGACAGACAGATGGAATCTGAGCTAAAAAGGTTCTGCTGTATCGGCTTTGGATGTACATATAGCATATTAGTCCAGGTTCTGGAATTCATTTCTCTCTCTCTTTCTCTCTCTCTTTTCCAGCTATTTTTAACCTGGATGTGTTCTGTGATATGTTTCCCACACAGCACAGAAACTGGCACAGCTGAGGGGTGAGTGAGTGGTGGGAGAGGGGAAATCAGGGGATGCTTATGTTGGTGCTGCTGCTGAAAGAAGTGCTCATCAAATAATAGCCTCTCAGATCTGTGTAATGTGGAGTCCCACACCTCCCCACAGGAAAATTGTTACTCTAAATATATTCACAGTCTTAAAGTGCTCAGATACAGGGCAAAAAGAGCTAGAGAAATTAAGGGGAACTCTAAAAATAACCAGCAGAAACAGCAGCCAGTTTTGAAATGTAATATTTTCTGTCATAGCTTAACATCTTGGTACTGCCCACATTCTTGTGTGTACATCTCAAGATATCCCTTGCAGAGGATCTCATAAGGAAAATTCTGTTTGTGGCAGCTCAGTCTCTGCACAGAGTGCACATCAACTCAGAAACCCTTTATCTGACTTACTATGCATGCAAACCTCAAGCTTGAAAAAACAGAGTTTTTGTATGGAAAAATATAGGAAAAAGCTTCTTGAGTATTACTTTACAAAATGAGACCTCTAAATGTGAAGGATTTCTTCAGTTAACTATAGATAATTATAATGTGTGAGATCTGCTTTTCCCCCCATGTTCTGTTTAACACTGTTTGTTAGACATGAAAGGAAAAGAGGATTAAAAGGGAGAGATGGTATTGTAAACAACCCTTCAGGGGAGGTGGGAAAACAACAGTAACTCTCTCAAACAGAACACAAAGATGCCCTTAGGAAAAGGTTTTCAGTGTCCTGCATTTGAAAGTTAATAAGTAAATTGAAGTCAAATATTGCTTTAAGGACTGACAGTGCCATCTTTAAGATCTCAAGCATGCACCACAACTGAGAAGAGACAAAGGGAATTTTTAATGGGCAATAAATTGATTAATATTTTTTGAAGCAAAGCTACAAGCAGGTTAGTTCTCATGGGATGTGAATTTGGTCTGTACTTCCTGGCACTGTGACTTTATTTTTTTCATTGCTTTACACTGTCTTTTGATGAAGCACTGATTTTTCTTTTAAAAAGAAAAAAAAAAAAAGTGATCTTAGTAAATAATCCTCCTTCAAGTTACAGTAAGTCCCTTGAGGAGTACAGAGCTGGCTGGTTTGGGGGTTGTGTAGGCACGTGCCAGAACATCTGCCCACTATCCTGTTATGCCTTGCCTCACACCAAGCTCAGGTTGCTTGCTCATCTCTGCCCCTGCAGAGATGTTTCAAGACCACCTTGTACAGATGCCTCCTTCACCCAGAGCTACCTGCCAAGAATGTTTTAAGACCCTACTAATGTCTTCCCAACCTTTTACCCACCCAGGGATCCCAAAACCATACCACCTGTTCCCAGCTGCCTCTTACTTATCCTCACACCTCAGAAATGCACAGGCCACTTCACAAACCTTTCCTACTCCCCATTTCTCAAAAAACTCCTTTGCCATCACCACAACATGGAGATCCATCTGCTTACACTACCATAAGTTGCCAGCCTAAAAAAAAAAAAAAAGAAGAGAGAATCAGCTCCTCAAGTTTAGACACACAGACACAAGGGAGCACATGCCCAGCCTTGAGGGAGTGCATCAATAACACGTCCACCCTTTTATCACTGCTGCTATCTGGCTCACTTAACCTATTCCCAAGGGTCAGCCACTACCTTCCAGTACTTTCTCTGTGGATAAAAAACACTTAGTTTAACTTTTCTGCTCAGCTGCTATGTTCTAGCTCTTCCAGAGCAACTAAAACCCCAGTCTGTTCACACTTTCATGCCAGACCCTGCCTCTCAGAGCTAAAGGGTTGTACTGCTCCTTGAAAACCTCCCAGCAGTCAGCTTCTCTCCAGGAGACATCCTGACCTGGTGCAGCATCTGCCCTCTCTGCAGGAGAGGTGCCTGTGCTCCAGCACGGATCACATGGCTCCCTTGTCTCTGCAAGCTCGAGTACTTCAGTACTTGGACAGAGAGACAGGCTTGGCTCCTCAGTGTCATCTGCCTCTCCTCTCAGGGCATTTTTCAATACATTCCCCATCTCCTCCCTCTCACTAGCTTCTGGGTTAGTTGTGGGCTCATCCCTATCTAAATGACAGGCTGCCAAACAGGCACATGAGCTTTCACTTGGCTTCCACCAGGGAATACAGCTTTGATCTGCTAAGAATGTAACTCTTAACAGTTCTCCTGCCCCATCAGAGATGACACCATGTGGGATCAGCTCGGCTGTGCTTTCTCTCTCCCCTTTGGAAGTCCCCACCAGCAAGGATGCAAGCTTTACACTATCCAAAAGCAAGATCCCACCTTTCATACACAGGTACATACTCAGACATACATACACTAGCTCAACTGCATCCTGTCCCATTTCTGAGCAATCGGAGCATGAAAGTAGGGAAGCAAGAGGATACTGAGGTGCTCTATGTTTTTATGAGAGAGAGACTGCTTGAACCAAGTGGCTGAGTTCTGTGTAGTCCCAGCTAACTGGCTCAAGGCTCTAGCCAAGCTTGTTGTGACCCTCTTTGGAAAAACTGGAGTTCAGCTTTCATCTGGCTGATAAAGTTTGTATTGTAAAGAAACCAGAAATACAAGTCCTGCTCAAGAGCTGTGCTGTGCCTCAGGCAAGAATACGAACACAGGCTTCTCCTTCCAAATTACAGTGAAAAAATCACGTATTCTCAGAACAGCCCTGGCTGGCAAAGCCTTGCTTGCTGAGATACATGTAGTTTGTACATCTAAGGGCAATGATGCGAGACTGGGGACAGCTGGGGCAGGGAAACACAAACCCATTTGGATAAAGGGTTTCCCCATGGTGCACAACCAAAGAAGAGTTTCAGCACCATGTTTCTCCTAGGCACAAGTCAAACCATCTTGATGCCTCATTTGATTTGACTCACCAAGAACAGCATCATGTTCAGCACAAGGTGAAGCACAGAGTAATTGCATGGGCAGGTGTTTGCAGAGAAGCAGATGGGAAAGGTGGGTGCTCCAATACTATCATGGCAAGCATGGAAGGAAGAGTTTGAAGAGGGCTAGGAAAAAATCTCAAAATTCTCCTTACCATGCATGAGATCAATTGGTACAGCAAAGTTAAGTCTGGGTCTTTTCAGTGGGAGGACGAAACCTCCCAGGCTGAAAACTGTGCTCCCATTCCTTGTCCTTGTCCTCATCCAATGCCCAGATTCATGTCAAGCATCAATATTGTGTGAAACACGAGCCCTAGTACATATAAATGTAAAAATCCTTGAATTCAAGCAAGTTCCATCACACTCCAGGGAATGTCCAGTTTCCAGCTTGTTTTCTGCTCCTTCTGTGCCTTGATTCATGCTAGACATGGATTTAGTCTTTTAAAAAAGACACTTGGATTGAACAAAACAGTCTTATTACTGAAAAACCTGTCCTGAAAAACCACACTCCAACATCCCTTTCCTCCCACTCCCTTGCTGCAAGGGCAGTGCTGGGCATAAGTCATCTCTCCACATGCAGGTGTCAAATCAGAAAAGGAAAACCAAGCAAACTCCCGGGACTCCAGTTAGTGAACTGACTGGATCTGCACTGAGTGTAAAGCACAAGCTACACTCCAGAACTCACTGACACCTCCCTGAAATCCTGAGGATGCACAGTTGGAGACCCAAAGCCAGACCTATAATGTGCTGTAGAAAAATAACAGCTGCTGCGAGGTCCCAAGTCTTGCCATAGCAGGGACTCTTTGGCAGGTATTTCAGAGTCAACACATCTAGACCCCTAACATTATTCCATCCAGTACTGGTGTCTATTTTAACTTGGACAGTGCCCAATCTGCACAGTTAAGTGTTTTCCACACAAAAATGCCTGGTTGGTAAACTTCCAAGAAGTTCTATTTTAGATTCAATGAAGAGTAGCAGCTTTCCATGAAACTTAACTTTGTTCTTTCTTCTTCTCTTTTCCCTCACCCCAAGATCCCTAAAAGACCCATAAATTTTCATTTGGAAATGCTACCTGGGGTGCCTCATGGATGTCAGAGTTCATTTGTTCTGTCCTTCAGGCAGTGGGATAGTTTCATTAGAAGCCCTTTTGTACCTTGAAAAAATACCTGGGGGGGCAAGGAAGGTCCCATCTTTACCTTCTCATTGAACTGCTCTTCCTGAAAAGAGTGCAGTAGAGGCTCTGCGGTTGACTTCTGAAAATTCACAATTTTTAACACTGTGCTGCTTCTCCTGTGTTGTGTACGAATGTATGGTCGCTCATCACCATGAGGATGAGGAGCAGAATCCCAGCTGTGGAGATTCTCCATGGTCAGCAGAATATCAATCTGCTGATGTGCAATTGCCTCAGAGTGGGAGATACACACAAATCCTACTGGAAACCTCTTATTCTCCTGCCTCCAGGTTCCCCTACTTCTGCATAAGAGCGGTTCCATAGCCTGGAAACCATGTCCTAAACAGCTGAAATTTGCAGGAGTATGCCATCTCCTTATCAGCTCCCACTTTGCAGTACATTTCTATACTTGTTTTGTCCCAGTCTGTGTCTCCATAGCTCTCAGAAAGAACTGAGCTCCTTCCAAGTTGTAATGATCCTCACTTGTTCAGTCCCTCACAAACAGAAATCACTTTGGCCAAAAGCCAGGACTGCAAAAAGGGCCAGGCACATACACAGGCAGCTTAAAAGCACCTCAGCTTTGGGAAATCCTGCTGGGCTGTAAAAGCTGCCACAAACCCAAATCATATCAAGCAAGGCCTGTCTGATAATTCTTTGGCTAAATCCCCAAACTAGCTAAACTGCTTTTCCATACAAAGTATTTCCAGGTGGGTTATTAGGTCCTGTATCCCTTCCATGTTGTATTCTCTCATGGTTGAAAAAGACATTCCTTAGAACAAGCTATTTTTAAAAGAAAAGCAAATATTCTCCTTTATATTTCTGGCTCCTCTAAACCAGGATACTTTGCAAGACACAAACTGTTCCCACTGAGTAGCACACGGGTCTTATCTGCCCACAGTGTCTGTGCCTGTGCAGGACTTTCAGCTGGGGACATAATTTACATTTTCACAAGGAGATTGATGCTGGTAGAAGTACCAGTGTGAAGAGTTATGCAAGTATGAAGGGTCATGCTTTGTTAAACCTAGTTTCCCTTCCTATATTTTTATAGCAGCATCACTACAGCCACATTTGAGTCTGTGCTGCTTTAATGGTACCAGAGGAGTTAAAAGGAAAGAACTGAGCCAAGGGTGCCCCACAGCTGGTTCTGGCTGGGCTGTGTGAGTCGCAGTGTGAGGAGGAGGCAGAAGCCTGGCTCCACACAGCCCTCCCAGCTTCAGGTAGGCACACCTGGGCTGTTTTACATGTGTGCACACGAGATCCACCAGTAAAGCTTTGCTGAAATAGCTGCACCTATATAAACCCTTCATGGTGTAAGAGAGCAAAGCTTTGGGAGGGCTGGTTTGCTGTACTTGCTGTGGTGGATGGAGCAGGCATTGATCGACCTGCTGTGACTTTGGCCCATAGCAAAAATCTATGCCCAATGTGAACAGGATTGTTGGAAACCAACCACAAGTGTGAGACCTGTAGATCTGTAACTGGATACTGCATGACAGAAGTAGATAAGGAAAAAACAGGGCTTTCATTTGAAAACTGTAAGGAAAAAAAATGGTTTGTTGGTTGATTTGAGTCTCTCGGGTCTTGGAAGGGAGGTGGAGACAGAACAGTACGAAACCCCGAGGTTTCTGTGAGTTAGAACAAACTGTTTCACTTTGAGACGCTTGCAGACACTTTGATCTGCACATGTGTCTTTAGAAAAAAAAAAAATACCCCGCAGTGACCAACGAAATCTGGCCAGGCGGCGATCGCCGGGGTCTGACCGAGCTGCGGGTGAGAGGCCGGTCCCCAGGGCGGGCTGCCTGCGGCACACGGTGCCAGCCAGCATTTCTCTCTCAGCGCTGCTGGGAACAGGCACGTCTCGATGGGAGCCCTGTCAGCTGCGTGCCGCCTCGCCAGCGGCTGCTCCGGGCTGCAGGCAGGGCCAGAGCTCGGGCTGCAGGGCCGGAGCAGGCAGGGCCGGAGCAGGCAGGGCCGGAGCTCGGGCTGCAGCGCTGCAGGCAGGGCCGGAGCAGGCAGGGCCGGAGCAGGCAGGGCCGGAGCAGGCAGGGCCGGAGCAGGCAGGGCCGGAGCAGGCAGGGCCGGAGCAGGCAGGGCCGGAGCAGGCAGGGCCGGAGCAGGCAGGGCCGGAGCAGGCAGGGCCGGAGCTCGGGCCGCAGCGCTGCAGGCAGGGCCGCAGCACCGCCGTGACTCAGGCTCCCGGCTGCCCTGCACGGCCTTCCTCCCCGCGGCCTCCCCGGGCCGCGATGCTGACATCGCCCACTCTGGATACCGTCATCTTTTTCCAAAGACAGCGCTGCCAAGCGCCGCTGCCAGCGGCTCACGGCTGTGCCAGGCACTCGGCCAAAGCTCCTGCCCTTAGCCCACGGCAGCCCGGCTCGTCGATGAGTGCCAGTGAGACAGCGTGAGGGCTCCCCTGGGCTGCAGAACAAGCTGGGAGTCCTGGAAAAACTGCGGCATTACCGGCCTGGCAGAGCCTGGAGAGAGCCCCGTGCTCCTGCGGGAGAGCAAAACAAAGCAGGAGCTGTTGCAAACACTTTCTATTTCCTCCCAGTGAATAGTAGAAAGCCTCACCCACATTTCACTCTCCACTCCCACTTCATGTTAAAAAACAAACACACTCAAAAAAAAAAAAAAAAAAAAAAAAAAAGGAAAAAAAGTCAACATTTGCTACTGCGTGTTGTCCTTGCTTCCATGTGACCCAGGCATGTGATTAAGTTGTTGATACTTGTTTTTTATAGGATCAAATTCATAGCTGCTGTAGAAGCCTGTGTAACTTGTCAGAGCAATTCTTTACCCTGGCAAGTTACACAAGCTGAGGAGCTTCTGTCGGCCACAGGGTATCCTGCCCATCTCAGCCTTCTCCCTGCACGTGTGGCTCCTTCTCTCCATCCCAGCAAAGCCACCAGTTGTATACATTTTTGGGAAAACAGGCAAAATCCCTCTTAGCTGCACAGCAGATCTTGGTGAGAGGCCCCCACCCCATGGCAAGTCAGTATTTTCTTCCAGCCTTTCTTTCTTCCTCTTGGAAGTGCTGCTTAAATACAAGAGAAGGATAAGACTCCACCAAAAAAAAAAAAAAAAAAAAAAAAAAAAAAGGCCCAGCTTGCCAGCCCACGGCGCGCTCTGTGTTTGGTTTCTGCTCACAGCCTGCACAGCCCTGCCTGTGTGGATCTGTTGAGTCATGTTGCACGGCTGGATGGGATGGGGCTGTTTGCTTCCAGCCTGCTTTTTGTTCCCAGCTCTCCTGAACCATCAGACGTTACCTGTGCTAGGGAGCCACAGTGTTGCCATCAGGCCCCTTTCCCTCCTTGGCAGGCAGGAACTCTGGGGGATCAAGAGGTGATGCAGAGCCTGTGTAGGGAAAGCATGGGGACACCCTTTTCCTCAGGTGGTAGAAATAACCATGGCCCTGCTTGTGGTGTCTCCCTGTGACCAGTGTGCAATGCACTGGGCCACATCAGCCCAGCAGCCACTTCTTAGGTCTCAGTAGTTCCTGTAAATAATGGGGGAAGCCTCTGCATCTGTGACTGCATCTTTGAGCAAGCCTCTGAGATACCTACACAAGGCTCTGCTGCTGGGGCTGGCCAGGGAGCAGGCCAGCACCTGATCTGAGGTGTCCTATTTATGAACCTGGAGTCCAGCCATAGGCCCATGATTACACAGAGGCACAAGTAGGAACCAGTGCTGCACTGTTGCTCCTCAGCACCCTGTCAGGGGAGCACTGGGGGTGTGAAATGCCTGTGTCTTTACCTCAGCTTTAATTCCTGAGTACCACAGAATCATGGGATGTGTCAGGCTGGAAGGGACCACAGTGGGGCTTCTGGTCCAACTCTCTGCTCAAGCAGGGCCATCCTAAAGCACATGGCACAGGATTGTGTTTAGACACCTCTCTGGGTGTATTGAGGCAGAAGACACAAGTGTCAGCCTTAGAGATCTCCCCAGTTTGCCCCAAATCCATGTGTGCTTCTAACTGACACAACACAGTCTTCTTGGGATTTGCTTTTAATTACAAATGAGTTTTTGTTCACAGTAGTAGGTACTACCTTTCCCTATGGGCTTTAACTGCTTGCAAAGTTGCTCCTGCAGCAGTGGTGTCCCTTCCACTCTTTCTGCAGGGCTCACTGGTGTTAAATTGCTGTGGATGCTTCTACCTGCAGCCATCCATAAGCAATGGAGACACTGCATGTTTTTTGAAGCAGGAATCAGGTGTAACAGTCATATAATCTGCCCCAAAGAGAAAGACATTCTGTTTTTCTGTGGGTGTCTTGTTTCTGTCAAACATAAAGCCTGAAGGCAGCACTGGACACATGCTTGCTTTTCCCGTTTCCCAATGTTTCCCTTCTTCTGTACTTTGCCACTCTATCTTCCTTCTTGTTGGAAAGATAAATCTTTGGACATAATAATTTATCATCCCCTCTTTTCATAATGCCTGGATTTGAATAAGAAAGTCACAATCTCTAAAACTCATTGCAAACTTTTTGAGTTGCCCCATTCTTTGGGAAAAAATTGTGATGTTGGAGTTCTTCTGTTTGAAAAAAATATTTGGAAACAGCACATTGCTTTTAATGGCAGTTTAGACTGTCAGATCCAGGAAATTTTAGGCTTTCTGTGCTGAAGTAAGAAATCATAAAATTGATAGCTTTGTTTGGGTTAGAAAAGACCTTTAAAGATCATCTGGTCCACCCCCACTGCTGTGGGCAGGGACATTGTTCAACTGGATCATCCGACCTGTCTTTTAACACTTCCAGTGATGGACATCCACTTTCCTGGGCAAGCTGTGCCAGTGTTTGGATGTCAGTCAGCATACATCATATCCCCAAAATATATTTATTTATAGCTTTTTTAGTTTTTTTATTTTCTAGTCTTCTTGATCATGGCCTGTGTGAGCACCTAGTAGCTTCTCTAGGCTCTCTCCTGTGGCACGCTAGTCTGAAATTCCTTCTCTCCCAAAGAACTCAGGCAACTCGTGTCTGGTTTGCATCAGGCCTCTTGTGTCTCTGACACAGGCTGAGGTCTCTGTGCATTACTGGTTTCTTTTTGCTGAACAGGAGCCTCTAAATTTTTAAAAACCTTTATTCACATGATTGGGGAATGTTCTCTTTTGCCAGATCACCAAACCATCAGCATGGAGATGCCAATTATCCATAGGTCCCTGAGCAATTAGTTGGATAGGGTTGAGTGTGTGGTACTCAGGAGCAGTCAGTATAAATTTTTTGGTTTTTTTCAGATCAGTATAGCTTGTTGTTTCTTGTTGAGAATTACTTTCTGATATTAGCAACCCCCTCCCTTCTCAGAACTCTCTTTTTTCCTTAGTGATGCCAGCAGGAAACCCATTTCTGATGGCAGATATTTATAGGAGTAATAGACCTTCAGTTTTCCAGATTTTAACTGAAATGTCTACTTTGCATTTCAAAAAAAGAGTCTGAAATACTCTGAGAAGGTCTGCCATTTTCTGAGAAACTCTATTAAAAATTAATTTTCAGTTCCTTCCTTTTCTGCCTGCCAATATTCTCTGGCAGGTGGGTGTTTTCTCTGGCCAGGAGGGGGGCTAATCCACATCTTCTTCCATGTTTTCTTCTTAGCCTGGCAAGGCCTATAGGGCAGAGATTGCTCTGGTACTTGTGCTGCTGCTGAGGACAATACACTGAAGGTCTTCACAAAAAACAGTTCAAAAGCTTTCATTCTCCCAAATCAACAGCTACTTGCAAAAACAGAGAGGAGTATTTTTGCCAGTCTCAGATCTCTCTTATTTCCCCATGAAAAGTTACATAGACTTCTGTGCCAGGCAGGGGAGAAACATCAACTCTCCTCAGTGGTCATCCCAATTAACTTGAAGCTGTGAGCCAGAGCTGCATTTCATGAGCCCAGAGCTTTCCCATGCAGGAGCTTTAACTTCAGTGATGGGTGGCACATTAGAGATGAGCTTCCAGGCTCCCAACAGCAAGTCTGTTGCAATAACTCTGTTGATCAAATAAAGTTTCTGTTCACAGCACAGAGCCAAAAACTGTTTTTGATTGCAGCCTTGAGGGGTATTTCTTGGCTCATAGTCAATGTTTTAAGCAATGTGCTGCTCTACAAGTCATTACCAATGTTTGAAATCTCTTCCTTCTTACTATTATCCTCAGAGATGTGGAATGAAGACTATTTACCTTTTCCTTATAGTTCATTATGATTATTAAGCCAGGTATGAGGACTTGTGCATGACAGTTGAATATAGAAGGCCTGTTCTGGCTGTGATATTATTTTCAGAAGAAGTGAGTATATTCAGAAATATGGCCAAGTTTTTCTTTTTTTCTTCTCCTAACTGTATTTGTGTACAGAGATTTCAGGATTTCACAATACCATGTTGTATATGCACTCTGTGCTGGAAGCAGTAATAACAAGGTTTCTCACTGCTACATTACCAAGACACTTAAACAAGCCTCTCATTAATAAACTGCTGCCTATACCTTCAGATTCCAGTGCCTGGTCTCACCACTGCTCATTCTCTCAGCTGTCTTTCCACCCCTCCGCTGAATTTAAAGCTACTTTGGGTGCCCCACCTCCCCCTTTGGGTCCTACCAGCTCCTGTGAAACACATCCTGAGGCCATCTCAGAGAAGTGAGGAGTGAGCGAGGTCCCAGCATAGATGGGGAATGTGGGCACTTGCAGATGTGTCCCCACCACACCCACAGCAGCTGTTTCCAGCTGGAGCCACCATGTGCTGCTGTGCAGTGCCATGCAGGGGTGCTGTGAGGGTAGGAAAGGGTGGATGTCTGCATTGGCCCTGGGTTACATGGCAGCAAAAGAGCAAAACTTGTTCAGCCAGGCTTTGATCAACCTGGCTATGCTGATTCTAGCCCTGGGGGCACCTTGGGCTCTTCAGACCACCTTCACTTGCTGCAGTGGAGGTGGATCCTGACGTCCTTCATGGCTTTCTCTCTACATGATTGAGCCCTGTTTTCAAGCAGGCTCATTTACATGAGACTTCCACACATTAATAATTACATTCAGGCTCCTCCATGCCAAAATCTCTTTGGAAAATGCAAGTTGCTCTTATAAGTCACTGCAGACAGTGGGTGGATTAATTGTCTCAACTGAAGTCTGTGAGTAATATTTCTCTCAGCCCCTTTTTCCAAGGATGGGGAGATGGCAGTGGTGAAGATCCTGCTGTTGATGGAAGTGGGAACACAGAGAGCAAGCTGCAGTGGGTACAGAGCCTGAACTGTCCTCTTCTTCCCTTTAAATTTAGTCTTGACAGGTCACTGTGGAACAACATGATGTATTTGTTCTCTGGATGGAGAAAACTGAAATTTCTCAGGCTTTTTATTTGTCTTGTTTCATAAGCACTTCACCCATTCTTAAATAAAAATGAGATGTCTGCACAGACCATGAGCACTTTCACACTGTACAGTTTTCTCCTGAAAAGCAAACTTTTCCTGCTCTGAAGAATGTGGGGTTTTGCTGGGCACATCAATTTGCACATTCTCCCCACTGGCACTGTCCTTCATCTTCTGCTTCCAGGTCACCGTGGCACTGCATTGGAGTCTGCAGGAACAGGGACTGTTTCATGACTTGTAGCACCTACAAAAGTGAGGTTTTAATCTAAACACAGATCCCTAGTCCATAAATACAATAAATTGGCATAATGAAAATGGATAACGGGGAGTGCATTTCATTGTGGAAATAGTACCTAATATGGGAATAATTCCTAACTCCTCAGGGTTCCAGTGCTCCTTTCTGCTTTGCTTCGAGCACTCAAAGGCATGCTCACCACAAGATGGTTTGTGTTAGGAATGATGACATTTGCTTAATTAAATTTCAAAAATATCTAAGTGGCAGCCCTACTGGGCCAGAGTCAAGAACTTTTCCATGTTTTGTGGTGCTCAGGCAATGCTGTTGGTTGGTGACTACTGAGTTTTCAGTTTATACTCTCAACAACACGTTGCTGATGGCAAATATGATCTGACTCTTTGGTCTGGAAGCCTTACCAATACAAATCTGTCTTTATAACTTAGCTATGCTACTCTAGCCAAAGAGAAAGCAGCATTAACTAATAATTCTGTAGATATGTGGATGACTTTTATTAATAATATAACCAGGTATTTTATTAATGTTACAGTCCCTGAGAGCAAATGCTCATAACCAGGATCATGCTGCATTGGACTCTCAGCAAGGAGCAGGACATACATGCTCCAAAGTGGTTGACTGCAAGAAAAAATAGATGGGTATAGATAGGATCATGTAGGGCCAGGAGCAGGTATGGATACAAGGCTCTGCTAGCAGAACTGAGCAATGGGGACAGTGTCTCATCTTACATGGAGCTGTCACCAAGGTTAAGTCAACCTGTCTCAAAACTGTGTCCATGAAGAAAAAGAGACAGGTCATTGCCATGGAAGACTCCCTTCTGAAGGGAGAAGAAGGCCCCATATGCTGGCTGGAACCACTTCTGAGGGAGGTGTGCTGCCTGTCTGGGACATGGCTTTAAGATGTGAAGAGAAAGGTTCTTGCCCTCGGGTTGTTCTCCACTATTAGTTTTCTGGTAGGCAGCAATGAAGTTGCACCAGGAAGTCCAAAGGCAATCAGGAGACACTTCAGAGATTTGGGACAATTGGTTAAGGGATCTGGACCATAGGCAGTGTTCTCCCTTATCCTACCAGTTGCAGGGGATGATAAGGAAGGAAATAGGAAAAGACAACAGATCAATACCTGTCTCTGAGCCCAGTGTCACCCACAGCATTTGGGGGATTTTGATCATGGGTCAGTTTACATGACAGCAGGGCCACTGGTCACAGATGGGACATACCTGTGTCAGAGGGGGAAAAGGATCTTTGCCCTGAATACTTGGAAAAATTTGTTCACCAAGGGGATTGTCAAGCATTGGAACAGGCTGCCTAGGGAAGTGATGGAGTCACTGTTCCTGGGGGTATTTAAAAGACATGTAGCTGTGGCACTGAGGGACATGGTTTAGTGGTGCACTTGGAACTGCGGGGTTAACAGTTGGGCCCAATGCTGTTATAACTCTTTTCCAACATAAATGATTCTATGATTCTATGACTGCATTCCAGCCTATCCACGTGCCTTTAAAATCAATACTCAAGATCCTTTCGGTCAGCAGATCAGAACAGGGTTGTCTTTTAAGCAGTAGCAAATGTTGAGATACCAAAAACACCATGTAAATCCATGTGTACGTACAAAATGTTGTCAGTTCCTGGCACTTACCAGATATTCTTCCAGCTCCAGAGCATGCATACAGCCCCATACATGTAGCAGCTCCCTCAGACCTCATGCCAGTCTCCCTGAAACTTGAAAATGTGGTACATGCAGGTGTACTTTGTAATGGCAGCACGTTTCAGCAAGGCACAGTGTTTGGTGCTAGTGCAGCTCTGAGGGAACTGTAGCTTCTCTGTGTCATCTTTCACTGATTCCACTTTTGCTTCTGTCTCCATTCCATCTGTTTTAATTAGGTTCATCATAGCTGCCACAATACTGCTGCTGCAGAGCTCCCCAGTATGTCTGGCCCTGTCAGTACCTGGCGCAGTGAGCAGAGGTTGTAGGGCTGCTGTCTGCCACGAGGAGAGCTAACAGAGCTGCTGGGACCAAGTCATCATGGGCTGAATGCAGTTTGGGGTGAAAAGGCTAGCACAGGCACTCGGCTGCCAGAGCACTCATGGGCGGAGAGGAGCCCTGAGGCAGCACTTTTGTGCCATGTCTTCACTTTGAGGATTGGATCTGGCCTTGAGGGCATCTCAGAGCCCTGGGAGGCTTTGAGGGTGGTACTGGGGCTGTGTATGGGTGTGCTGTTGATGCATTATGGAATTCAGAGGGCAAAAGCTTGGTCAAAGAAACAGCAATTAGTCCAGAGGTGCCTAAAACTGAAGAGAGCAGATGGAGCAAGTAACCCAGATGTGTCCAGCTGGACAAAACAAGTTGTGTATAAACAGTCTCAAACTGTTTACAAAGTCCAAAAGAAAGAGGAATACGAAAGATTACTTTTCTCTGTGAGAGCAGAGGACACATGCTGGTTCTTTGTCCCTTCCACCATTGTTGGACAGCTTGTTGCTGGTGATGACATGGCCTGTGCCTGTGGTGTTTTGGAGTGTGGGGCTCCCCGTGTTACACAAGCGCTTCCATTGGTCACCCAGCCATTTCTGCAGTCTCTGCAGATACATCAGGAGAAGCAGAACAACTACAGGCACCCGTTCATTTGACTTCTTTCTCTTCTGCCCTTCTCCTTGCATCAGAGCACCAAATCCTCCTCTGCCCTGGGGCACTCAGTCATTAACAAGGACCTTGCTACTGCCAGGGCTCTTCTCAAGCCACTGAAGTCAAGATGACTTCTGGGAAAGAGAAAGCAAGTTCGACTTTCATCTGCTGCAAAAAGGAAAAAAAGACCATTTTAAAACTCTGTGGGGGATTTTTTTACCCCATACCCATGCAGGACAGCAGGGTAAGGCTGCAGCACTGCAGAGAGATGGCTTATCAGAAGCTTGTCTGCCATGATGAGTAAATAAAAACTCAGCAACTAGATCCCTTTTTCCCAAGAGAGGGGGAAGTTGACGGAGGACATTCAGAGAATGCAAAGGGCTAGTAAACTTTGCAAAGATTGGAGTGGCATGGAGTTGCAGATCTCTGGCTAGAGAGAGAAATTGTTTCAGGCAGCCAGAGGATGCTGCATGACCCCTCTGTTAGCAGAAAAGGAGCCTGCTGAAGTGTCTGTGGTGTGCGTGAGTGGAAGCAGCAATAAACTCTGCCAGGATCCTCAAGTGAACAGAACCTGCTGCAAGGAGACATGGTCTGGGTTAGTTGATGACAAGCAGAATTCCCAGCAACAATTGCCTCCTACCCTGGGATATCTCTTCTTCTACTATTTAGTTCTGAGTGAAGCAGTTGGACTGTCAACACTCATGGCTAGACCATGCTCACAGGACCACAAGCCATGTTTCTGCAGCAAAGTGGAGACTAGAGGTGGACACAACACACTGCTGCCTGTGGGAGAAGGAAGAGTGGAGAGAGACTAGCATTTCTTAACATTTACTGCTAGCTTCTTGGAAAGAAGACTGCAGGACTAGCTCCTTAGTTGGCATAAAAAGACACGTATCCATGGAGCTGAAGTGTGTTCATTTCCTTCGCTAGGAAAATAATAGAAACACAAAAATGTTTGGAAAAGTCCTGTGAAGGCCCAAGGTCATCCAGGCTCCTGCTTAGCACAGGACTATCACATTACATCAAGTCAGCTTTGGCATTGTCTAGCCAACTCATGAAAGCCTCCAATGATGGAGAATGCACAGTCTCCCTCTCTGGGACATGTTTTCTGCTAACGTCCATTCTCTTCTCCCAAGCTCCAGGCTGGGTTTGTTGCCCCCCGTTTGTCCACCTGTTGCCTGCAGGATGGATTGGGGTCCGTCCATCTCCTCCTGAGGGAGGTGTGATTGGCAATAGGGTCCTGTTGGATCACCCCTCCATCTCCCTGTCTCTGGACTAACCCCACCCAGCTCGCTCAGCCTCTGCTCCTAGCTCCTACGCTCTGCCCCAGCTGTCTCAGACCCCCCTGACTGGCTCTGCTCACACTGAGGGGTCCAGAGCAGCACGGAACCTCACCCATGGCCTCTGTGGAACAGAGGCTTCCCTCTCCCTGCCAGCTACATGCCTCCTCCTGCAGTCTGCCAGGCACTTTGTCCTGCTGGCAATGCCAGCACACGCTGGGCTCAGACAAGGTGGGACCTGTAATTATAGCAACATGAAAAGCAGCAGAGGTCTCATTCACTGCATGGAGATAGTACAGTAAGCAAACTGATTTAAAATCCAATTTCATAGACACAGAGATTACATTAATCTCTTTTAATAGCTAAACAATTCAATTTTCAAGACAGGACAAAGCATGGGGATATTCTTGACAAAACTGGTGCTTCAAAGGTGCCTACATCAGATTTCCAATCCTAACTCCTAAGCTGCTAATGGTAGAACCGATTGTATCTTTTCATACAGTAGTGCTACAAAACTTGCTTTTAATCTCCTCTTTTTGTAACACGCTGTAGCTGCCTGGGCTTGCCTGTGGGAAGCAAATGTAGATTGTCTTTGCTTTCAAACACCATATGAGGAAACTTACCCAGCCCTCACCAACTGATCTTGGGGGCCTGTGGAACAATAAAAGCCCAAGTTATCAAAGTATCTGTAAACTGGCTTCTGATTTCTAGCTGGAGTACCTCCCTGAATCTGGACCCTTTGATTTAAGGTAGCTGCTTTCTTTCACCATGTCTCAACAGGCAGGAAAGAGCATAGCTTTAATTCCTGTTGGCTCAGTCACATTTGCTCAACATGACTGAAAACCCCCTTGACCTCTAGAAATGCAAAAGTGAATGTGGATCTACATTGGAATCTTCTGCCCTTGTAGTAAGTACTGTGTAATATGCATGGATGTTTCTATACTGCCAAAAATATTGGTGTAAAATGCTTTTCTTGTTGACACTGTTTTGCTTGGAGAATCCAAGTTATCTGTCCCAGGGAAGGCACTATTTATTTAACTAGATTGCACGTTTTTAGAGAATTTTCAGGTCTTGTAGTCTAGCCGTATCCATTTTGGGTTGATTTCTAGTGTTTGTGTTGTGATTTAGGGCTCTGACAAATGAGCTCTAACAAGTGATGGTGAGGTGACTGAAGAGGACCCACCCAGCTGCTCTTACTGCTCTGCTGATAAAGATTACAGTCCCTGCAGTGGAGCTGGCAGAAGACAACATTTGTCCAGGGCAAAGCTTCTCCAAATGGCATTGGAGTTGAAATCTCCAAGGAGGTGGGCTTATACTAAACAGAAGACTGTGAACTAGAGATACTGAGATGTTGTCCATAATGGTTTATGCCCACCTAGAACAGCTCTGCTTCAGTGCCTCAAGTCCTAACAGATCCTGCCTCATGTTCCTGTCCCTTCCTTTACACCAGAACTGGCAGTCATCTGATGCTAATACAAAATTATATAGAGCCTTCAAGCCAACCAAATTTTCTTCTCATTCACCCAGAAGGTGTGGAGGGGACTGAAACGCCACCAACTTCTATCAGATTAATCATGGTAACCTGTTTCTCAGGTAGCAGTGAAAATGTTCCTGGGTCTCAGTGCCACTCTACCCTGTGGTCACAGAGTGATGTCAAGCAACAGCAGGTGACAGTGTCTTCATCTGTTTTCCACCCAAACAACAAACTGGGGCCAGAGCCTTCCCCTGATGCTCCTGCATGGCCAGCCAGCAAGGCTCTGCTGCCAGGGAAGTCCCTTCTGTCCTGTTCTGCTACAGGGGTAACGTGCTGTAGTGGTGGCCTGGCTGTCAGGAATGGAGCTGGCATGAGCAGTTGTCTCTTTCCCCTCCTGACTCAGGGGGTGTCTGGCCAGAGACTGCCCTTGCACCCCCATGCAGCAGCGAGCAGGAACCACAGCAGGAGAGTCAGGACTGACTGACCTGAGCACTATTTCCTGGCTAAATTACATAAGAGTTTTCCTCTCCCTGGCCCATTACTAACATGGCAAAAAATCAGTGGGAAAATGCCTGGGCCTTAAATATACAATGAGCCTTTCCCCACCCATTACCACCTAACTGATAAGCTGCTCCAGGCTATCTTGTTTATGTTTATGAGTCTTTAATACCTCGTAGCATTTGTGTTTGCCTTGAAGCTACAGGCAGCTATGTGCTGTAGCGTGCTGAATTTTCGTGCTGTAAGTACAAACAGATGTTTGAAGATCTGCTTTGAAGCAAATCTATGCCCTCTACATTCTCTCCCAAGACTCCTCAGGAACAGTATGCATCACTGTATTCAGAGGAAAGCTTTGAAGGGCAGTGAGAGAGGAGACACATAGGAATAGTTAGCAGTGGAACAGGAACACAGTCACATTTCTATTGCATAAATCCTTCACAGCAACGCTTCGGACAGCAGTGTGCATTAAAAAATTTGCAGGGCCTCATTCCTACAAAGCAGCTGCTGCCTGTATGCACGTCTTGCCTAGCCTAAGTCACTAGCTAGATCCTTGTTGCCCTCAAGAGCTATTTCCTGCCGCCTAAATAATTTCCCTGATACCAAAAATCTCAGGGTGAGCAGAAGTAGTAAAACCTGAGCAATGTGCACAGATGGCTCTTGCTCACTTCCACTGCTTCTGCCAGCTGCTCTTAGGCGTGGAAAAGCTTCAGGAGGCGGACTCAAGTGGCATTAAGTAATTTGACTCTCTCAAAAACTCAATTTAGAGTCAAAACCTGTGAGACACCCCATAATACTTCATGTTGCATGCAAAATAATGGGGAAGCTTAAACAGCTTCTGCCTCAGGCAGCTCCCAGTTTATGTCAGAACACAACAGAAAGGCTGAGAGGGAAAGGTAAGATGGCAGTGGTGAAAGCAGCCAAGATTGTGTGGTGATTGCTGTGTGGGAGGTTGCAGCCAGGACTCTCAAATGACTGAAACCACCATGGTATGGTTTTGGTTTTATTTCTTCTTTTCTCACATTTTGAGGGAGAAGAGGGTGTGTCTGGAGGTTCAGATGCTAGCTTGGAACTTGGGTGATCTACATTCAGGTATCTGCCTTGCCAGTGACTCCCTTGTGTATGCTGGTCCCATCCTTCTGCCTTTTGCCCCTCATTTTCCAAGGAAGAATGTGTTTCCATACCCCTGAGGTGTGTGAGGTTAATACCTGTGAGGAATTTAGCTACAGTATGAGAGAGAGTCATATCAGGCCATGAAGTGGTTTGGTCTGTATTACCTTTTTACCGTAGGCAATGGACAGCAAAGGGGATCCTTCAGAGCACTGTGTGTAGCTGACTTTTAAATGCAAAGCAGTGTTTGACCTGAGCTGCACAGGGAGCTGATATTGTGCTGTAAATCTCTCTAATTCCCTCTGGAGAATGCTTTTCCTTAATTCTGCTTCATTTCATACCTCTCACATTTCTTGCTTAAACATGAAAACTATTCATATCTTTATTTATAGAATTCTTTTTCATTTCCTAGTAACCGCTCTTTTGTCTTGCCTAATTCCATTTCATCTGATACAGTTCTTCCTCCCTTCCTCCTCCTCCTCCTCCTCCTCATCCATGAGCTTAGGGGATCTCAAAAGGACCTATCTGGGAGCCTGAAAGCTGCTTGCTGTACCCCCTCCTTACCCAGCACCCCTAAAGTGGCCTGAGTGGAGAAAAGAAGACATTCTGGGGGGGACAGCTGACTGACAGCAGGGCCTTCCCCTGAGGATTACACTGTGTACATCAGTACTGTAGTGAACAAATCTTGGCAGAGGTAGTAGCTCCTGCAAGTCATGTACAGCAGATCTCCTTTAAGCAGCAATGAAATTTGTGATGTTTTTGTTCGATATCTGCAACCTCAGGGGAAAGAAAGTGTGACTCCTGCCTTGTGTTTGCAGCTGAAAACTTATTAAGGACAGAAAAGAAGATGCACCTCTATTTTTTTAATATTCTGCATGTACAAACATGGTTTTTTCAGTGTAAATTGAGAGGTGTAAGGCTCTGTGGGAGGGATCTCCTTCTAGGAATTTATTTCATGTGGCTGTGAGGGGCTCAGCAAGATAGGATGGGAAAAAAAAAAAAAAAAAGAAAGAGGCCCAAATCTCTAGATAACTGAAAAAGTGAAAGTGCTCAGTGAACGAATCCTCACATGAAATCTCCTGTTTCTCCAAAAGAAATGAAACCTTTCCCAAGGATCTGACACCTACTTATAGTGTTTTGTCTTCTAAAGAACATCCAAGTTACACTAGGAAGTATGACCTGCCCAATCATAAGTCAAAACAAATAAATATTCTTGGGGTTTGCCTTTTGCCTGCTCAGTGCCAGTTTTTCTGTGCCTAGCTTGAGTCTTTTAATAAATTCTCCATGAACATGGAGGCCAGGTAGGCAGCTCCCTGGCCCTGTCACCTCCACGGTGGCTGACAAAACACAGGAGAGCTCAGATAGCCAATGATCCCACATCCCAACAGGTTGGCACTCCATTTTTGACCTTGCTAGTTCTCAGTGCAGGGCTTCCTGCTCGATCTTGTCTTTCAAGGAGGGACTGTCCAGTTCCCTTTGAGAAAGGGCAGTTTTTTAAATTGTCCTTGTTTGAAAGAAAACACTGTGTTGGGCAGCAGTGAAAACAGAGAGCTGAATGCAGTCTGGCGTGTGCTGTGCTGATGTGATGAGGCTGGGCCATGAGTCCAGGAAGTTTTGCTCATTTCTGCACAGTGTGGTGGTAAGCTGCTCTGTACATTATTTTTCCTTTACCCTGGAGCTTCCTCTCAGGACCCTGCCAGTAACTTGATCTTGCTTTGATAAACCATCATGCAGACACGATGTGAAACTGTAGTCCTAATGACCTGTGTTATTTAAAAATCAAATGACACTTTCTCAAGAGAAAGTTTTTTAGTTCCAGTGTTTTCCTAAGATAACTATACCAAGGCAGCATATTACCCTCCCCTGTAGTTTCATTTATTGCTCACTTTGTCTAAACTCCTGCATGCCATAGCGCTGCACTATTTTGTCATGTTCCACCCCATCATTTCAAAATAGCTTCTCTGTTTGTTTAAAAGTACAGCACAAGCTTTAAAGACTTGAGGAAAGTGATGCTAAATACTTTGTGTAATGATGTACAGCCTGCCGGCTCAATTTCACTGCCTTGTAGCACCAAATTACGAAACTCTTTGCCTCTTCATCTCCCCTGTCTTCTGAGCTAGCAAGAGATAAACAGGAAAAAGGGGAGACACCTTCTGTTTGATATTGTCTGACTCTCAAGTCAGTTCAGGCTCTGATATTAATAACTTCCTGTTTTGCTGCAAGCCTTCTGATAAGTGAAAAGCCTCCATGCATGTTGACTTTTCATCCTGAACTCAGGCAACTACATGACTGCTGTATTCCCAGCCCCTGGGCTACAAATTCCAGTTAGATGCTTACCTCCAGGCCAGAATTTTAGAGTTGGAATTCAAATCACTGAAAATTTAGGTGCCTAAATGCACAGTTAGTTGCCAAAATACAAATGACCTGACTTGCTGACTCTGTGAGTGTAGTGGGACTTGAGAGGGCAGAATCTATACAAATCAGACTAATTTTATTTAAGAACTCAAGTAAGGATCCTAATCTGAAATGTTGGGCTGTTGTTCATTGCTCAGGATGTGCTCAGAAGCTAGAAACAGAAAAGAGGATCTGCAAAATAATGTGGAGAAAGGTGCATTTGTGTAATATCACTTGTGCAAGATGCTTGTGAAATGTAGTATACGCTGCATTGCGTATTTTTTTCACACATGCTTAAAATAGTAAGGCCTTTTCTTTTCCAACTATGTGTAGCAGGTTGACCCTGGCTGGGTGCCAGGTGCCCACTAAGCCAAGGGGACAGGGGAGACAATAAGATGGAGAGCAACCAGTGGGTGAGGTAAGGCAGTTTTATTACAGTGAAAGAAAATAAACGAGAACCTGCGTGTGTGCACAAAAGAAGGGGAAAGTCAGTCTCTACTTCCCATCAGCAAGCAATGTTCAGACACCTCTGGGAGGCAGGGTGTAATGGCTCCCTTCTATCAGTCCAGGGGCCAGTTTGTTAGGGTGTTTGCCTATTCAGGAGTAAATTCCCAGGCAATGGGAGATGATTTAGGTGATTTAGAACCGCCCTAGGAACCTGCCCAAATCCCTCCACACACCCTTCTGCCCAGGAACTGGATGCCTCAGGGCACATTTTAATAGCTCCTCACCCAAAGGTTTTTTCTCTTGCACTTGGGTGATGACAAATTCCATTAATTCCATAGAATAACAGCAGTATGGGCTAATACTATTAACAGTATCAGACAGCTTGTAAGGATTGCCAACAACTGTGGAAGTCTGCAGTAAAAAATCGTCCACATTCAACACACAATCTTTACTTAGAACAACAAAAACAACTAAACTAAACAGAAAGAAAAGGGGAAAAAGTTGCCCACACCAGATCCAAAAAAACCCCATCATCACAATACAGAACAAAAATGGACAAACTACACAAAATCCACTCCTAGACCCTTCACTACAATTCCTTCACTACAATGCAAATTCCCACTATCATTCTACTTCATAACATGGTTTAATAATTGGTTTGCCCAATATTTCTCCCAATTTATATCCTTATCTCAAAGTTCTTGTTAGTGCCTACATTCTCCACCAAAAACTGTTGTGGTTTGACAGTGCCAAACACCAGGCACCCATAAAAGCTGTTCACTCATCCTCCCCTGCCACAGCTGGGCAGAAGAGAGAAAAGTTTAATGAAGGGTTGAGATAAGGACCAGGAGAAAACACTCCAAGGGCAAAACAGACAACTTGGAAGTGCAAAGTAAATTTATTACTACCATAGTCAGAGAAGGATAATGAGAAGTAAAATAATCCCTTAAAACACCTTTTCTTCCCCAACCCCCTCCCTGCTTTCCACTGACAGTGCAGGGAGACAGGGCATGGGGGTTTGATCTGTTCACCACCCAAGATTTTCTTCCACTGCTCAGGGAGAGGAGTCCATTCCCTGCTATGCCATGAGGTCCCTTCCCTAGGGAGACAGTTCTCCATGAACTTCTCCAGTGTGTTTCCAATCTCACAAGCAGCAGTTCTCCCAAAACTGCTGCACTGTGAGTCCCTCCCATGGGCACACAGTCCTCCCAAAACTGCTGTGAGTGGATCACTCTTCCACAGGGTGCAGCCCTCCAAGGACAGGCTGCTCCAGCCTGGAGGCAGGGGCTCGCTCTCTCCACTGGGTCTCCCACTGGACCACAGCCTCCTCCAGGCATCCACCCACTCCAGCATGGCAGCTGCCCCACAGGCTGTGAGTGGATCTCTGCATCCTCCATGGATCCCCATGGACTACAGAGGGACAGCTGCCTCACCATGGCCTCCTTACAGCTTGCAGAGGAATCTCGGCTCTGGTGCCTCGAGTACCTCCTGCCCTTCCTTCTCCACCAACCATGGTGTCTCCATGTTGTTTCCCTCACGTATTCTCACCCCCTCCTCTTCTCTAGCTGGAATTAACACTGTGCACACACCTCACTTAGTTTTGATTTTCTTCTTAAATCTGTTATCACAGAGGTGTTACCAACCTTCCTAATTGGCCCAGGTTTGGCCAGCATCATGTCCATCTTCAGAGCCATCAGCCATTGGCTCTGCTGGACATGGTGGAAGCTTCCAGCAGCTTCTCATAGAAGCCACCTCTGTGGCTCCCCTGCTACCAAAAACCAGGCCATGCAAACCCAGCACACTACGAGTTATTCAAATAACTTTGCTTATGAACTGAACTGTTTCCTGTGGATAATGCACTGTTTTGCTACCTGCTGCAGAGATAGAGTCCCCCTGAATGCCTAATGCCTGTGTAGTGCTGCTCTGCATGACTGGGAACAGTCTCCTGATCACAGTGTGAGACAGGAAAGCTTGGACTTAGCAGTTCTGTGAGATTTACAAATCATAACAGCTAATCAAGATTTAAAGCAGCTCTGGACTGAAAAGGCTAGCAAGTGGTCCAGCTGTGAGTTAATTCATTAGTTGCGGTAAATATCACTGGAAGAGCTTGTCAAAAGGAAATGTGAAGCAGCTGAAAAGAATCGTCCTTAAAGTGAATGTCAGAGGTTTTTGCAGCTGTCATCCAGTGGACTGGAGACTCTGGGCATTGGAGAGAAAATGAGGGTGAAAGACATAAAAATTTGAGTACAGAGGATAAAGTACCAGTTCCCACTGAGTGATTATAAAGGAAGCAATCTCACCACTACAGGGACCTAATTAGAGACTGAATCTCACAACCATCACAGCACTCTGAGAACCCAAACCAGTGAACACAGCCCGCTCCGAGCAGCAGCAGGAGGAGGCTCTGCTGCCTCAGCAGCACGATGGAATATCACGTTTGTGTAGCTGGGGGCATTTCCAGTGTCCTTGTGTTCTGCTCAGCGATCACTTGGGTCCAGAGGAGCCACATCATTTTCCTGCCTGCCAGCACAGCTTTGTCCTGGTCCTACAGAAGGCAACAACAGGCTTCCACTGCCACATATCTGAGCATCCCAGAGGAAAGGCACCAGGACCCTTTTCCCCAGGCAAATATAAGAGTTAATTGTCAACATTAACAAGACAGATTTTTGCATTTCTATGACTGATCTGATAAATCACCACTTTTCTTGCTCTCCTAAATGTGCAGATCGATGTGAGTCCTCAGGCCTCCCTGGAGACACCAGTGCTGTCAGCCAGAGGTTGCATGTATGGTTCACTCAAGCCTTGGTGCAGGGCTCAGCTCCACCTCACTCCAGCTATTGCCTGTCTGAGACACTGTCACCCTTCCCTCCATCTTTATGGAAATGTGGAAACACTGGCTTTAGTTTGAAGATAATTTTTGGCAGCAATGCCCACTGCCCTGCTCTAGCTGCTCCTTCCTACCTCTGGGTTGCAGTGCATCACATAATCATTGGTATGCCAAGCAGGGAGTTCTCTGAGCTGGGTCTTTTCTTTGTCTGGTGATTATTTCTAAGCAGCAGCAAGTTTTCACTGGATTTTATTTATGACTGGGTCATTCTGGGTGCTGGTCCTTGGCACATCGCTCCTGGTGCCAGGAAGGACTGTTGCCTGCAGGAGCCATGCTCTGGGGTGGGTGAGCAGCAGGGTCAGCAAGAAGGAGTTCTTGTACCTGGTATGGCAGGAAAGGCACTTTTAATGTAACCCTGTGAGGGTTGCAGGGATGTCTACCATTATCACTACTACTAGCAATGACATTTTTCTCTAGCAGGATTTTCCAGGCATAGGGAAGGAAGCCTTCTGAGACAACTTGGGCAGCTCAGGGAAGAGAAGGGATAACTGCTCAGGATGCACAGATGTATCATGTTTGGGGGGCAGTGGTTTATGGGTCTCCTCTGGAGCTGGTAGGAGATAGGTGAACTGCCCAGAGAGAATTCAGCTGACATCTGACAAGGACATTTTCATAGCCAAGATAAACAGATGCCTTTCGTTTTATTCCAGGGAAAGCAAATTACTGGCCCGAGGTCAGGCTAAACCTGACAAGCCTAAACCACTTCATTTGAGGTTGTTATTTATTTGGGTCAATATGAAACATTTCTAGCATTTATTTTCCATTTTTGGCCATCACATGCTGCTGTTTTCACTCCTATGTATGTTTTCTTCTCTAACATTTCAGATCTTCTCTCTTGTAATATTTAAAATCCTTATTTGACTGATGCTGCAGGTGGAGAGTATTAGTTACCTCCCATGACCACTCTGGCCACAATGGCTTCCTTTGCTTGACAAGCTGATTACTTTGTCAAGGTGAGTGTTAAGTCTACCAGGAGTATCTCTGTATGTCTTGTGTAAGATTGAGGTTGCAAGCTGGTTTCTTATTGGACATGCAGTTTCTCCAGACACAGAATCCCTCTGAGGGGATATTTCCCCCCTCACTTTCCTCCTGAGAGTGATGTTGCTGCAGTTTATGCAGTAAGATTTAGATGGCTGTATCTCTGAATTTGACAAGCTAGTGGATGGCAAGCAAACCCAACCGATGAAATTCCATTGATAAAGAAAATTCTCATCCTAGCAACTATCCAGAAAAGTCCACAAGAAGAGATTAGGAGTTAATAACAACTGCACCAAGTCTGCCAAAGCTGCTGGGGATATAACCAACAGACACTTGTGTGGAGCCGAAGAATCACTGCAGTGCCTGCTCCTGCTGCCCCTCATCAGCAGGTTTGGAAAAGCACAATCTCAAGAGGGCGATGGAGCTGATGGGCTCCCCAAAGTACCAGTTACAGGCAGTAGGGATCAGTCAGGGCCCTTTGTGACAGTTTTGCAAAAACTGGCTCAACACTGCGTAGACTCATTAAAGTAGAAAAGAAATTTCCTGTCAGTTGTCACTGGGGTTGGTGTCTCAGATTGCCGCTGACACGGGAGTTCATAGCCCTGCTTCACAGAGCCAGAGCACAGTGCAGGATCCAGGTGTGTCTCTGCTTGCCAAAGTGGCTGTAGCAGGACCAAACTTTGCCATGCACAACCCACCCAGGCCTCCGGAGACCTTCAAATGGTCATATCCTGCATGATCCCTAAAAGAGGCCAGACAGAACTGCAGCAGGGAAGCTGTAGCAAAAGTAGCGCCTTCAGATTGTCCATTGGATATAGTTGAGACACAAAAGCAAAGCTCAAGTAAATGAAATGCATTTCTTAGCAGTTCCTGAGAGTGAACAGGTTGTGTTGTTTGTGAGCTGCAAGCCACATCTGCAAGTGGGGTGGGTGTTCCACAGAGAAATTGCTGCCTCTGGCCCCAAAATATCATTGTAAGAAGGTAGGGAAACATCCAAATTTCTCTTAATTTTTGCTAGGTGGTACATTATGAGCAACTGGCAGTCAGACCACTATAGATGATAAGAATTCAGGAAACATTACTAAGCAACACAAAGAACAGAAAACAGTGTGTATTTTCCGAGAAGATTGGGGGAAAAGTCCTGTGCCACTGAATGCTTTGGGAGAATGAGTCCTAATAGTTACAGTAGCCAAATGTCACCTGGGACTAGCACGTGAACAATTCTTTTGTAATATTATTTGGCAAATGTCTCAACATCTTGAGCTTATTGCAGAATAGAAAAGAAAATGATGGCCAGTGTTGTTTTCTGGTGGTACAGGAACAATAATTTCTCTAACCTTGTGTGGTGGTATCTGACCATACCTGAGGGGGCAGGTCAAAGGAAAGCAATGTGTAGATGTGGTTTTCAAAGGCACCTATTTCCTCATTTACTGCTAGGAATAAATTTCTTCCTGGCATATTGTGAAAGAAATAGTAAAATAAACAAAAGGATGGTATACTTTGTAAGATGAGGCAAACATTTGTAAGAAGTCCTTTGTAAGATGAACCTCAGGGCTACACTGCCCATAGGCAAACCAGCTCTGGGTGCTATGTAAGCACTGAGGGCAAACCCTTGGCTGCTCTTTTCCCAAGCAAATGCTGTCCTGGGGCTTCTTTCCTCACGGCAGGAAGGAGAAAAAGCAGCTTTTACTATCCAAGTGCATGGCGTTCCTGCTCCTCCCGGGTGGATGTTGGAACCCAGGAAATTCCTCTGGCTGCCCTGGAGGACTCGAGACCCTGACAGGGGGCTCGGGGACCTTGGCACGGAATCAAAAACACCTGTGCCTTCAATTTTAGCCCTTGAAAAAAACAATTACCAACCTTATATGAGGATTCACAAGCCACAAAGTTTAAGTAGAATGATAGTTAGTTTGTTACAAGGTAGAGAAGTAGAATTTTGAGTTTTTAGAATGGGGGTTCAGAAGCCGAGATGGAGGGATTTGGGCATGCCTTGTCCTTCTTCTTTCTTCTTCTTAGCCTCCATCTTCTGGGTGATGTTGGCACTTTTGGATTGGTTTAGAGTAGAAACACACTGTCTAACATGGGTGATAGGTATTGGAAAATTATTGTAAATGATATAAATGTATTTTTTAGTATAAAAAGATAACACTGCCCCTGAAGGCGGTCAGTGTGCCTCGGACCAACCTGCTAGACAGACCTCAGCAGATCAGAAAAGGAATGTCATAGATAACAAAGAATAAACAACCTTGAAAACCAGAACAGAAGAGTCTCGACTCCTTCCGCTGCTGGGCCTGGAAAAGAGACTCTCTAACACATCTCAGGGTCATCTTGACCACAGAGACGCCCGAGAGGTGGAAAAGAGAGGGAGCTCTTCTCCCCCTCTGCCTGCGAGGGAAGCACTGCTATTGCTGTGAGGGGCAGCAAGCTGTGTCGGGGCAGACCTCGTTCCCCGCAGGGGTCTGCACCCCGGCCATTCCCTGCCCAAGACCAGTGTGCTGGGATGCCCTGGCCTGCCCTTCCCACGCCCCCCTTCTCTGTAGCACCGAGCTCTGCCACTTTCTGTCTCCTTGGAAAGGCAGAGGTGGGGGAGCAGAGGGTCTCCATCGGGGGTATCTCCTTGTAGGAGAGGAAGAAGGCACTGGCTGCCGACAGGAGCACCCACCAGCCTCCCTCTGCAGCCGGCAGCGCTCTGCCTCTCTCGTTGTTTGTTATCTGACGTCTGTTTTGGTGTGTTTCCCTGCAGGCCGGGAGCCAGGAGGGCTGGCGCTCGGGACACCTCCTCCTGGTGCGCTGCCAAGGACGGTGGCGGTGTCCTGCGGCCAGAGCGGTGGCCCCGGGCACTCGGCATCCGTCCTGCGGCTCGCCCGACCCTCCCCTCGAGACCTACTTCTGCCGGGACAGGCAAGGTAACTCGCTCTGGAAATAGCTGGGACGGCGGCCAGCCGAGATTAATGCCTTCATTAACGTCCCCGGTTTATTTATAGGCTTAAAAATGCCTTGGACCTGCAAACCGAGCACAGTTGCTCCGTGGAAGCCAGGGAATCACAGGTCTCCTGCTTCTGCCTTTCCCCTTCCTGCTATTTCGTTCTGATTGCTGGGACTGTAAAACCTCTCTGGAGCAGGCACCGTTTCCCATTGTGAAGCTACTTTGTAAACCTTCCTAACTGAAGGGACACACACAGATACTCTTTTTCATTCTTTTTTTTTTTTTTTTTTTTTTTTTTTTTTTTTTTTTTTTTTTTTTGTCCCAAGAATGATGTATTTGTCTGGTCTCCTTCCTCTACCAACTTCTTTTTGTGTGCACACTGTGTCCTGTGGCACTCTTGGAGAAAATTCTCTTTTTTATTAATTCCTGAGGCAAAGGCTGAGCAGCCATCACAGGAATTAGTGATTTCCCACCTTGGGTTTTAAACCGTGAGCTCTGTGGAAGGAAGACTGAGATTCTCATGGCTGTGGAGAGCATGGAGAGCACTTAGGATGTGTAGGGCCCTAGTGAGAAATGCAGATGCAATTAGTGATTGTGCAGGTCTTCCAATAAAAGCAGCAGAGCTAGCCCAGCACCCAGGTCCTCCAGAAGCTTCATGGGACTGGTGAGAAAAGAAAAAAACCACCCCAAGTGTGTTGGCCCCAGATGAGGAGTTTTTGGCTCATGACCTGTGGCCATACTGCCTGGCCTGTTTCCCAGAGATCAGTGAAAGGTAAGTGAGAAAGGAGACTTGTTGTCAGCAAGCACAAATCCAAGGGATAGGCTGTGTGACTGGGAGATAGGAGGCTCCATGAGTAGGAGAAAAAGGTAAAAATGCCTGTCCTCACACCCAGAAGCATGGCAGCTCATGGAAGTGAGGTTGTTTCACAGGGCAGCCACCCTTCACTTCACTGTTGCTTTTTTGTTGTATCAATCTGAGATAAGCTCCTGTGTCAGTCTCCTCTTGGCCCTCATCTTCTAGGGATGAAATAAAGAGCCAGCAGAGAACCACTCAAACCAGTGTTGTCTTAATTTTCCCTCTGGGCAGTGAGAATACTTCAGAGCAGAGTGAATGAGCCCAAAATGGTAGAAGGAGAGTTTCTGTGCCACTACAGGTGAAGCCACAACCCTGGGATATCCTCACCCTGCCAACAACTGGTGGTTTTGAGGCGTCTTTGGGCCTTGCTTTCCCCTTCCTCTCTTTCCCACTTGGGTTCTTGGCTCCAGATCTCCTCCATCCCATCTTGGCCAGGCCCCAGCTCTCCTGGGATGGGGCTGTGATGAGGATGGGAATGCCTGCTCACATCTCACTTTCCACGGGACCATTAAATTCTAACTTTATATGGAAGTGTTCCAGGCCAGGTTGGATGGGGCTTGGAGCAATCTGGTCTAGTGGAAGGTGTCCCTGCTCATGGCAGGAGAATTGGAACTGGATGGTCTTTAAAGGTCCTCCCAACCCAAACCATTCTGTGATTTTCTACAGTCCATGGAAGGGTAAAAGCAGACATGCAATTGTTCAGCCATCCAAAGGTGATAGCTGGGAGAATATTTCTATGCCTGATATACATGAGATCCTGTGTCATTTTAAAGGCTTCAAAGAAAAGACAAGTCATATGCAGCACCTGAGACAAAGCCAGGAAGGGGGAAAAGAGTCGTGTGTAACTGTATTCTATTTATTCTAGGAAAGAGACACATTTTAAATTGTGTCTCATCTAAATTCCTGAACATCTGACCAGAAAAGGCAGTGCAGCTTTCTCACTAGACAGATGTCAGAGCAGGGGAGTGAGTCTTGTGACAAGAGACCATCTGCATCTCAGACTGATTACCTGCTTTGAAGAGTGAATATAAAAAGTAGAGGGGTTTGGGTTTTTTTTAAACAAGATGGCAAAACTTCATTTCAGCTCTGGGACACCCATTCCTGAATGCTGGTGCTATCCAGCTTCTGTGACATTACTCACCCTGATACAGAAAGGAAGAGCTGGGGATTTTTCCTGTTTCATTGGGCTACACCCAGTTGTAACCATATTTAACCTTCCTTTTTCTAGCTGCCAACACTGGGTGGCACTAAGTAACTCCTTCTGACATTTTACAAAATTGACTCTAAAACCTTGAATCACACCGATTTGGCTCCACTCTGTCTTGACAGCAAATGGTTTTGTTTGAGAAACTTTGGATCATATGGTTGTTGCATAGAAACATCTGACTTGCATGGCATGTTTTGTACTTCCCTGGTTTGTTAGGTTGTTAAAACTCTTATGAAACTCTGGCCTTACAGCCTGGTAAAGGTTGAATGTGCTGTTGGACTTGAAAGCCAAATTTCCTGTGTTGAGTCAAGAATTTATGGAATACTTGAATATATAGACCTGAATATCCAATCTGTGCTTTATGACAGAGGTTTAAATAAGTCTCACTGAAAGGCTGAGGTTGAAAGGCACCTCTGGGGATCACGTAGGCCAAGTCTTCTACTTGAGCAAGGTCAGCCAAAGCAGGGTTAACCAGGTGGTCACCAAAGGGTTCCAGGAGCCGGTTGCCAGCCCCAGAGTTTCCTTGTCAGTCTCTAACCAGGGCCTGGACACTGCCATGTCTGCTGGCTACCACTGCCAGCTACACTCTGTAAAAATCCTGCTAAAATAAATCAGCTTTAAAAGAAACACCCCACAAACACATGGCTGTCACCCCCACTGGCTGTGCTCACCCTACAAGCACCCCAGCCACCCTTTAACCAGCCTGTCCAGTGGGCTCTGGGAGATGCTGGTGCATATGGTGATGGAGGTGGCAAAAGATCAGGGCCAAGTGGTTTGTCCTCAGAGGACACCCAGGTCTATGAGCAGCCTGACCTGGTGGCCATGCCCATGATGGAAGGTTGGAACTAGATGATCTTTAAGGTCCCTTCCAGCTCAAGCCATTCTATGATGCTATGACAATGGCTTGTGGCCATTGTCAGCTACGCCACTGTGGAGCCCACTGCCATGTCCTGGTAACAAACATTACCATTGTTGTGCATGTACCTGTCCCTAAGAAGGTGTTTACATTCTAACAGAGAGCAGATGGCATAACCTGATGGACACATAAAGATGTGTGTCCTGAAAGGAGGACATAGAAGCACCACTCAGAGTAGCTAAAAATGCTCAATACAGAAATTAGGTGAGCAAGTCTTGACAGACTGGCCATGGCCATTCTGACAGCAGTGGGAGAGGTGCAGCTGAGGAAGAAGCTGCCCAGGGTGAGAGATGGTAACTGCTGAAGGTCCTTGATGTCTCCCAGCAGAAGAGCAGGCAGAGGGTGAGACCATCTGGCAACTACATTGGAGCGAGGGCAGCAAGGATCATACAGGAAGCAGTACCTGCAGTATCCCTTCCCTCTCCTCTGGCAGTGGGAAGGGGGCACAAGTAAAGCCAATGATGTCTGAAGAACAGCTTAGTCACTGAAAAGCACAGCTTCTGGTTGACTGAAGCTATCTGCCAATTGGTGTGCAACCATTCATCAGAATTAGCCCCAAAAATTAGAAACATAAAAATGGCTTGCTTTGTTGGTTTGAGGTTCCTTTTATTTGTTTTTTGAAGATGATCTCAAAAGGAAACCTCAGCTGGAGCGAGGATTTACCCAACACGCTGTGTCTTCAGAGTGTGGCCAAACCACAGGACAGCCTGCAACGGGCTCTCCTAATCCTCTTGCTCAGGGTAGAATTATTTACTCTGTTTATTGGACCAGATAGAGCAGATAGAGCAGGACTAAACTGCCTGCCCCAAAGAGCAGGCCTGGGATCTGGTAGCTAGTGGACAAGAGCAGTTGTTTCAGAGTAGTATTTGCTGCTCAGGGCCAGCCAACAAAAAAGAGGCTGAATTTGACAGCATAGCATGGCACTTGACTCCAGCTTAGCTTGGCCCTGTGTGTTGGGCCTATGGACCTAAGAGCAAACCAAAGTATTGTTGTAAGTTTGGTGGTTTTTTATCCCAGCATAAAATGCCCAGAAGATGATGCTATAGCTCACCAGTGCTGAATTCCAGAGGGTGTGATGTAGCATGGTCTGGATTGAGGCATGAGAGCGTTCAGGAGAGCTGGAGGATGGAAAGGCTGGTGGGACCATGCTGGAGGAACATCCTGAGGGAAATGAGACAGAGCTTGTTCATGTGGCTCTTGCAAGTTGTCCCAGGAGTATCCATGCCCAGAGAAGCGCTGCCTGGTGGCTGGAGGGAGCTGCTTGTCCCAGTCCAGAGGACAGCATAGGTGTGTGCTGACCAACACCATGGGAACAGGCAGGATGAGGACCCAGAGTCAGCTGGGGAGCTGTGTCTGACATTGTAGGCACATCTGACAGCTATAGCTACATCACCAGCAAAGAACAGATGGACTCCAGCCCTGGATTTGTGCTCATTGTCTGCTGGGCTCTCTGCTAACTCTGAGCTTTTGGTGTGGATCACTCCAAGTGGCAATTGCCAAGGTAAATGTTCTCCTTGGGAAGCAAGCTCTAGGCACGGTGCCTGCGAGCCCAGGGGTGCCACTCTGCCCTGGCCTTTGTGCTGAGCAGTGTGGGCACAGCAGGGCACAGCCAGGCTCCTGCCTCTTTGTGCTGCATCTCCATGTGCCTCTGGTGCTGCCTGGCACACTGGGTGTGATATTGCTTCCAGGAAACCTTTTTAAAAATATTTTCCACATGAGAAACAGAAGGGGTTTGAACTTGTATCCTGTGTGCTCTGAGGCTGTGTTGTAGGCAGTGGATTGCAGTGGGTGATAGCTTCCCTTCACAGGCCTTGTGGCTGAGGACAAAGTTTCCTTGGGAATCTCCCTTTCCATTCCCGTGAGGGTTTAGGGGTTGGCCTGTATCATGCTTTTTTAGCCTTTAGTTTGATTGCCAAACAGAAAATCAACTATTGGAAGATCTGCCTTGTCAAACAGACAAAGGCCCCGAGAGGCAGAAGCTTTTTGGAAAGAGGCCTTAGCTTTGCGGGGATCATGAGGATTGGGCAGGATTCAGGCAGAGGATAAACCCCACTATCCAAGAGGATAACTTGAGGAAAGGGAGTTGCACAGGATTTTTCCACTGCTGTAGGAACCTTTGCTGTAATTCAGCTCGTGTTGATTAACCCTGGATGCTGGATTCTTAAAAAGTGATTAGCGAGATCACCCTGGAAATAGAAGCAGATGTGCCATCTGTTATGCAGTGTATGGGGCTTAGAGGGAGGTTTTCCTGAAGCACTGAAAGAAAGGAGGAGATCTCAACATTGAAATGAGATTTCACTCCTGTCGCCTTCCTGTTTACCTCCCCAGAAGCTAAACACCCCTGTGAACACGTGAGGTGAACTGGTGGGATTCACTGTCAGTGGACTGGAGCTGTAGTTCTGGCCAGTGACTGGGTTGAGAGACGAGCTATGGTGGCACCTCAGCCTTCAGGGGAAGACATGGTATAGGTCTTGGTGTCAGAGACACTCTCCAAGCACCTGGAATCCCAAAGTGGGAAGTCTGGGCTTCAGTCTGAACTTGTGCTGGTGCTGCCTCAGAGCACCTTTCCCCTCAGTGAAATGTAAACTGGAGGTAGTTTTTTTTAATACTTCTATGGAGTTGTTCCCGTGCTGTACCCCTGCCCCAAAATGCTCTCCCTTCATCGTGTAGTGACTCACTGCAGGTCCCAAGGATTATCAGAAGCACTAAGCAGCTCTGAGACAGCAATTGCAATTATGCTTCTACAGCTGTGATTGTCCACAGCCATGCTTTCTGTCTTCCTCCAGAGCAACGGAGGATTTTAAGGAATGGTGCAAGGCTGAAGAAGGCAATACATCCATATGTGCTTTCCTAAATCTAATCTGGCATCCTTCTGGTTGCCATAACCTCTGGAGAGCAAAGTGCACGTTTGTGCTGTTCATAGCACTGCTGCCTGATAAGCAATATCTGCTCTAACAGGGGAAGCACTGCCGCACCTGGGGAGAACAGGAGCGGGTTCCCTTTGATCTGCAGGGTACCTCTCTCAGCACAGCTGCACAGCCAGCTAGAAACCTGTCAGGATTCTTGTTTTCTGCTTCCTTTTTCTCAGACTAAACCTCGAGTTTCATACTCAAAAAGAGCCTCTGGCAGGCCTGCATGTAAAAATATAACAATGTCACTACTATTTGTTATTCATACATACTGTCTATTCATATTCAGGAGCAGAGAAGGGCCACTGCTTTATGACCATGCAATAAAACAGGTCACTGCTCCCCATGTGCTTTGAAGCCCAGGACATGATCCAGTGGGGGTAGAAAATGAGACTCCAAGCACATAAAAGGGATTGCTGCAGTGGATCCCTTGGCAGAGACCAGACCTAAATACACAGCACACCTACAAAGCACAGGTACAGCTCCACAGTGGAATAGGAGCCCAGTATCCAGCTGCCTCCCTCAAGCAGAGGTGTTCAAGGGAGGCTGAGCACTGCTTCACCAACACCTTTGGGGATCTGCTGAATGTGGAGCCTGCTGGCATTGCCCTGGTTTTACCTGGCTAAATCCAGCTGCCCCATAAAACAAATGACTTGACTGCCCTCCTGTTGCTCCTCTTGCCCACCTCTACCACTATCACCTGCCCTTGTCTCTGGAGTCTCCACTGGGACCAAGGTGGGGCAGGTGACATGCCATAAGGAGGAGGGTGACCAGATGGATTCAGCATGCAGTTGTTCCTTACATTTTCAAAATGTCATCTCAACCCCCACCAACACCCCCAGCTTCAGCATTTCATGGCTATCCCCATGTCTTGCTCCCCAGGATGCTGGAAGTTTGGAATTTGGAATTCAGGAGGGTAGAGGGGACAGCCTGGAGAAGATAGCTCACTTTCTGGAGGCCAGGGCACATCTTGGGGCAGGTAGAAACTTCAAGAGCTGAGTCATCATCTCCTCCCAACACCACCTGTGTGGTGAGGAATCCAAGTAGACCCCACCAGCTCTATTCACTCCAACAGGAATCTGGGGACACAAAAATTTGTGGTGAGCAAGAAGGGCTCAGGTTTGCTCTCTGCTTCCCTACAGAGGCATTTTGGCCTCACAAGGAGTTAGGGGACAGGCAAGCACAGCACAGGGAGAAAGCAGGATGCTGTGGAAGCCGGTGGAGACAGCAACCCCACCAACATCTCTTTTTCCCCCCAGCAGTGGCAGCAACCCTCTGCCTCCCATCCCAAATGGAGCAGCCCCCAGCAAGCCCAGCTGTCCTCAAGGATGACATTGCTCTTCCGGGCTCCCCCTTGTTCATGCAGGGCTGATCCAAAAAAGATGTTGGCAGAAGATGTTACAGACCTTTCAAAATCCCCCTCCATATTCCAGCACTTCCTCTTCTCCATCCTCAGGCAGGAATCACACAGGTCTGGACCTCATTCCCCAGCCCTGGAGCCCTGGCAAGCAGAAGCCGGTGCTCGCAGCAAGTCCTCCCAATTACTCCTTCTAAAAACACTCTCACCAAAGAGTTGATTAACACAACAAAATGTCCTCTCTGAGCACCCTACCATGCACAAGGATCACACACCCACTGCCCAGGGAGAGGATGGGGTCCAGACTCCTCCTGGAAGCCCTAATGGGTGAGGGGAGAAGGGATGTTATCAGGAAGGGAAATGGTTATCCTCAGAAAAAAGTCACATAAGATAAATCTTTTTGTCCCTCTAAAGCCATGGAACAAAAAGACGTTGTTACTCTCTATTTCCATGGAGCTTTCATCAGAAAAATGGAAAGCATGTTTAAAAAATAGGGAGAAGGATGTGGGGAGCCTTACCAAAGGTGTCTGAAATCTCTGAGCACACCTGCCTGGCTGTGTTAGTGCTGCTGGACCCTGTGCCCTGGAGCTCAGCGATGCTCAGGGGACCAGGCAGTGCACCCATGGGGGGCTTTTTCCCTGTCAGCGTTCACACAGCTGGAGCAAGGACACAGGAGGAAGTGCTGGTGGTCCTGAATGTTTTGTTTGAGCAGCTGAAGGGAGAGATGTTTTCTCCCGTGGTTTATTGGAAAAGCGGAGTACAGCGTGGCTGCCAGCACAGCGACAAGGTCCCCACTCGGTGATGAAGGTCTGCACTCAAGGGCGTGCTGGAGCACACTCTGACATGGCAGCCCAGCCTCCCCTGGGACAGAAACCACTCAGTGCTGGACCTACAACCACCCACAACAATCCTCACACTGCCCCTTGGGGCTGCCTGCCCTAATAATAACTCAGTAGTAACTCCCCTCTCCACACACCCAAGCATAACCACACATTTTTCCCAAGTGTTTAGCAAATGTAACCTCTGTGTTTTATACCTTTCACTCATTGATCAAGCTGATGTGTTTCTCTTTTGGACAAATAGTCATTACATCTGAAAGTTTATGGCTTGGCTTTGAAGTTAATGTTCTCTGAGATGAAGGAGAAAGTTCACACTTCTTCTATTGCTTCCAGCCCTTCTGGCTGCAGACCAGATAAGAGAGTGATGCCTTTAATTTACAACTGATGACTATTTTTTCAGGCAGAAAAGCTGAAAGACTTCTTAATGTAATAATGGCTTGAATATTGCTATAGTGCTCAGCAAAATGCTAGAAAAGGAGGGAAGTGAGTCCATGAAACATATGGACACCTCAGACTGGTTATTTCTCTATTTACAGTCTCATTTTCATCTGAGGCTGCATTTCCCTTCCTCCACTCTTGCTGTTGCAGCCACTCTGACTCTGTCCACAAGCTGTCATTTTCTGCCAGCAACCTTCCTGTGTGGAAGAGCAGCCTTCACAGCCAAAAAGTTTTCTCCAGCTTAACATTAAGAGGTCTCTCCCTCTAATTCTCCTTGAATAGGTAAAGAAAATGCAGTTTTACAGCACACTCCATTAACAGCCAAGACTGAGTGTTTAAGCTGGAGGGTGTTAAGGCATCCAGTTCCTTCACACTTATTTGGAAATTGCAGCCTTGGTGTGACCTTTTCAAGACTCCTACTTCTCCTCCTTCCTATTTCAGCATCAGCTCCTCCAGCCTTCACTGGGAGAAAGATTTTAGAAGCTTTTAGGAGCAACCTGCACAGAATGCTTGGAGTATGACTGTCACTACCTGCAAGCTCCAGGGAGAGTAAGCAAGCCCTGAAGGGACTTTGGAGAGGGATTGGGTTTCCCAGAGATCCATCAAGCCAGCTTTGGGAAGTCTCTAAAGATGGCAGAGCCACCACTTGAGTAGAGGCACCTGTGCTTGCCCACATCCTGCTCCCCTGCCCACCATATCCCTCTAGACATGGCTTTTCCATTTGACCCCACCAGTCACAGGACTGGCCAAAAAGAGATGCCAGGAAGACCTAAGTGTACCTCTCAGCTGGGGCTATCTGAGCTGTGAAATGCAGCTCTGGCAAGAGCTCCTGCAGAGCGTGCACAAAATTGCCACTATTTTGATACTGCTAATGAGTAGATGCTTGTATAAATAAAATACCTTCTGATATGTCATTTACAAAACATCAAGGTTTTCAGTAATTTAGGATTGAATTACACCCTGTTGTAGCACATAAGGGGAAGGATTAGGGCACTGCAGCTCACAGCTGGGCAGCTAAACCTGCTTTTCCTGTTCAATCGTCTGCCTTCGATCTGTTTCTCTTTAATATTCAGCTGAAATTCAGCTGAGAGGCATCAGCCATGCTCAGGTCAGTAAGGTACCACTGGATGAATGTTTGTGCTCTTTGTTAAGCAAAATTTGGCACCTGACTGGAGGGACCACAAGCCCTCCAGCAAATCCTGGATGCCTCCCTGTTGTTGGGTCAGGTGCTGCTGAGAATTGGCAGCCCAGCAGCACAAGGCTCCCAAGTCTCCCTGGCACAATCACAAGGATCAGCCAGAAAATCCCTCCCAGGAGGTGATGGAAAACCCCAGGGTGCCACCAGCATCCCCCACACCAGCCAACAGAGCCCCTCCACCACTACAGACCTGCAGCATCCTCTGCCACATGCAGTAATTCCCTTTTGTTGGCATCTGTGCTGCTCATTTATTTGCCTCTGTCAGCATGACCAAGTGATGGGATGGGCTCTGCAGGATTTCTATTGATCTTCCTCCATGTCTTGGCATTGGGATCTGGCTTACTGACCACTCAAGAAACTTCCTTTTCCTTTATTTCACTCCATTTCATCCTTTGATGTAATGCTAAATAAAATCTACTTATCGTTAACCACACCTCACAACAGCAGTGGTTATGTTTGTTGCTGGTTTAGTTTCCAAGTAATTTAAATAAACAACTGAGCCATGAGGAGAAACTACAAAACATCCTTTTCCCTTGTCTGGACATCATGACATGGCAGGCTATTAATATTTCTTTAGCACAGCAAACTTTGGGGCGTGAAATACATACCTTGGTTTGCCAAATGGGATAATTATTAACATTTTCAACTATTCAGCTAATGAGTTCCAGTGTTGCAGTGAATGTGGTGCTGTATGGTGTTTCTCACACTAATTTCTTGGGAAATCTGGGTCCGTAATTCGGTGCAGTCCTCACAGCAGGAATGTGTTTCATCTTCTAAGGTGACGTCAGCCACTCTTGTCCTGGCATTAAAAGTCAGCCAGTGTCCCTTCCAGCTTTCCCAGGCAATCAGCAGCCAGAAAATCCGTGTTGTGCTTGGGAACACCAGTGTCAGGAAGTGTGAAGGTGGTTGTCCTGCTTCTGGTGTCAGGGCTACCCTCTGGGAACCAGCCCCAGTGCAACACCCCCTCTATTTCAGGGAATGCCCAATTTTCCTTCAGGAGCACCTACAAGTGCTTGGCAGTGCCACACTGGGGACACAATGGATAAATCTCCTCCAGGAGAACTCAGGGGCTGGCAGTCACTTTAGGGTCTTTGATGCTTTTCTCTCCTTCCCCTGGGGAAGGCAGGGCCAGTGGGAGGGGTGCTGGGTGCCAGTGGCACTGGAGCATCCCTGGGGCTAGCAGGGGCACCAGGACATCCCATGCTGTGGCCCTGCTCTGTTTCTGTGGTGCTGCCTGCTCACTTCCATTTTCAGAGGGTGGCATGGCTGAAAGTGAAGCTGTGCACCCTTCGGGGGAGACATTCTGGAGAGCACCAGCCTGTTCCCCAACCGCACCGCAGAGCAATATTGTTTCACCACAAAAAAATCTCACTGGCCGACACACAGCAGGTCTGGAGCAGCCCCTGAGAAGCACCAGGCTCTGCATCCCATTAGGGCTGCCCGGAGGAAGCTGGACAGGATTTTTATTAAATCAAGCTCAGTCAATGCTTAAAGAAGGGCTTTTTTGAATTACGAGCTGAACCTCATGTTTGGTGCCCTGCCAAGCTCAGGATAGTGCGAGGAAGAAAAGGAGATGTATTTTTGGACTCCATGTCTGCTAACAGGCTGTTAGATAAAATTAAAGAGGCTGTTTGTAAAGAATCCGCTGGTGCTGAAGCAGATGTGGAGGCCCGAGTTTATGACAAGATATATTTCTGGTGTTGGCACGAACAATCAATTTCATTCAGGACTTTCCTCATGTTGTAATGATTTGTTGGTTTGGGGTTGATTTCTTTTTTATTTATTTCATTATTTTAACTGAAACTGGCACAATGCCCTCATTACTTGTGATAAACTTGTTTGTTTACTCATGTCGTGGTAACCGGAGAGCTGGACTCAGGCTCTGCTTCCTTGGATGCCGCTTGTTTCCTACCAGAGCACTTGGAACTGGCTGACACTGGCACTGTGTTTTAAAAAACACTGCTTTCCTCAGCCTTGCAGGCAGCAAGGGCATCGCTGTGCTTTTACAAGAGAAGTCAAGAGCACAAGTGAAGGCACATTGTCATTAATTATGTATGGTTTGGGTTTTTCCTGCCTTGCTGCTCCTCCTTGGACCCAACACTGAGTCCTGACTTCCTTATGGCACAGATAAAAACTTGAAAGAGAAAAGCCCAACATGATTGCTGTGATCTAAATCTACAGCAGGGCATTGCATATGGAAGGCATAATATTTGATGGTAAATTTTTGTTTGACATTATAGTAGAAGTTAAGGGAAAAGGTGTCATCCTTGGCCTAGGGTTTCATAAGTGCCACAGGCAGATGGGTTCCTTTAAACCTTTCCCTCCTCTTCTAAAAGGAGAAACAATCTGGACTCAAGCAAACCTTAAAGTCATAAAATCCCAGGTTCCAATAAATCTTTGTTTTATAAAAACATATTGAGCATATATCAAAACAGAAACTGTAAAAGAAATTAAACATGTGTGTGTCACATACTCTGCTGGGTGCTCCCTAATAGTTTTGCAGGATCAGTGGAATAACGAGGTGCAGTTTTGCTCTGTGAAGTTTTGGCACCTCCCTGCAGCGCTGTTGGGCTGCCCAGGGCGCCCACCCAGAACACGAGCAAGCACCAGGGGAGGGGATGGCAGCTCCACTCCCACCTCCTCTCCCTTCTTTCCCAGTGTGGACAAGCTGGGCTGTAGCTGTGCCCCCACAGGGCATCACAACATCTTCCCTTTGGGGGCCCAGCGAAGTGGGGACTTGCTCCTCCAGCCCAGTGAGTGGCAAGGCCATGGCAAACAACAGTGCTGTAAGTCAAAGGGAGGGAAAAGTAAAATGATATCTGGGAGGAGGATTTGCCTGCCTGTTCCCATAAAGTGGAAGAGCAAAGCAGAAATGAAAGGAACTGGGATCACACTGCAGAGACAGAGATTTTAACAAGCTCCTTTTCAGGGCTTTAAAAGATTAGGCATGTGACGTAATCTTGACATTTCCTGGCTGACTGGTGATTTCCTCGGATCAAATACCCGGAATGCTGGGGACTTGTCACCACCTCGTGCAGCTCCTATTGCTTGCAGCACCCCGGGGACGCAGAAGGGGTGAGGCACAGGGCTCTGGGGCAGGGAGCAGGACCTGCACCCCTCTCCCTGTGCTCCCTCTCATCCTGGCTGGGTGAGCCATGGAGCACACACCTTCCCTTTTAGAAATTCCTCTTAACTTTGAGAGTTGAGGTTTAAGGCTCCTGGCCACGGGTCCTGCACACAGAAGCCTTGGCAGAGAGACTAAAGCCTGCGAGAACCCTGGCAGGGACAGACCCTCAGACCTTGTCACAATATATAATCTATTTCATTCAATCTCTTGTCGAATGACAGTTTTATAAAATTCTAATTGGCTTGCTAGAGTAGTCAAAACCAAGACCAAAAGCCAGCAAAGCACTATAAATTTTGGGAATCTTCTTATTATGAAGATTCATCAAGTTTCTGCTGGTAGTGTGCTGAAACTTGAAAGTTATGGGGAAAAAAAAAAAAAGCAGCAAAACATTTATTTGCATTTGCATTTTGTCAAGCATTGAGACAGGCTTCCCAGGAAAGTGGTAGAGCTGCCAAACCTGGAGCTTGCAACCAGAGCAGGCACAGCGGCAAACCCCCATCCTGACTTGAGATCCTCCAACCTCTGCTGTAGTGGGTAGAAGGAAAACAACCCCAAACTCTTGCCAGATTTTTTTTTAATCTGGATTTCCAAAGAGTGTCTAAATTTGGGTTGCTCAGGTGCTCTGTATTATTAATTACCCTAAAATAGGTACAACCAAAGGCAAGCAAAGAAGCACCTGTCTGGGAAGCACTCATACCGTGACCAAAGACTCCAGGCAGCTCTTCCCCACCAGGGAACCACTGGCAAATCAAACCAGCTGGAGGCTGCAGGGGATCAGGGTGGTGGGAGCTGCAGGGGCCACCCTTCTGCTCCTGACCCGGCAGGTTCAGGCTGTGTGTAAACAGGGAAGCTGCAGCTGAGAGGTTAATGCAACTCCCCTCTTAAAAAGTATTTAGAAAAGGCATTTAAAAGAGTATCACCAGCTAGTTTAATGCAGCACCAGCATGGCTTTAGTAGTATTTTGAAAAAATAATCCTAATATTAGAAAGAATATATATTTTGTTACAATTTCCGTGCAAATAGTGTAAATAATTGATAGAGGATGTTGCAACCCTTCCAGCACAGCCCTGCACAGCAGAAAGAGAAAGTGAAACAAAGTGCAAGCTGGAAAGCCCCTGGGAAGGCAGGGAGACAAGGCCAGCAGGAGCCTTTGGCAGGGCTCCTGTCTGCCCGGTGCCTGCCCCAGGCTCCCAGTCCCAGGCAAAGTCTGGGCAGAAGGTTACAGCAAGGATTAGTTAAGCAGCATGGGCTGGTTTTGGTTTTTAGCTTAAATATATCCCATGCTCTGGCTTTTTATACTCACATGGAGATGCATGATGTGATTTTTGGGCTTGGGTCACTTCAATTTTATTATTGCAGGTGGCCCAAATAAATTTTCCCGAGGTTTTTCTTGTATGTTTTCTAAAGAGAACTGTAAAATGAACAGTTAGAGTGGTTTGTTGGAGCTTTTGAATAAGGATGGGGAGCAGCTTCCCCATCAGTTTTACAATTATGCACTCTGCCTCAATCCTGACATTAAATGCATCGTCCCAACACCAAAAAAATCAACAGAACTTACCTGAGAGATGCAGATATTCAGATGTACAAAACAACTGTTTATTACAGGCATTTCAGGCAATTTGAATTGTGTCATGCATTTCTGTTTCCACCTTTCTTTCCTCCATTTGGCTTCACTAAAAACCTCCACAAAGCTGCATGCATGCAAATCTGCTTCACACACAAAACTTCCCAAGGTTAATTTATAACCAATTAACTTGAGGAGCTCAACACCTTTGCAAAGGTTGGTGTGAACTCTCAAAATCTATAGCTGGAAATCAAATACAGGTAAATCTCTGATTAAAAAAATAAATAAGGAACATGATTAGTAATCCTTTGGTGTTTGGCAACCAAAGCAAGTGGAAAAAGGGAGCAAGGCTAATGATCACACACCCCTTTTAGGAGCAGAGCTACACACTGTGCAGCACAGTAGGTTCTCTCTAAAGCATTTTTAAAAGTCTTCTGTGGGACAAAGGAGTTGTCCTGAACTTTTATTGTTTTAAAATTAATACAGAAAAATAGGAAAATAGGGAGTTGCCTCTGCAAAAGTCATGGACCAGTGATTAAGCACAGGGGTTATCAACTTGATCTCAAGTTTTGAGAGCACTGAATAGAGAAAAGTCCATGGAGAATACCCAGTTTGCAAGTTTACCTTTGAAAAACCACCTGTGGAGCCTCTTCTGGCCTTTTGGCCCTTTTCATGAAATCCAGGAGATCTCAGAGATGAGAAATTTCTGCACGCTGTGGGCACGAGCCACTGCTCGGAGCAGCGCTCTGGAACGCGCTGTCTCCTTGTTTATATTTCAGTGCTACACGGGATTAATCCTCCATTTCATCCATTGTCTTCTTACTTCTCTGCTACTGGGAACAGTAAATAAGAGGGAAGTTGTAACAAGAGCCTCCCTTTTATTCAGAGACCTTCTGTTTCCTGCAGGCTGGCAGCTTCGAAAAAAATCACAGCTCCATTGTGCTCCAAAGTCATACTGAATGATTCAGATGGAAAGAAAAACCCACGTCAGAAGGAACAGGGGACTCAAAGACCAGTGTCGAGGCCAGCAGACCAGGGACATCGATCCCAGGCAGCAGCACACCCTGAGAATGTTGTACCCTGGGACAGCAGCGACACTGAGGTTTACCCCTCTGCACCGGGAGATCTGTGGAAGCCAAGTGCTGCTCTCAGTATTGGGGTGTCCCTGAGCACCCCTGGCCCCACGGGACTGGCATCGATTGCCTGGGGGTGCTGGGGCAGCAGGAAAACCATCCTGTCCTACCTGGAGGATGCTGATCCAGCTCCCAGCAGCTGGGGGAGGTGAACTCACTCTTTCCTCCTGGAGCAGGGCTGCCAGCAGTGGGTCAGGCAGGGCAGGAGAAGGGACAGGGTCACCGGCGGCAGAGGCAGGCGGGCAGAGCCCGGGGGCTCCTGGGCGGAAGCAGAGCATGCAGTGATGGAGACAGCGTTGCCATCACCGAACGTCTGGTGTGAAGGCTCCCCCAAAATAGATCACTTCCTTCTTCCACCTCAAAGGAAACTCTGTTGGAAGGAGACTCAGAGACAGCAGGGCTGGTGCGAGGTGGGGTCTCGTTCACTGTCAGCCTCCCACCGGGAGCCACTTAAACATTCTGGGGTGTGACTCTGGGACCAGACATCAGTCTCAGGCAGGTTCTAAGGGATCAGTCCTGTGAAACGCCCCGACAACCCACGTGGGTGCCAAGCCTCCCAGCACCCCGGAGCAGAAACCCACCAGCCCTTTCCATCGGTGCCTGGTATTGCCAAACCAATCCCTCTCTTCCCAAAAGCCACTCCGGTGCTGAGGGGCTCAGGCTGTGATCAGCCCTCACCTGCATTTTCCCATATCAGTTTTACATCACAGTGCTGCTTCACAGCATCTTCCTTATTGGCAGGCGTCAGGAGAAATGTGTGTCAACAAATCTGAAGCGAGCGTAAGCACCGCTACAGTGAAGTCTGATAATAAAACATGAGTCACTGTTATTCAATCATTTACCAGCGCACGTCTTGCAAGAAAGTTCTCTCTTCTAAGAATCACCACCACAGAAATTTGGGAGTTGTTTTAAAGAGCACCCTGATTTTACCTTCAGCTGCGTGGCTGAGTTTTCAGAGGGCTGGTTCCTGCTATCCCTACTTGCAGCCCACCGCCCCGTGATCCCTCTGCATCTGCGTTTCAAAGCCAGCCATGAGGCACCCAGCCCTGGCATGACCTGATGCTCTTCCCAGGAGTTTTCACACTCAGGGTCTCCCCAACATCAGGAGTGAACTGGCAGCAAGGAGGGAGCTGCTGGGACTGACTCCCCCAGCTGCCATCAATGCCCCCCACCCCATGTGTAGTGTTGCTGCACAGTGTTCCAGGGATGCACAATTTTCCCTGGGGACGGGATGAGGAAGAGCATGGTCAACCCCAGCATTTTGGCAAGGAAGACTTCTTCCCATAAAAATATTATTTTCATTGTTTTCCTTCATTTCAGTTTGGGAAGGAGCAGGAGGGGTCAGGAATGTCATCCCAGACATTTCTTCAAAACTGTTTTTATCCTTGGTAACAAATGCCCCTGCCAAACACAGCAGCACACGTCCTCGGTTTCCCCTCCATAAGCCTGATTTTTTGAATGGCTTCTTGGAAAAAGCATTTACATGGTGACCTATTGCTGCTGTAAGATGTGCAGGGAGATGGGTCCTTTCCAGGCATTCAAGCTGCAGTGCTTGGTCCTTCCTGTTTTTACTGAGGAATTTTTGGGAGGTCAGAAATACATGAATTGAGCTTTTGCTGCCTTAATAGGTGAAAGGCTGCTGGAAGCACGTGGATAAACTTCCTCTGTGCCAAATGACCGTCATTTAATTCAAACACTTTTTAACAATAGAGGCAAAATTTTAAAAGGTGTAGTTTAAAAAAACCCCACATTTGCCTGTCTGTCCTCCTTGCTCCTTGCTGCTCTGCCTCTTGCTGCCTAGCTTGATCTCGAGCACTCCTGCTGCAGGGAAGGAGCTTCTGATGTGGCAAACAGGTAGACTAAGCTAATTTATCACTCTAGTCTTTTATTCCATCACAGAGTGGCAAAAGAGAAGGCTCGTCTCTCTTGTGGGTCACCTCTAATAGCAATTGCTTCAGCAAGATGGATTTCAAAATTAGGTGCTCTTGAAGCAGAAGCCACACTGTATTTTTCAACAGCACAAAGCAGCCGTAAGAGGAATCTGACCTTCATTCTTCATAATAAATTCACTGGGGAAAAAAAAAAATCCATCTTTGTTTTTCAGCTTGAAGTACTGTCAAAAGAAAAGCCAGAGCACACACAACATTTACAAAATAAAAATACAAGACAACTTCAGCAAAATGATAAAAAACTCAGGGATTTACTTTTCCTGCTTTTTCTTATTTAAACATTGGAATAGAGTCCGACAGCTTGCCTGCAAGTACATTGTTTTGAAATAAAGGCTGGTGTTAATTTAAAGTGGATCTATACTAGGCTAAATTAAGGCCACCTCAAAGTGCTTCTCAGATGTAGAGCGCAATCCAGTAGCTAAGTCTGGGGAAAAGTTTATTGATACACACCCACACTTAGGCACTCCATTGGACTTAGCATGTTTGTAAAATGTCTCTGAATGTATTTCAGGTGCTAAAATAATGTCTGCTGCAGCCTGCCAAAGGAAAATGTCACAGTTATTTTCTGCTAAAGTGCCCCCAAAAGATGTGATCTGCAGACAAGTACAGACTCGTAAGCTAAAGAATATAATGGAGGAATCCTTGAAAATATTTAGCATTTTACTGTGATTAATAAAATGATTGGTACATTTGAGTCCTAAAAGCCTGTAACTGGTCAGCTGTCACTGGCACAGCCTGGAAATGGTGAAAATTAATCATCAAAATGAAACACTACCTTTGTATTTTGCCATGTCTCCATTACAGACTCTGTATTGAATAACTCATTATAACCCAATGCAGCACATTGCCTTTATTCCTTTAATCTCCTGTCAGGCATAGCTGGGAAGGCAGAATGGGAATGTTTATTCTAACCAGCAGGTCTGACCCTTAGGCTAGTGAGAATTAGGCGAGGTTTTTTCCAAGCTCCGCTTGTCCCCCATATAGAGAACCTAATGCTGTGGCATTGTGCAATCCACCTGGCTCTTCTTCTGGAGGAGTCACTCAAATCCATCTTCCCACTTTCCAGCAAGCCTAGACCCAGCTGTTTCTCAGCCTTTTCTTTCCAGGATGGGCTGGTTACACTGATAAAAGCAGCTGTAGAGGCTGTGTCAGCAGTGTCCTAATTAAGCTGCAGAAATCAGCCACTTCACACCCCTTAGTTCAGGCTTCCAGGGGCCGGTTTGGCTGGACAGAAACATTTTGTTAAATAAGCTCAGCTTTTTGCTAGAGCTGGTGAGATCACTGAAGGCTTGGCAGGAGGGATGAACGGTGTCCATACATTTAGTTAAACCAGCTCAAAATTACAGAGCATATCTAGCATAACTAGGTGGCTCCTTTCAGGACCAACTCAAATAACCATAAACATCAGTCTGGCTTCATTTGGCATTCAAGGTATCATAACTCCCACATATTAATATTCAAGTTCTCTCCAGACCAATCAATATTTGTTGTTGTTTAGAAAAGGAAAAGCTTTTTCTTGACCTCTGCAACAAGCATTTACATGAAGGTTAAAGCCCGAGAAGCTTTTTGATAGTGATGTCAAGGCTGTCAGCCCCCTGTGGGGAACCACCACCTGAACAGTCGCAATTTCACCGCTCATTATCCCTCTTCTACAGCAGGCACCCACTTTCAAAGATCAAGGGGAGGCAGGTTCAAGCTGAAGTGCCATCAGTGACTGACCTCCGACCAAGTAATCTAGGAGTGGCCAAGTCTGACCGATCGGTGAGGAGGCTCAGATAGTTTTGACCAAGAGGATTTATTCAACCACTGGAGCTTGCAGGGGAGCACAGCTGCGGAACAGGAAGGTCCTTTCCAGCAACAACCCTCAGCAGCTCTTCCTTAAAAAGGGCAATTAATCTCCCTATGGCATTCCTCTTCACCGAAGAACACTTCCACTGTTTCAGAACAGTTTTACAGCAGACACAAGCAAAGGCTACAGTCCCAATATCCATGTGCTGGCTCAGCTGAATTACAGGCACCTACCGAATGCTCCTGAGAAAACCACGGCCACTCTGGAGAGCTGGGGAAGCTTCAGGGCATCTCCCACCCAACACTGGCCTCTGCAGTGAGATGCGGGGGGCTGTTCTCCTCAGCAAGCAGCACTGATAATTACATTACCTACCCTCTTTGGCCTCGAGCACGCTGTGTTTGTTACCCACGTGCTAAAGGCAAGGCAAAGGCCATGCCTGGCTGCCAGGGAAGCGCTCACTACCCTCTTTTAAGTTCAGCTGAATCCTCTCGGTTAAATCTGTCAACATCAAGCACCGAGAACAAAGGCACAAGATTAGGGGGATCTCATTAAGTATGCTTGTTCCAAGAGCAAGAAATGTGTCTACTTTCCTCTGATGACCTGGGGAAACAAAAAAACCCTTCAGCACAGAAAATTTATTTGTCATCGGTTAAGAGCATTTGAATGTGTAATATCCAGTTTAAGGAGACAAAAAACGTCTGTCTGTCCTACCCTTTCTATAGAGACCTTGCAAACAGCGTCATTCTTCTGCTTGGAACAGAAAGCAGGGATGTACACATCTGAGAACACCAACACACACAAAAAGCCCCAAATCCTTAGGGTATTAAGTGAGCCATTTAACTAAGTATTTAAAACCTCTGCAATTATTAGTTTATTAGTATCATCCAGGATTTCAGATGTTCAATATTTCTCCTGAAGTTATACATAAATGCAAATTGAAATAAGAATCTGAAAGTCAAAATTGTATAACAAAACAATACTCCATCACAAAAGCGTGTAAAATTACAAGAATGCTTTTTTTTTGTTTGTTTTTAAACACTGGCACTTAAGAGAACCATAATTTTGTAACCACAAAATTGCCGAATTGTCCCCCAGACTGGTAAGCAGGTATATGTGAAAATAGTTACAGCTGCCAGCACTTGAAGTTTTACTAAATATGCAAAAAACCCCTTAGCTTTGGTTTTGGAAGAGAACTGTATTTGACCAAATTAGACATTGTTGGTATACCATAAACATTTAACTTTTTAATGCAAAATTTAATAAAATGTACTTTTCCATACAACTATATTTAACTTAAAAATGGGCAAACATCAAGAGTGCGGTATAAAACCTAACAGGAAAAATACATCTTATCTCATTTTCAATTTGAGACAATATACAACTTTGTTTAAAGGGCTAAAACTAGAATTTCAAGAATACAAATATGAATTTACATAGATTTAACAAATAATAATGGTACCATTTATAGAAATCTTAGAAAGAAAAATCATTTCTTGTGGGCCCTTTGCTACCAGGAGTCTCATGGTATAAAGCCCGTGGCCATCACCAGACCTGTCACCAAAAAATAATATGGTCATTTCATGCTTTTAACTTTACACATTTTAGGTACGCTCATCACTCCCAGGTGTTCAGAGATTTACAAATATAACTTCCATTACATGGTAACAGAGTCACACGTGTAAATTTCTCTACACCGGATGGACATACACTCTTCCTATGGGTCCTCCTAGGACAAAATTTAACATTCCCTCCCTCCCCACCCCCCAAAGTATTTAGTTTCTGTAAAATTGAACTCTATACTTCTCAACTCTCCAAGACTGGTAAACTCATGCAACGCAATAGAATATTACATTTCACAAAAATCTGAACAAGTATCCGTTTGCTGAGATTGAATTTTTGTTGTTTCCAGTTATGGAAGATTTTCATCATATGCCTATATATTTCTTTTCTTACCCTATCATGATAATGCAGGGTATGCAGATCAAAGCTTTGTTTATCAGCCGGTTATATGAAAGATGAAAACTGTAATATTCCCGTGATCCCATACGGGCATTCAATAAAGCAAAAGATGAGTTCCCCTCAAAAAACAAAAAAAAGAAAAAAAAAAAAAAGAAAAAGAAAAAAAAAAGAAAAAGTATGATTCTCAAGGGCACCTATTAAAAGGACAACAATACTAATAAAAAAAATTGTATTTACTTAGAAGCATTCAGAATGTCAACAAAACAGCTGCAACTTTTTTTCTTCCTTTTTGCAATTACAGAGTGGTATTCAGTTAACAGAACAACAATTATTTTTTTATGATGCATCAGAGACAACTGAAGATGAGAAATGAACTACATCCCCAAATATAACTAAATTTGTGCTGTGCACCAACAAGAACCTGCTTTAATAACTCCCATGCCAATTTACAACCCCCACACTGTACCAGGCAAGGTTAGTGGCCATTGAAATACCACTAAGGACAGGGCTATCTAAAGACACATTCGGTAGTGTGTTAACTATACAAAAAAAGAGACACTGTACAGTTTAAAAACAAATCTTACACAGCCTTACATTTCAATTTTTTTTTTCTTTAAAAGGAGTGAGTTGTGTACAGGGGGGTTAAATGCTTTATAGACAAGAAAGAAATTGCTCTAAAAGAGACTTATTCATCATCATCATCATCTTCATCCTCCTCTTCTTCCTCCTCTTCATCATCTTCATCCTCTTCATCTTCGTCCTCATCCTCCTCCTCTTCCTTCTTCTTCTTGCTCTTCTCAGCCTTGGCAACTACTTTCTTGCCTCCATCAACCTTCCCTTTGGCCCGGTATGCAGCGATATCCTTGGAGAAGAAAAGCAGGGACAATCTCTCAAAGACTTACCCAGCCAAGAGGTCTGAGCAACCTCCACAGAGCAGCTGTGAAAGAAGAGACCCAGCTACCTGCCCTTTCTGCACATCCACCGGGGCAGGACCAGGAGGGAGCTGTGGCTTCAGCTCTGAGGCGAACTGAAGCCACAGGAACGGGAACCCTCTAACACAGAAATGACACTGGCATGCTGCTGCACACTGCTTATGGCTGCTAAGCAATCTCCACTGCTGGGCTTCTGGGAACAGCCTGGAAAAGCTGCTACCTCTGATGGTAAAGGCACAGCTGAGCCCACTATCCCATAAGGAAATGGAGTAGGGAGACCTCTTAAGTTCCCTTTCTAGCCCTACCTTCTACAGTGCCTAAAGAAACACACAGGAAACCCTCGTTTGAGGCACAAACCTGGGATCAGCCACCCAGAATGACCCAGCCTAACAGCTGCAATGTTATGCCTCAGCAAAGAGCAGTTAAGACTGAACCCTGCCTAACAGAAGTTTACTAAATAAAAGGTATAAGAACTTGATTAAAGGGTAGACACTGCCACCTTCTGCATGCAATAAATTTATTCTAGTCGTTTGAAATGCACAAAATTCAGCTCCTGCTACAGGGAAGTTAAAACCATACCTGGAAGGCACAGTCATAAAAACAGTTAAGACTTCCCAACTTTATGCCAAAACAGTAAAATCATTAGATAGGAGAACTGATCTACAAAGCTTACACACACCAGCTAGAGAGAAACATCACCACATTCACACAGATGGTCCAAATCTTCAAATATTCCCCACCTAATAAACACTACACCACTAATCTTACTGCTCTCTTGGACTCTCTTAAACTTAGCAGGAAATTTTGAGAAGTTATGATACCCACTAAGTCAAAGGCCAAGCAGTGAAATAGTGAAGATTACTACCCCTTAAAATCCTACATGTAAGTCTAAGAAATAAGGACATTACTACTGAAAATCAAAATAATATCTGCAAATAAAGACTAATAAAATGCCTGAGTTTCCTTGGCTGTGTGTAGAAGCAATTACTATGAAGCTGTACAGAAAGCATCATAGATCTGCAACTCCTCTCTGGCACATCAACAGGGCTCCAAGGCTCCACCTTGCATACTACAGTGCAAAAATTTTGAACTTGGATTTGTTTGCCAGCAGGAGAAATACCCAGAGGAAAGTGACAGCACACAATGGACATAGGTGCTGTATGGCAGCACAGTGGTCCCTGACCCCTTGTGAAGCATCGTCAGGGGATGCCAAGGTGCATTCCTCCTCTTCCCTTGGCTTCCACATACTGGCATGAGAATCTGCCTCTAGAAATAAAACCACATGTAGCATAGTCCTGTGTGCACAACAGAATTCTGCAACTCCAACTAGGATGGCAGGGTTTAGCCTTAATAATTAAAAAAATTGTACGACAAGCTGCTTCATATGCATAATTAACGAAATTCATTACTAGAAAGGACATGGGCACAAAGTAGGTCCAGGAAAAACACAGGCCTAAAAGTAGTTATCTCATTTTGTGTTTTGACATTTTTCCTGGAGTACATTTAAAATATCAGCTATGTGTATCAATTATCCTAACATTCAATGATGCTCACCAGCATCTCCAAAATTAGGGAGAACCAATTCATTCCTTACCAGTATTACTTACTGCTACCAACTCAACTCAAATTCTGCTGTGACTTGCTGATTTAGTAACAATACAGAGCCTACAGTATTTATTCAAGCACCAGTAACAAGTCAAAACTACAGACAAATGCAAACAGTTCGAGGTAAAGGACTCCAATTTACTGTTATGCCAATCAATCATGTGCCCCTGCACACAGCCCTTTTCAGCAAATCTAATGAATTACGTCATCAGCATTCTATAACTTGCTACATCAGGTATCAGGGTACACAGTAAGGGAAAAAGTGTCCAAAAAACTGAGGTGTGACCTCCCCAAAGCATGTCCCTAAATGTCAGTGTTACCTTTTCGTATTTCTCCTTCAGCTTAGCAGCCTTCTTTTCGTAAGGCTGTTTATCGTCTGCAGCGGTGTTGTTCCACATCTCTCCCAGCTTCTTTGCCACATCTCCAATGGACAGACCGGGATGTTCTCCTTTGATTTTTGGACGAAACTCAGAGCAAAACAAGAAAAAAGCCGAACTACAGAGGAAAAATAAAGAAGATTTAAATTTTAGACTTTGCTACAGCAGCAACTTTTGGGGCCTTTGCTCCTTAAGAGCATTTTGGAAAAGGCACCTAAAAGTGAGACAGACATTGATTACAATGGAAGGTATCAGAACTGAATGAGCCACTTCGCAAACTCAATGCACCCTTTTCTCTTAAGTAATGCTGCACATCTGGTCCCATTTCTGGCAGAATCCCCAGACAGGCAGACTTTATACACCAGACCCAGAGAAAATCTTTAGAAATTAGACTAAGTCAATGATGCTAGGCCAGCATATGTTATGTCAGAACTGTCAGAGGTGGCAGGCTGCAATATTTGTTAGAAAAGTAGGATTTCCAGACCACAGCACCAGCCCAAGCAAGAACATTAGCTTGTAAAGGATCTTCCCTGTCCTTTTCAGCATTAGCTCAGTTCAAAACACAGACATACACACACAATAAAGTGCTGGTGTCCAGAAGATGAATTTGAAGCCAGCTGTCATTATGTTGTGGCTAAAGTTTTAACTTTCCAGGCTGGTTTTGAGGAAGATCACCCCTCAAACTCCTTCTGTGCAAAAGCCTCCAATTTTAAACTGACTGCCAAGCAAAACTTCTGCTCAAGCCAAGAGGTGATGAGAGCAGGGCCAGCAGTACTTTACTGCCATATTACACGGGAATCACCCTCTTAACAGAAATTCGAAGAATCAGTCAGAATCACACATAGTCTATTTTAGCATCTAATTTTAAATGCTGCCATTACTCCAACTTTTATAGTGGGACCGCCTACCTGAAAATAAAAGCTTAGCATTCGTAACTAAAATCTCAACCTATCTTTACACCACTGGTGAGGAAGATCATACACTCTTGTATTTCTGAAGCTCCTGGATAAAATTACCCTTTTACAGATCCACACCAGGTGATGGTCCCAAACAGACAACCTACAGCTAGGAATCTACTTACGGAGGCCTCTTCGGTGCATTTGGATCCTTGAACTTCTTTTTTGTTTCCCCCTTAGGTGGTACATAGTTTTTCATTTCTTTTTCATAACGAAGCTTGTCAGCCTTTGCCATATCTTCAAACTTCCCTTTCTCCTTAGAAGACATAGTCTGCAAGGCAATCAGAATCACAGAGTACCTTAGAAGGGACACGTAAGGATCCAAACAGTATTTTAATTTCAAAAACATATCAAAGCCCTTCCCAAAATTTCAGCTGGGGGAGCTAAAGGTAAGACAAGGATAATGGATAGTTACCAGTAACTTCACAACTACACTTCATACTTACCCAAAACTTGAGCTCCCAAAGAAATAATTTACAATCCTGAATGGTATTCCAGAAAACCAGTCATTTAAGGTTTTGTGGCTTTTTTATTTTTTAAGCAGCTATTCCTACCTTCCATCGTTCTGAGCATTTTTTTGAGAACTCTGAGAAGTTCACTGACGCATCTGGATGTTTCTTCTTGTGCTCCTCCCGACAGGTTTGCACAAAGAAGGCGTACGAAGACATTTTACCTCTCGGCTTCTTAGGATCACCTTTACCCATTTTTGCTGATTTTCTGTAATGAAGCAAATGAGACACCTTTAAAACCTGTATTTTCAACCAATCAGGGCAGAAAGTAAGTCACAACCAGGGGTCATGCCAAACAGGACCTGCTGGAGCAGTATTCTGAAATCTTACAATGAGAAGATTCCCTTCTGGAAAATTTGCTGAAGATTTTTGTCATCCCTGTCTGAGGTGACCTGGATGTAAGCAACCTAAAATCTCAAAGGGCCTTTAAAATGTGCAGTGATGGTCTTTTGCAAACAAGAACTGTCCTTCCAAGCAATCTGAAGGCAAGCATAGCAGTGGAGACTGCATACCGCAATTATTACCAGTGTATTAATCATATGCTTGGGAAGAATAAACACTATTGAAAGAGGGAACAAGTACCCTCTTTCCAAGCATCCTGTCTCAGTGGCCTTCTGGATTACCGATTTGTTTCTTTTCACAGCCCATGTTTTCTACCTCTTCCCTGTAGGCCCCGTGTGTTTATTTACAAAATATGGTTTTTATTATTTTCTATACCATATGTTTGACCAATCTTTATGTGTACTGCAAAAACCTACTCTTTGCAGGTATACACTGAAATATGGGAATGAAACAGCTCACTTGGTCAAATATGTTATAAACTACACAGGGAAAAGCAGAACATTTATGTACAGCAGCAGAGCTGTGCTCAGCAAGAGCACTATCTGACACTTTCAGGGACTGAAAAATGCCTTCCTGGGACTTTCACACCCAAGTCAGACATTTGGAGTATTTCTTCATAGCTCCCTGAAAAAGTCACTTGCACCCTGACAAGCTCTGCTTTTGAGCAGAGTTAAAAGAAGGATTAAAAAAAAAAAAAAAGGCGTGAAAGTAAAAAAAAAAAAAAAAAGGGCAGGCGGTGCCTGTCCGTATTGCCACAGAAGCTGTATTTCCTATCGGTTTGGCGGATAGACAGAAACAGATTTCTGCTCTGTGACTAAACACGTCCGGTTTGAAGTTTCTACCAAGTAAACAAGAGGGCTGAGGAAGCAGGAGCCGCTGCAGCCTGCACGGGGCCGCTCCCAGCGCGGCGGGGCCGGGGCAGCGGGGCAGGGGCGGCCGCGGGCAGGGCTCGGCACCGCGACCCCGGCGCTGGCGTTTGAAAGCCGCCTCCTTCCCGCCATTTTGGACGCTTCCCCTACCAGGGGGCAGAGGGAAACTTCTGAAGTCCCTCAACAGACCTGCTGGGGGTGGAAGGAAAAAAAAAAAAAAAAAAAGAAAAGGAAAAAAAAAAAGAAAAAAAAAAAAACAACTAGTCCCGTTATTAGGGAGAACATGTGTAAGTTTTATTCCGCGTTCAGGCGAGGGCTCGCAGCAGCGAGCACATGCCCAGGAGTCGGACACGCACCGGGGTGCAGCTGCCCGCCGGCGGCGACCCCCGGCCCCGGCGGGACAAAGCGTTCTCCCGCCGCCGCCCCCGTCCCCCCGCGGCGGGGGGAGCGTGCCCATGCCCAGCCCTGCCCGCTCCGGCCGCCATGAGGCGAGGCAGCCCCGGCCTGCGCTCGCTCCCTCCCTGCCGGCCGCGCCGCCGCAGCGGCGGTGTCGGCGGGAGCGGCCGCCATGGCGCAGGCTCCTGGCGGAGGAGGTCACCCGCCGCCGAGCCTCCTTCCATTTTGTGCGCCGAGGAGCAGAGCCGGCCGCTCCCCACCCCCCCGCCGCCACCACACCCCCCGCGGCCGGGCGGGGCGGCGAGCCCGGGCGGCGGGACCCCCGCCGAGAGGGGCCGCGGCGGGGCCGGGCGGCGACCCCCGCCCGCGGGGGCGGCGGTGGCAGCGCAGCCCGGGCGGCGCGGAATGGCCGCTGTGGCGTCGCCCGCTGCCGCCGCCGCACAGAGAACATGGCTCCTTCCTCCCTTCCCTTCCCTTTGTGTGAGCGCGCCGCTACCCTGGCGCACACGCTCAGCCATTGCAGCCGAGGGAGGGCGGGCGGGAGACGGGGGGAGGTGGGTGGGAGCGGGGGGGAAGAAGATGGGGGGGACCAAGCGCGCTTTCGGTGCCCGCCCGAGCCCCGGCGGCGCGGTAGAAGCCCCGGGGGGGACGCCCCGCTCGCTCCCTAGCCCCGCCGAGCTGTGCGGCCCCGGGGCTGCCAGCCCCGCGCCCGGGCGAGCGGCGGCTGCTGGAGAAAAAAGTTCCCCCGAACTGCGCCCCCGCCCGCCCGAGCGCCTCCTCTGCTGCTCCGCGCCGCTCGCCTTGTTTTCTCGCTCGCGGCTGCCGTCAGCCATGTTACAGCCGGGCGGCCGCGGGGCCAGCGGCGCCCCGGCCCGCGCCCCGCTTCCCCGCGCTCCCCACCGCCCCGGCGGCGCGGCGCGGCCCGCCCGGAGCCCCTGCCGCCCCGCCGCCCGCCCCGCCGCCGCGGCGATGGCCACGGCGAGGCACCGTGTAAGCGGCTTACGGCGGGGCACGGCGCGGCCCTCGCCCCCCGCGGCGGGCGACCCCCGGCCGCTCGCCCCGTTCCCATCGCCCGCCTCTCTCTCCCCACCTCGCTTCTTGCCTCCCGCCGCCCCGCTCTCCCGAAGTCGCCCGCCGCCCCCGCCCCGCCCCGGCCGAGGGGCTCGCCGCCCAGGAAAGGGTCTCCCGGGCACAGCCCCGCTCGCCTTTGTGTACGGGCGTCCGAGCCGGCGCTGCCCCGCGCTCCGCGGTCGCGCAGCGGCGGCGGCACGACGGCCACCACAGGCTCACCGCCCGGCTGCGAGCGGGCGGGCGAGCGGGCGAGCGCGCCCGGCCGGCCCAGCGGCCCCCGGCGCGTACTCACCCGTGTCAGACAGAGTCGGCACGCAGTCCTCGCTCGGTCCCGAGCCCCAGAGACGCTCCCGCGGCCGCCCGCCCGGCCCCAGCGCTGGCTGGGTCGCTGTGCAGCCCGGTGCACCGCAATGGCTGAGCGCGGGATCGATACGCAGCCTCCTCACACTCGCGGCGCTGGTAACATTACTCTCTGCACAGCCCCGCGCCCATTGGCCGCCGCCAAGCCGAGCGCCGCGCCGATTGGCCCAGGCGCTCCCATTGTCCTGACCAGAGCGCGCCGCGGGTTGGGCGCGCGGCGGGACACGTCACCGAGCAGGGAAATGGCGCGCAAATATAAAAGTGAGCGCAGGGAGCCGGGCGGCGGCGGGGCCCGCACAGCGGCGGTGGCCGCCCGGCGCTGCACTGCCAACCGCGAGGGGCGCGGGCCCCGCCGCCCCCACCGCCGCCCCCGCCGCACCGGGGGGACCAACGCGGCCGCCCGCGGTGAGGAGCGGGGCGCCGCCGCCCCCCGCCCCTGCGGCCGCGCCGCCCCGCCGCGGAAACCGGAGCTCAGCGGGGAGCCGAGCCGAGCCCGCGTGTCTCGGCTCCTCTTGCCCCGTTCCAGCCGGGGCACGGGGCTCCCCTTCGCCGCCGCGGCGCTGTGCGCGGCTCTGCCCCCTCCTTGAGGTTGGGGGACGTTTGTTTTGTTTTGTTATTCGTGGTTTTTTGGGTTTTTTCCTTTCTTTTTCCAGAAACGGCTTCATCACCTGTGTGAGCAACAGGCGGAAGGTGCCGGCTTTCCACAACCTCCCGGGTGACAAGGAGCAGCCCGCAGCGCTCGGGCAGCTGCCCCAAAGTCTCAGCAGTGCTGCAGCCATGGCCCGGCGCCGTCCCGCGCATCCCGGTGCAGGGGCGCGCTGAGCCACACCTCACCTGTCCTTCGCTGCTGCTCCTCTCTGTGCTTTTTTACTGTCATTTGCACCGCATGAGGCTCCTGTACAGGACCAGCGATCGGGAGAAATACCCCTTAACAGCAGCTTCGCTGTTTACACTTCTTTATTAGTGCAAACAACGCTGGGAGGAGCGCTGCTGAGAAAAATCCAAAACCACTGCTTTGCCCCGAAAGGCAGTGTCAGGGCACTTGTTGTAATAGCACAAACTTGAGTGACGAGAGGTGTACATTGCTCAAAAATATTCGAGTATAAATAGCTGATTTCAATAATTGCTTAATTATCACGCTCTCTCAAAATCTATCCATGGAGTTTTGGAAGGGTCTGTGGTCTGACACACAAGGGATAGCAATTGTTTAGGAAGGCATGGTGCTTCATGGAAGGCAGAGATCCTTCTGAACAACGACCCTAATTCTAAAATTGCCTCATTTGTGAAGAAGTACTAGTCGACGTACAAAGAGAGTTGATTCTGCTACCTGAAATCATGCAAAAATACGTGAATAATAAGGAACACCAGTGTTTCTGTCTCAAGGAAAGTTTTTGTTTGTGGCTTGATGGGGTTTTTTTCTGATTTGCATTTAAAGTTAAAACCTTTATATGGAACAGAAGAAAACTAAAAATCACTACTATTTATGCGGTGTACTGTGCAGAAGCTGGTAGCTTTGTACGTACAGAAATTGAAGGTTTATTCTATGAAAACCAGACCTGAAAGGAAAGCAAAGTAATGCTTTTATTTCTTGCTCTTGTCCATAGCTGAACCTTCAGCAAAAGGCAAGTGAGGAGAATTTGATTATGTGACATACTCCTGTAAGGGTTTTCCTTCATCTCTGGCAGTTATATGCTCAGGCCCATACAGGCTTGCATATTCCAGTGGGTTTCTTCTGTAATCCTTGATGACAGAAATACAAAAGAATTTACTCATCAGTTGCAGACAGCAGCATTTTTTACGGAAGCAATATATGTTTTTTCTCTTGTTCATGCTGTGCCACATCCCTTCTGATACTTCACAAACATGCCTTCTTCTGCAAACCTCACTGAAGTTCAAATCTGTTTTACATTACACCCCACTAGGCAGGTGCAGTCACTGAGATCACTTGGATAACACGAAACACCTTTGACTTCTTGCACATAAGCTTTGCCCACAACATTTGGGTCACAACAGCCCAGTACCACTGCTCCAAGAAAAAAAAAAAGTATGTAGCTGCAGAGGAAGTTTCAAAACCCCTGTTTAGTAATTTTGATGTTTTGCAAAGCAGGGTATACTTTGGGAAAAGACACACAGATTGGTTGTCATATTGCAAAGAAAGACTAAAACTAGGATTTCTATCAGAAAATAAACTACTTCAGTTTTTAGGATACCTGTTGTAGCTACTTATTTGGAAACCTGCAGAAATGGTTGTAAGAAGCCTTTTGGTTCAACTCCTTTTCCACGTAAGGCAAGCTGAACTTGAATGGGAACATCAGCTATATCAAACTTTTTTTAAAGCATCCTTTTGTTCTCCAGTTTTCTTTAGAGGTAACAGAGGAAGGCCTCTCCAAGGACAGAACTGTTCTTCTTAACAATGTAGTCTTGAGTAGGAACAGAAAAGTTCCAAATGAATTACAAAAAAAGTTTTAATTAAAATTTTCCTCTCACTTCCTATCATTCCCTATGTAGCTCACAACCAAAGACTTCTAGCAAACACGAACAAGGATGGAGAATTCCAACAAGAACAGACTACCTGGTTGGCAGTGGAGCCTGACAGAGAAAGAGATGCAGAGATCTCATTCTCCCCCATTCCCAAAATAACTGTGAAACACATTGGTGACACTACACCAGCAGAATTTTTGATGAACTCACAGTATATAAAGAACCTTAGAAAGCTTCTGCCCACTTTAGTGCTGTGGTTGTTGACAGAGGTGGGAAAACACACTTGCATCAGTTCCAGAAGTCACAGGGTGTGGGGCAGCACACTTCCCATGGGGCAGGAACGTGGTTCTTCCGTGCCCTCATGTTCTCCTGCAAAACATGTGTTCTGTGAAGGACACTGCTTACTCCCCAGTGGGATTTGGCAGGAAAGCAGATGATTTCATAGCTTGCTTTGACAACAAAGAGATTCAGTGTCGTCACAGGACCTCCAGATTTTGTCACTCTGTCCTCCCTCCCAAGGAATGAGATCATTGTTTCTTTGGGTCAAAATTACTAGACTATTACAGTGAAAATGGCACAGTAACAACTACCTTGTCAGTCAAATCCAAAGCTACTATTAGACGATTTTTAACAAGATCTAAAAGCCGTTTTCAACAAAAAAGTTACATTTTCAGCTCAAAATGAGAGCAAAACATCTGTGGAGACAGGTCACCTGGGCACAAGTACTTCTGATGGAGCTGCTGGTAATGTAGATTTTCATTCTTGCTTTTGAACACTTCCATCCCTACAGTGGGCACGGTTTTCGCAGCATATTTGAAAAAAAGCCCCGGCCATATTTGCCCTTTTCCTGAGGCTGCAGTGCCAGCCTGTGCACAGCCCAGATGAACACAATTCTCAGTTGCTCATTAGATGCAGACTTGAAGTCAGTATTTTCCTCTGGTGTCTTTATTTGAAATCTGAAGGAGATACACTTTAAGTATTGCCTTAAAATCATTTCTGGAAGAGACTCTGTTCAAAGGAATGAGAATCAGCATGTCTGCAGACAGTACCAATGCATGGAACCTGATTTGCTTTACCTTTCTCTCTGGATTTGCTCACACTGTGTCAAGTCATCTGTGCAGGCTGCTGTCCCTCTTCTATCAGTGAGCAGGGTTTCAAGTGGCTTTTTGTCCACTCCAACGGATGAGTGGCTGGCTGACCCAGGTGTGTAAGTGGAGCAGTGGAGCAGTGGCAGACAGGCCAGGGAACCTTGGCTGACTAAAGGCAGCGGGCTGGGAGAGGCAGGCAGGGAGCAGGGATGGCACCGGGGCCGCTGCAGCGTTCTCCTCGCCAAGCTTCACGTGTGAACCAGCTGATCTTTGCTGACATGTCAGCCCTGAAGACAATTCCATCGTTTCTAGAGCTGATACATTCTTAAATCAGGGTCAGTACTTACACAGTGATTTTATCCACAAAATGGGTAACATGAAAATTTGTACATTTTTTGTGGAATTAGCAGATGCATGGCAAAGTATTCAAGTAAACAGGTTTTCACAGCAAAAGCATATACTCACACTGTTCAGCTCAGAAAGATGGTGAAGATACATCAGTATGGACTTTTCCTCAGATGATCAGTATACCATGAACATTTTTTAAAGTGAATATGTGTATAGAAAGTAACTATTTTATGGTAAGATTAATAGCTTTACTCTTATGAAATATGATTCCTTCAGCATCTTATTCCTTATGCATAAGTACATAACTTCTTTAAGTGCCTCAGTGAAGCTCTCAATGTACAGTTTCAGACAGATGGAACTGTGTTCAGCTTCAACAGCAAAAAGGAGTTCAAAAAATGTTCTTTCAGGACTGCACTATTTCTGAAATCGCTGACCTGCTGAGATGCTTGCTTTGCTGAGAACACAACATGCAGTGCAATATCCATTTATCTCTTCAACTTTCTGGAAACATGGCATCAAATATTCAGTCCCCTCCAAAATCTCCAGATCATTTATGTATTGTACACTGAAGCCTACCACTGAGATAAGAGTTAATAGCTGCTTCTAATAAACCCAAAATGCTGCTGTCCATCTTCACAGACACTGCTCTAAAGGTGTTAGTACTCTGTCTCACTCACTCCAGTAGAGAGGCAGGCAAGCTTCTGATGCTGACACCACTGTTAGACTTCTACACCTGAACAGACAGAATCCAACCAGGCCTAAGGTGATGAAAAATACCTGAGATGCCCTTCCTTCCTATTTTATCCAGCCCAGAAGATTCAGCAGGACATGCTGTCACAGCCAGGACTCCTTTAGACGGATCTCAGTGCTCCATGTCAAACTGGAAAGATTCCTAGAGCTAGGTACAGTACTGGGACAGAGCTACGGTTTCCTTATCTACATGTTTTCTGAAAATACACAATATATAACCATCACCTGACCCGTACTCTGGTCCTTTATATGGGACTGCAACACAGACTAAACCATCTGCTTCTGGATATGAGGATGACACATGAATGCCAACACAGTCCCTGATATTAGAAATCCTGGCACAGTCTTATGTGAATTTATGGGATGCTGATACCCAAAAAACCAGGATGCAACATACACCACTCTAGTAACTACTCAGGACCTACTGTGAATGTTGACTGCATACAAGCAGTTACAGGAACTGCTGGAGGAAATAACCATTAGCTCACAGCTTCAAAAGGGGAACTCACACAGTTTGACAGGACAGTCTTACCCTTTTGCTGGATAGAGCCAAGTGTACATGGGTGTCACTGAGTGGTGACTGTCTCATCCCTTACAATGCAATGGAGAGTTTCTCATCCATTTGAGGAGTTGTCCACATCCTCAGGAACTTCATAAACCTGCTAACTTCCCATGGAGATATGGTGCCCAAGGCAGATCACAAGTACTACAAGTTATCAGCATATAACTCACTAGGGAGGGCAAAGAACATATCTTGGAAGAGCAGAAGCAGCCTCAAAAAACTCTTATCCTTTCTCCATCTCTCTCCTTTCTGTGCCCCCTTTCTTCACTTCTTTTGTCCACACTCCTGTGCAAAGATAAAGTGAAAAATGCATTCTGGCAGCTGTATCTGCTCACCAAATAGTCATCAGTAGCATTATTTAATGGGAAAGTAATTTTCTAGCCCGACCTCTCTCCCCTCACTTCCAAAATGGTTTTCCAGTATGTACTGCACTGCACTGGGTGCTGCATTGGTGAAACACCCACCATTACAGGCAGTCATAGCAATTTATTACTGGCTCAGAAAGGAGGATCACCTTTTAACTGGCTGTTCAGAGAAAAGAAGTCATGCTAGTATTCTCACAAAGACTGTCTCCAGCTTCTGTCATAACCATCCTGTTTCTTCTACCATCATCTTTCCCAGGGATGTAATCTCCTTCTATTTAATGGTTCTATTCCAAGATTTCTGAGACTCAGGAGAAGAAACTGAGGTAACCTAGGATGTGAGAAATCACATACTTTACACTGACTAAGCCTGTGATACCAAAAAGCATTCAAGGGAATGCCCACTTCTCTTGCCTTTTCTAACAGCAGTTGATTGTTTTGAAAAGGGCTCTGTGAGCTCATCATTGCAGGGGGACAACTCCTACCCCAAGTCACCCAGTGTTACCAAAATCTTAGTAATAACTTTTCCATTAACACACAAAAATTAATAGTCTAAATATGTTTAGCTTAGTACTTTCTTAACTAGAGCTCAGTTCTTGTTCGCCTTTACTTCTTTTCCATGAGTTTTAGATGATTCTAAGTCTTTTTGCATTACTTTAAATCTCATTCCTTCCTCATTTACCATGTTTCCATGAACTTTCCTTTTGCTGAAACAAATGAAGACCTTTGTGGAATATGCCCCGAATTTCACAAAGGGAATGCTGCCACAAGGGGAAGATGCATTCTTTTCCAAGTCAAAACTCAAGTCAGTTCGGACAAAAAAGTCAATGTGGTGACCTCAAAGTTTTGTCAGACACAATATTAGACAGACTTGCATCAAACTGATCTGCACCACTGAGAGTTTAAACAGTCTGAAGTTGGATTTAATGTAAAATGTGATGGTTTCCAGGAGGAATAAGTGTGGGGCTGGGAGTGCAGATCCAATTCAGATGCTTATATGCATGATATGCATGAAAATCAATGGGTAGGCTGAGATGTTTTGACTAGACAGGCATCTGATTAGTCTTGTTCATGTAAATTTAACTTAACCTTGTCCTAAAGTATGGATGCAAATCAAAATAAATAGCCACCCCTTTGGAAAGAAATACTGAAGCAGTGAAACTTTCAAGAGCCTCTTTGAAGCTCTGGATTTTGATTGTTTCAACTTTTACATGACTTAATAGAGACAATCTTTATAAAAAACAGAATCCTTAATACTATGTTATTTTTTCTACTTCAGCAGAACAGCTCACATAACTGTTCTTGGGTTTCCAAATATAAGCAAGTGGCTACTTATAGGATTAAATGGATGTAAGGGATATGTACATTCACATCCACTTAGTCTCTGTTTCCAGTGACCCACAACAGTGTGTTAATAACAAACATTTCTCATTCAGTCCTACAAAATTTCTGCAACTATGCATTACTATGCTAAACACAGCACTTAAGTTTTGATGTATTATTGTTGCTTTACAATTAAAATTCTTATTTTTATTTTCACTTCTAGCTCCTTAAAAACCTCAACATGAATACTTTTGGCATCCCTCCTGCACACCCACTCTTGCTGATGTGTGGATCACTTTAAAATATTTAAATGTTTTTAAAGTCATCCATCCATCTTCCTCTAATAACTACACTCAGGTGTGTAGAAGTCATATTAGGTTTTTTTTAGGGTTTTTTTTATCTGACCTTGCAATACTATCAATTTCTAACCATACTAACATAAGAGGAACTAGAGAGGTAATTTTACTCCTGTGCATGTGACTAGTAACACAGAATTTTATGGACAGAAAAGAGCCACAAAAATAATCCAGGAATGTTAAAAAATAATGAGAACCCTAAAAAGCACAATCTGTTTAGCTTTGTCTAAAAACAAACAAACAACAACAAAAATCATATTGAGAAGTAACTTGATCACAGGGTAAAAGCACCTTCCTGGGGAGAAAATAGTCAGTCCTAAAGAGCTCTTTAATCCATCAGAGAAGGCATAACAAGAATCAATGACTAGAAGATGAAGGCAAACAAATGCAAATGAAATAACAGAAAATTTTTAGCAGCAGGCATGATTAGTACTCATATTTTCCTAGTACCTGGAAGCCAAATCATGGATCAGGGCTCAGTTAGGTGCTCAGTTAGATAAAAAAACTCAACCCCAAACCAAAAGAAGACATCTCAAACACAGAAAAAAAAAACGTGATCCCTGCCAAAAGGTTACAAAAAGCAGGTAAGATGAAGTAACATAATAAATCAGTGATAATATTATCTGATATGACAGGCAGCAGTTTCAGGCCATGGTTTCATGATACAAAGTGTTGAGTTGAGATACAGACTTAAGGTGATTCTACGTATCAAGACTGTTTTGTCCCATTCCCACAATTTCTCTACAGCTATGAAATGTTGAAAACTGATCCTTATTTAAAAAAATATCAGTACTAAAATCAGGGTTTTCATTTTTATTTTGCAATAAAATGCCAGTGAACACTTTTGCAAGTATTTTGATTTTTATGAATTTCAGTGAATGGGTTGAACAAATTTTCCCTAACAGTATTGTCACCAGCTCTTTTTACAGGAACTTGCTGCATTACTTGCAAGAAAAGACTGTATATCCCAGAGAAAAGCATGCAAAAGCAAAGTATGAGGTTGTTTTGTTTTCCTCATATCAAATCACTAGGCTTGGTGACCAAATCTCAAGCACTATCCATAGATAAAGCAGACATTAACAAAAACTGAAACTCAGACCATGATCTGGCAAGGTTTCTCTGAAAAAAACTTATTATGCTACCAAATACTAACATAAAAGATAACAAGATGAGCTTGTGTTCTCAACACAATTGCTCTGGCCCTGGAGCCTACACAACATCCTTGGTAGCTTACAAACACAAAAGGCCACTACAATTTGACTGAGAAGAAGATTAAAGAGGTAAACCAAGAGCAAAATTTTCTATTATTAAAGTTTTTGCCATCTATTTGTGAGATCAAGGATCAGAAGCATAGCCCCTGAAATTCATTGTGGAGAGAACTGAGAGCATCTCCTCTTATTTTTCAACAAGAAAACGTAGGAGAAAAGCCCATCCTTGATTTCTTTTTCTTCATTTAAATGATTAGCAGACTACAGCAACACTCCCAATGTCTATTGCACTGAGAAGCTCTGGAGGAGCTAATTTTTGGGCTGGGAATGCTGAAGAGAAAACAAAAGCTAAGAGCTAGGGTCAACATTTCACAAATAGTCCCTGAGACTTGGAAGCAAGTTGGATACAGCCATGGTGTTAAGCACCCATCCTTCTTCCTTCCCTTCCTCCCTGGAGGTAGCCAGCCTCCTCCCATCGGCTGACATTCTGTGTTTCACTGAGCTGGATATTCACATTCACAGGCTACACAGGGAATTGGTTACAATCAGTTCTAAAAGCTTTCATTTCCCTCTTGTTTCTTGTTAAAAATACTTTGAGCTATGGCTATAATAAGTGACATTAAAAGAACACTGCTTCATTGCAAAGTTTAAAGACGCTTAACAGCCTTACTCTTTGGCCTTGTGCACTGTGCTGAATTTTTCCATGGGACTGCAGCCACTCTGTGTGTGCAGGACACAGCTCAGGAAGTGAATCAGGGCTGTGCATCAAATTGGATTATTTATTGGTTGGTATACATGTTGTCTTTAGGAGTTCTGCTGAGAACAAGACAGACAACTACAGGAAGAGAGCGATGGGCATGTGGTTAAGGCAGTTGAACGCCACACAGAACGCTCAGTTCTGCCTCTGCCCTCACCAGCAGCCCCCGGCAGCGAGGAGCGAGTCAGACCTCGTGCCCTGGCAGGTGGCCAACCAACCTTGTCTTCCTCATTTTCTGGGGGTCCAAACACAAACACCTTGGGCCTTTCACGTAGAAATGCAAAGCAGATGATGGCAATGGAAGGTTTTGGTCTTGAGGGAAAAATGGAGTCAGAGGCACAAGGTTAAAAGGCAGGAGAATCCATTTAATATGATTGACTTTACCACTGACTAAACAAGTGGCTCAGTTTTCTCCTTGGTCTAACAGGACAATGGTGCTTTTCTGTTCAGGGAATATGCAAAAATTAATCAAATTCTGTGAAGCTCCTTAATATCATTGTAATTAGCCTACAAAAACCAAAAATGTTTGTCTGATTCTCTGTATGGAAAGGATGTTTTGGATCTTTTGGACCTCTTAATTATCCTACACTGCTACACACTTGCTTTAAAAATATATAGAACATAAATACTAACATGTATAGAGATAGAACACATCTGTTTTTTCTCTCACACTCTATTTGTGATCACACTCTACATGTGATTTTTCAAAGTCCTTTCTACAGCTTCTACCAAGGCTATTCAGTGAAACTGCAATATGGAATAGGACAGGGAACAGCACTTATTGTCAACAAAAGGTATACACTGGCTCAAAAAGTAAAAATATCTTCACTTTCAGTCGAATGTTGTGTAACCACAGCCACAGGAATAGAAAAGCAACAGGAGAGCTAGTAACGGGTCATTTCCTACTTATTTTATTACATCAGAGTATCATCGTACTGTAAGCTTTTAGTAATACTAGGCTACCAAGTTTGCAAAATAAAATATTATACTTTGAGTTCAGCAAGAAATAAACAAATCTACCTGTATCTTTAAAAATAACTGAACAGTTTCAACAGTTACTCTGACTTAAAAATTTGAGTTAAGAGAAATATCACGACTGAAAACACAGGTGATGATCTTCTCTATTTTAGGTAGAAAGGCACTAAACAGAAAAATCTAATACAATAATCAGAGCAATCAGGAGGTTTAGGCACACAACAGAACAGAAATATTTTAACAATGTCTGACAACATCCCAAACACACAGTGTCTGAACACTACTAAAGTGGATGTGCATGAGACTCAAAGACAACACCATTTCAAAGGATAATTTTCATCATTTAAGAAGCAAACAGACAGGAAAACAAAATAGAAATTAAGGTTCAGGCCTACAATCAGATCTTCAGAGTGAGAACCTGCAGTCACCAGAGTCCCCTGGACTTCATCAGGCCCCCAGGCTCTTGAGGTCCATTTGAACAAATCCAGTTACAGGACTAGGACCTAAATATGTAAAGAGAAAAAGAATGAAATCAGGTAACACAGCACACAGCTCTAATTAAAGAGACACCAAACTAATCACAGAAAATAATCTGAGTGCCTAGACCATGACAAGATCTCTATTTTTACCCTAAAATGCTGCAGCTACAGCAAAGGCAACAGTAATTTCTTATGCCAAGAGATTTATAGAGCATTAATTGATCACAGCACATTCCCCTTCAGGCAAACACAAGTACCTGCAGTGTTTGCTCACCTCCTGTGTGCTACTGCTTTTTTGTTGTTATATGTAATTTGTTTTATTATTTTTAATAAAAGAGAGTGGTCTAAAATCAATAAAGGTGATTTATCTTCATCAGCTCTTCATGGAGATTTTCAGCCTCTTAGTAACACGATGGCCAAAACTAAAATATCTGCCTGTATTTTAAAACACTGTAAAACTGACAGAAAGTAAATGATATTTCTATAAGAACTGTCATTGCTATGACTATCTGGAGGTTGTGAGAAGTTCTAGCTCGGCAGTGTGTCTCCCCAGGGTTTCAGTAAAGCCCCATGGTAGCATGCACCTAGTATCATTCAACTGCTAATGAGAGGAGAGAGTAGCAAAAAAATGCCTACCTCATAATGAGATTTGCCCACTGAAATACAGACTTTAACACAACAAGAGAGTGTGATAGAAGCAGTGAAGACACTACAGGAATATCAGATTTATGGTGGCACAAGCACATGGAATCCCCACAGGCTACACCATGGGGAGCTGTGTCATCCAGACTTCCACACCAGCACTTATCATCCACCCCATGGACCCAGGAAGGGTCCATGATCCCTCTCTGCCTGAGGCTCTCTCTCAGCCTGGGAGGCCACAATGGCCAATTCACCATGCCTGTAAATGTCACCACTGCACCTTGCACCTTCACTAGCATGACCTCTTTGAGACAGCCAGACCAAAGACAGAATGAATTGTCCAGCAGTATGATACCATTCTTCCTATTACTAGAGCAGAATTACACCTTCAGAGATCACCATGTAACCAGACAAATCAATTTACATACACCTTCTACCCAAAAAATGTTCAAGACAATCAACAATCTCTGATTACTTTTGTATCTCCTACAGGATGGCTTAAGCTGCACCAAGATCCTTTACATAAAAAAAATTAGTAAATTTAAAAATTAACTCAAGATACACGAGGACACGAACATCTTAAATTCACTGAGACATTGGTTTGCTTATAGCACTCATAGAGAGATAAGGACTCAAACTGCTATTATTTCTGGATAGGAAAAAAATAGTAGTATATACAAAGTTTTCCATGCACAGGGACATTAAGAAGCCTTTTTGCCAAGATGACACACTAACTTAGAACACTTATATATACGTAAACTCAGATATGCAAGGCAGATGAGATTTCCAAAATTTGTGAAGAAATGATGTGTTTATCTTTTCAGAATTGGTGTTAGCTCAGGACAGATAACAAAATTTTTACTCCCATTTTAATATTGAATTCCCAGTTATATCCCACATGTATGTCTGAAACTGGCACATGGTAAAGAATCTACAACACTGGACTTCAAATGAAGTGTCAGATTTTGGTTATTTTATCTCCAGAGAGTTCCAGCCTCAAACCTGGGGTCACTCAGTAGGCACACAGGGACTTGGGGAGAAGATGCAGCTGGCAGGGCTCGGCCTGGTGCAGGCAGAGGCCCCAGGACCCAGTATGCCCATGGGGTATGTTTGCTCAATGGATTTATGATTTCACAAATGTTCATCAAGCAGACAGTAATCTCCTGCCTTATCTGGCTATCACTGCTCTTTCTTTGAACAACTTGAAACTATTGATGGGCCATTAATATCAAATTCCTTGCCAGAGTTACATTTCCAAAGAAAGGCAGGTTTTCTTTTCCTGAAGTGTTATCTTTTTAATCTGGACACCTAACTACTCAACACCTACGACAACCTTTCTTCTTGCTGTTGCAAACATACACTAACAGTTTAGTTTCCACACCTGGGAGAAATTTATCGAAAAACAACAACAACAAAAAAGCTGTTTGGATTTTTTTTTCTTCAGACCATGCCTCCTTGATGCTAAAGCTGCCTCTTCCCTTGTTTAAGTCAGAAAAGCCTAGAAAAAATTCTAACTCACACCTATTTGCTACCATGTCCATACAACTACACACCACTGGAAAGTTAGCCAAGAGCAGATGTATTTCCTCTGTCCGTCCTCAACCTGTGAGATCCAGGACATGCTGAAGGGGTAAGGGAAAAATGACTGTGGCTGGTATGGGACCTGGCTATAAAATTCTCAAGCAAGCTGAAAGCTTCCTCCTCCTGGGGGGAATTCTTGTATCATCAGGCAGAATCAGACTGAGGAACAGAATCAATTAATTATTACAGAAATACTATGGAGTATTGTTATTAGAAGGCTCGACTTCATAATTTAATTGTAGGGAAATTACTGCATCTGTGTTCACCATTACTATAAACCAAATGAAAAGATCAGTGCCTTCCCAGCAAATGCAAAATACATCTTTTCATACTAGGCATCCCACTGTGACATTACAAATCAAACTCAACAATTAATGACCAGTCCTTTGTGGCAGGTGGGGAAATATTCTAAGCAATATTATGTGGGAAGCAGTTGTAGGAGTGAAGAACGTCAAATAATACAATTATATTTGAGGACAGATTTTACAGTTTTTCCTATGAATGACTTAACTGTTGGTGACACACACAAAGCTGCACAGCTACACCATCATCCTGCCTATTGCTCAGACATGTAACTCTAGCATCACCTTACATCCCAAAGATACTCCAAATCCCAAGATTCATATTCATAATTTGCAGATACTTTCAATGCAACATTTCCAAGATGGTATTTTTCTTAATCCTCCCAATCAGCTAAAGTATTCAATTGGTTAATCATCATCATCATGTTTTCATTCAGCAAGATTTTGCTCTCTGTTTTTTGATTCAGCAGCATTTTTTCTCTTTGCTTTTGACAAACACAGTCTCATATCACACACATTCACTCAGAGAACTGCTGCAAAAACCGTTTTCCTGTCAATCACTTGGAGAGCACATCACTATCTCCACAGCTCTCCCTGGATATTTCTGCAGCATCTGCCACTTGTCTTCACTTTCAAGGTCCATCCTTGCTGATCACCACCATACCTATTACTCCTTAATCTTTTTCAGGAAGACAACTGTGGTTTACTCATGTTTGAAACCGGGCCAATTTTCATAAAACATAGCTCAAAAGACCATTAGATCATGCTGTCTAATTTGATTGTTATGTTTTTTTTTGGCTAAAACACTTTAAAAGCCCTCCACTTTTTACTGATACAAAAATAAATTTCAGGGATGCTTCTTATATCTCTTCCCTTCCCATCTCCCACCTGCCATTCAGTGTCAGGAGTCCAGTTTCCAGCTTCTCTCACACCCACATGGTGTATTTTCAAAAAAACTTCTTGTGCCTTTTTCTGTCTTACACCTTACACTTTATTGAAACTCCCTTAAATATCTGACAACATACTGCATTACTGTTGTTCAAAGTTTTCTCTGAAATTCAGCTTACTAACCTGCCCCTACAGCCCCAATGAGCAAAATGTGTGGTAAGTAGTTATATACACATCACCTGTTTTCAAATGTCAAAAGTAAGCAAGAGTGGTATGTAGGAGACAGATCCTACCCTACAGTAGAGAGAGGCTCCTCGAGAGAGATTTGGCTGAAGGAACTCCTGAAATGCTACAAAATGTCCTGTGAAGGAATCTCTGCATACACTGTGGCAATGGCCTAAGGAAATCAGTCTTTTGATTTAGTTACAGGAGTTGGATCCCTAAAGTTTGAATGTTCCCTGACTACTAGCATTTCCATTTTCCTCTGTGTATTTGCTACTTTCAGCTGTATTATATTTACACTGCTAGAATTTAAAATTGCAGATATCCTTTCCAGCACACATCTGTGTGATGCAAAGCATCACAGGAACTATTTGACAATCATACAAAAACAGTCTTACAACGCTATACAGTATTTCATTAGACAGATCCTGATCATGTAATTATCATAGCATTACACACATATGCCTGTGAATGGTGCACAGCTCTGTGCACTAACTTCAACCCTGATGTTTACTAAATTCCTCAATCCTATAATAAAGACCTGGAATGCATTCATATCTTGCACTGGCTTTTTTCTCCCCACTGTGAATCATGGGCAAATCCTCAAGACAAATCAACACAGCTAAAAAAAAGGGAAAAGAAGAATATTAGGAAGAATTAGGATATCAAGAAGAATCTATTCATATAAAGGGTGATTCCACATTGGAATGGGCTGCATAAACAATAATCAAAAGTCATACCAGGCACCATGTAAAAAAGAAAATAGAATAGAAAACTGCTACTGGTGATAATCTAGTTCTTGCTCCAGATAACAGAAAACAAGTTCTTTCAAAGCCCAAAGAGAAAAATGCCTCCTGAAGCAATCAAACAAAAAATGAGGACACAGTCAGTCATAGATGAAAATCTGATCAAAATCTAACCAGGGAAAATATTGAATTAAATTATGTGATTTCATGATAATAAATGTCTTTAATAGCAAAGAGTTAACTGCAAAATGCTGAAAGGGACGTATTTGGTCCTGTATTACAGTACAGTTGTTAATAAATCAGAAACTGGGGCAAGTATCATGGCAGGAAATCTGCAGTCATTTCAGTTACTCAGAATGAAGGAAAATTATTAATCTAACCAAAATTAATAAGTGGACCCAGAAACACTAAATAAGGTTCAAATGATGACAGACAGATAACAGACACATACTAAAATAAACCCATTAAAAAAAAAAAGTCTGTGTTTCATGAGGTTTCAAATTAAAGACACAACTGTAAGGAACTCAGAGCAATAAAACTCAATGTGTTAGGCAAAGGGAGGGTAACAGTTACCTACAAAATCTCCAGATAATTTGATGTTAGTCACTAACATTTAGCCTCTCATAGATTGAATTTACTCACAGTCTTATGTTCACATACTCACAAGCACTGACACTTTAAAGATCTGTTTAAAGGTCTAGGCAAGATAACTTCCATGAAAAACAAAAGACAAGGGCCATCAGCTATGAAGTCCTTACCCCATTTCAGGAGTTGTTTTAATTATCAATTTCAATTAGACAAGTCATACAATTATAAAATGGTTTGGTTAGGAGGGGACCTTAAAGATCATCTAGTTCCAACTCTCCCTGCCATGGGTAAGAACACCTTTCACTGGACCAGGTGGCTCAAAGACCCATCCAATCTGGCCTTGAACACTTCCAGAGATGGGGCATCCACAGCTTCTCTGGGAAACTTGTTCCAGTACCTCACCACACTCACAGTAAAGAATTACTTCCTAACATCTAATCTATCTCCTTTCACTTTGAAGCCATTAACCCTTGTCCTATCACTACATGCCAGTGTCAGGTGCAAGGGGCTGGTAGGATTGCATTTGTTTAATGGGAGTCAATCATTAGATCAGTTATCCCATACTGGGAAAACACACCAGTTGCTTTAGCCTCAGGAAGGAACCAGGGCCCACTTAAGCAGTTTAGTGAAAATGAAAACACACCACTACAACCAAAATAAAAAAAATAAAACAGGCAGCTTAAACACTGCAAGACAATTAGAAGAAAACCAGTGTAACAGGATTATAAAAATCAGCGCCGTGACCTTACCAGAAAAAAAAATCCTGTATGAGGTACAGGTCACTCTCCCTTCAAAAGGATACTAAAGATATAGACAGGGTTCAAGTGTGAACAGCACTAAACATAGAATATATCCTATGAAGAGAAATTAGAATGTTTCAAATTAGGAATATTATGCATGCACATGTAAAGTAATTGCTCTAGAGAGGTCAGATCCGACATTTGTATGCTTGCTATCTACAACACAAGAAAAATACAAAGAAGCACTGAAAGTGTGGAAAATTCAAAACTGAGCAGAAGAAATGTTTTTTTCACATCATATATAACCAATTCATATTAATTATCATGGAAATGAAGTTATTAATCTTAACACAATGTCCCTATCAATGACAGTATAAATTAAATCAGTTACTACATAGAGAAATCAGGAAGCAACTTACTCACATTTAACATCTACTGAAGCATTAGGAGGTATTGTACCAAATGGGAAACTGTATTATGGTTTAAGCAAATATGATAAGCAGATATGCCTATGTAAAATATAAATTAAAAAAGGAATAGCAGATTGATTTCATTATTGAAATTTTATTCACAATCTCACAGAAACTCTTCCCACAGTTTGCATTAAATACTATTAATAGCTCATTAACAACAGTAGTTGTCTTTAGAAGGTTTTGAAACAACTAAAGTTTGGACACATTAAACTTTTATGTAAGCAGTAAAGTCAAGTACCTGAAAAATTAAAAACTGCATGATTATGAACTTGTTTACTCCATCACTGCAGGTTCTATCTAAAACATCTTTTTTCCTCATTTCCAATCACAGCCAGTTTCTTAGAAGCTTGCCTATTTTTCAAAGACGTGATACTGAACAGTGTTCCCTTTATCACTTTTTAAAAAGATTATTTTAACAAGGATTCTCATCACAAATCTTGCTAACGAGCACCCAAAAACTGACTACTTACCACTCACCCACAGACAAGCCAGCTAGAATTAGCTTAAGCACTGAGTCCTTAGCATGCCACAACTATACTGCTTGGTTATCTTGATAAGATCATCCTGGTTTAGTTTGAAATGCACATTGTCACTGCACATACTGAGAACCACGCTGCCCTGTTGTATTGGTAATTACAAAAACATATATAGCATTATAACCTATATAAAACATATAGCATTATAATTTTTTATCAAGGAGCAGAGTCTCAATTTTATGAGGATAGGCAAAAATGAAAGAGAGCATAAAGATGTGGCTTCATATATTTTGGTTGATTTTTCCCATTGTATCTGAGAAGGTAAAGAGAATATGATAGTGTCTGGTTGTGGGGGAGCAGAAGAGGCTGCCAGCACTGTTAATGCAAGGTTGGACCTAGTCAGGGGCTGGGTCAGGTAAACAGGGCAGAAGTAAAAGGCTGCAGCATCACACAGTACATGAAACAGTAAAAGTGAAGACTCACACGTCAATAGCATAGAGAGGGCAAAGAACCAAAATGATTGCCTGGGAATTTTTTCTTGGATAAAGAGAATGCAGCTTGTACTAGGACACAAGAAATGGAGAGATTTAAAAAGCTATATGAACTTCATGTGGTGATACTTGAGTGTAGGCTCTGGTTCTGGTAGAGCAGGGAATTTCAGTCCATGGACAGCTGTGGGTCTGAGAAGACCTTACTGCCAGCAATGATAGGAAAACTGTCTGGAATAAAAGCAATGCAACAGGTTGCAGAAAGGCTGTATAAAACTTCTGAACCCAAAAGGCAATCTGTGTTCTGAAAGCAGATCATCCACCACCAGGATACTAAGAACATAAAAATTATTCTCCTTGGGTGACTTACTGTTTTGCTGTTTTCATGGGCCGTGTATTTGAGTGCAAGAACGGTCACTTGGCAGATTTACCTTTCAGCTGTATAGTTTCTACCTGTGATTGTTTTAATAACACATCCCATTAACAAATTACTCTGAAATAAAAGTGACATTTTGCTTTTCTAAAGCTATTATATGCTTGATAGTATGTTTTGAATGTACATAACTTGAAATATACCTCATTGGACATTTACCTGCAAAGTTGTCCCATGCTTTTTTCCTTTTAAGCAGAAGGTGGGCAAGAGCAATAAACTAAACTCATGGGAGAAAGGGTGTAAACTTACTACACCTAGATGTAAAGGAATTTCTTGTTAAGACACTTCTTTGCTCATTCCAACAGTACCAAAGCTATTTATTTGGTAATAAACAGTACCAACGCTATTTATTTGGTAATAAGAGTTTCTGGACTGAAACAGACATTTCTGAACTTGTTGTTGATGATTAATGTGCAGTTTAAGAGAGCCATTACTTTGTGACAGGCACTACAGAAGCCAAGTGTCAGATAATATATCAACTTCTGCTCCAGTCTAATTCTAATTTAATGGTTAGAACTCTTATTCTTACGGTCTTGTTTCAAATATGATACCACAAAGAGTTCAGCAGGATACATAGTAGTTGCTGTAAAAGTCTTGTAGTGCGAATATCATGTAGGCATTAAATTCGATGTATTTTAACATTAGCCAAAGCACGTTTTCAAAGAAGAACAAGTGCCACAATCCCCTGCATAACCACGGAAGGAAGAGCGAAGTTTCTGCTCTAAGTGCACAAAAGGAACCTGACATGAAGGCAGCGTGGAGCGGGCGCTCCGCCCGCCCGGTGCAGCGGCTGTTCGGCGGGCAAAGGTCCCTCCAGCCCCAGTCCCGGCCCCAGTCCCGGCCGCTGCCGCTCCCGGGGCCGCCGCCAGCGACCTGCCGAGGGAGGGGGACAGAGGGAGGCACGACCGGCCGGGTCCTAACGCCGCCGGCCCGGGCAGGAGCCGCTCGCATCCCGCCCCGGCGGGCTGAAGGCACCGAGGCCATGCCCGGACCATCCCAATGGAGACATTTCTGGCCGCGCTGGCCCGAGGACAGATCCCACGGGAACACCCTGAGGCCACTCGGACGTGCTCATGTGCAACACGGTCCGTGGGCAGGTAACCGGCAGAGCTGAGCACTGCCACGGGCGAAGCCACCTCCCCATCCCCCAGAGATAAAAGCATTGAAGGATTCCACGGGAAAAGGAAGAGGATGGTACCACCAGTCCCTGACAGCGACGCTCCTTCTGTACTTGTAAGAAACCCTGACTTGTTAGTCAAAACTCAGCCCCCGAGCTTTACCTGAGAGCTGCACATCATCATGCAGCACAGGAACAGGTGGGAAAGTGAGAGAGCAGGACTAAAACTGTACACGCTGCAGCAGACACCAGCACGATTCCAGGATCTCTCCTGGCAAACAAAGAAGGCTCTTGACAAGCCAAAGACTGCAAGAAGTCCAACGAGGCAGCTTTTACACCTATAGATGTGGAATACACCAGCACATCTGCTTTCTGGCTTGCTGTTGTTACTATGGTCTATTATAAGCAGGTGCAGCTGTACAAGATTACCAGCCTCTGTGCCATCACACCGTTCTTTCAAACATATCAGCTGGCCAGAGCAGTAATTTCTGATGTATTTTCACTTTGCTACCTCCTCCTTCTTGCCTATACCTCAACACCACTTGAAGATCAAACAGTAGATTTGTTATAACTTTATATGTTTTAATACCATTTTAGTGAGACATCCTTAAGTGACCTGAGATGACTTGGTCTGGGGGCACTAGAACTGCAAACAGGATTGAAACAGTTGCTTTTATTGCCTTCCAGTGTTTCCTGTGCAGTTGTGATCGATGTTAACAGTTGCACATAGTTTTCATTGACGTGCCTGGTCTTGCTGCCAAAGCTGACAGGGGATGGGACAGACAATCTCCCCATCAGTGAAAGTAGAGTTAGGTGGGCAGTGACAACCTCCTCATGAAAACAAGCAGGGACACAGACAGAAAAAGTTGCACCCAAAGTACAGCCATGAGTAATGTTGAATGAAACATTTATGGGAAGACCACTCTTCAATATAAATTTATCTGTTCACTTTGGCATGAACTCCTCCACTGCATACTATGCACGACAGAACAAGATCATTATTTAAAAGCCAAAATACCTGACTTGTGATATGTTTTATCTATCCTGTCACAGCAATCTGTCTTACTCCTATCAAAACCACAAAACAAAACGACAGAACAAAAATTCTGGAGCCATACACATACTTTCACTACATGAATCAATGAAGACTTAGAGTTAACACCACTATATGGCACATGAAAAAAAGCCCAAATGTCCTAAAGATTCAAAACAGTATCAAAAAAGTTTTACTTCATATACTTTTCAAAGCCTTTCCTCTCACTGCTGTGAGTGCACATCTCTCTCCCTATTACAGATACCACAGAGCCTGCTCCTAGCAACATTCTGATGTGAAGCTTCTGTAATGTGATAATTTTTGTGACTTCATCAATAGGTAAATCTGTTTCACCTTTCACATTCTTATTAAACAATGAAAAATCAAATGGGTAAGAAAGCCAAAATTCAAAGAGAGCTAAGATAATCAGGTCCAGCTTGTTCAATCTAATACTAATTAGTGTTTTCACAATGTGGAGAGCATTAGATCTGTGCTATCAACTTCCAAAATAAAACAATTTCTGAATCTGTCAAAATACTTCAAAAAACGCACAGGTGGCAATGCAAATCAGATACTTCTGTAGCTTCTCATCAAACAGTCCAGAAATGAATACAATGAAACTGTACCACCTTGCTAAAAGAAACAAAAAAACAACTAAAAATTACCACTTCTCAGTTCCAACTTGAGCTCACAAGACAGATGTAGCTTACAAACTCAGCAAATCAACAGTGTGAAAAAGAGCAATCAGACATGGTAAAGCACAGCTTTTTGAAAGGACATACATTGAGTAATTGCTAGCACACGTGTCCAAAGTGCAGAGAACTTCCCAAGGATTCAAACGGATACGAGCATCTTCCACATTTTTCTGTGCAATGGCATCAAGTTTCACTGTGGGCTGCAATAGCGAGGGCATGCCTTGGGGCTGGCATGTTCATTTAACATATGAGTCATTCAGTGTGGAAACAACATAACAGAAATATCCACAAACCAATGAATTGTGAAAGAACTATAACATTTTTCCCCTCAGGCCTGCACCTAGTAAAGTGTCACAAATGAAGTTAATATCACAGAAATTATTCAGCAAAAGAGGAATTAAGCAGAAAATGACAGTCAACTCTTTTACAAGTCAATAACTTAACTGTTTTTATTTGAAACCATACCAGTCAGCACAGTCATCTTAGAAAAGACCAACAAAAAAAGACACTCCAGACTTGACTTTTATAACCACTGCACCCACAGATAAGGTACATCTACAATAGGGAAATTGCAAAGTAGGTTTTTCTTCACTGGTATCCTCCTTCAGAATCTGAGGGAATTTAAAACTCAGAACTTAACACCACTCCCTTAGCCCTCTCTCCCTCCACCCCTCCCCCTGAAAAAAGTTGGTTTAAAATATAAATAAGATAAAATAATTAACCAAACACTTGACGTGCAATGAACCTGAGTGAAAGATTAGCTTGGCAAGAAAAATAAAAGTTGTAGAGGAGCCTAGTTTCCTCTCCATTAGCTTCTTACTACATTAGCCCAGAGAATTACAGCAGTCCAAAAAAAACCCCATTTATAAGTACATCAAAGCAGCTAAGTTTACATTCGTATATCTAACATGCATATTTGTCCAAGTGCACTAGGGAACCTGGTATGCCCCTAAATTTAAGGTGCTGATTTGTGCTTCATGTTTTGGCACTGGAATGAGTACACAGTACTTTGAGGGCCAGATTTTATCTCACTCCCACCTCAAAAGTAAGAATGAAAAACTGAGTGTTAGAGAAAGGGATATTAAATAGTCACTCTTAGTCACCTTGCTTGCCAATCTAATTTCAAATAAGGAGACTGTTTACATTAATCTTTTTAGGTCTAACTTATGTACTTATATGAGACCTTTGGAGTGTGGCCACAGACCTTTCAGGAGATCACCTACCAGGCATTCTCTGTCCTTCCTCCCTCAGTATCTCAGTGAGGATGCTCTGTTTCAATGAATGCTGCCCTAGGTACCTGTTATGATGTACATCTACACTGTGCAATGGAGCCCAGAGCAGCTGGGCTCTGCCAGCCTGGCTGGCGCTCACCCCCATGAGAACACACCCCTGTTTTCCTGCTCTCACTGTGTGTGCATGGGAAGTATCTGTGCTGGCACAAGGATGTGTCTGAGCTCCTTATCCTTGCCTCTGAGCAGGGCTAAGGCCTCTGCCAGGCCCGCTGTTAGCGCTCAGACATGAGCCACCAACCCTCTGCCCAACACAGACTATCCGATTAACGCCTAATCCGCTTGTGGATCGGCTCCCGGCCACCGCTGCTTTCTGCAGGGCATGACAAAATTCAGAGTTCCTGAGGTGCGTCTAAACCCTGACTTCACTGCAAGTAGCATGCTCTGGAACAGCTATCTCAGCTATGAAACTGGCTCAGCAGAAGAACGTGCAGTGTCTGTGCTGCTCTTTACTACAGAGCATATGCACATCCAGCACCTCAAAATACCCTTAACCAAGGAGCTTTGAGAATTGCCAGCTGCCACAGAACAGTTCCACTTCAATATAAACCACCAGTGGAATTCAAAGAATAGGATGGAAAAGAGGCACAAATTCCTTGTTAATTTCAAGAAGTCATTATCTACAAAGATAAGAATATACTTTGTTTTGGTGAAAACAAATTTTTTGCTTAGGGAATTGTTGGCCTAAGTTATTTCAAATACTAAACTTAAAGGAATCACTTGTACTCCATTGCAGTTACAGTAAAACTTTAATTGGTGCTTTTACTTGCACTTTCTAATTGTGTACATTATTTAAATGGTGTGAAACTTCCAACAAAGTAGTACCAATCAGTAACTTAGCATGCGGCCATATTTTTTTAACCAATATGAGGATTAAAAGTTTCCAGCTATGATTAGTTTGTCAATAATTATGTGTTTTGTATCTCCTGCAAAGCTGGATGCAACGCCTGTTAGAACATTCTCATGTATAGTGGTGAAATATACCATGAGAGAGTATACTCTGAGTGAAAAAAAAGCAGTTTTTTTTTTAAATGACAGTTCAAAAATATTCAGTTCTAAATATTCAGAGAAACAGGCTCACAAACAGTGAGCCATAATTGGCCACTAACTCCCTCTCTAAAATAACTTTTCTAAAAAGATGTTTTCACTATTTTTATATGCAAGAACTCAATGCTAAGTAAAGTTGTTGTACAATGCTTCAGAATTTAAAATACTTCATGATATAGAACAATCCTCCTACTTTTCACATTTTAGAAGAAAATTTCATCAGACAAATCCTCAGAGAGAGACACAAACACATTTTACTGAGAACTATCACGTAGTGTTCAATAAATTACATGCAAATTCTTACCAGAATGCCACTGCTTTTGAAGATGCCATATCCATTGTTATCCTCAAGATATCCATTCTTATTCATCATTAGTACCCTGCTTCCTTTGCACTCAAGCTTCGGAACGGATTTCTGACAAGCAACCCACACCTACCAAAACGGTTTCTAGAAAGCAAATTATATAGCTGTAAGACATGGAAAACAAACCAGCAATTTGCAAACCACTGCAAGTGCAATGCAAACACAGCAAATAAAAAATTCATTCTGAAACATTCATCCTATTATGCTGGACACTAATATAACCACAGCTGTAACATTATACTTTTAAATCATGGTTCACCTATAGAAAAACTGCAAGAGCAAAATTCCTTTTTATCCTATGGAATCTCATATGTTTCATCTCATTAAGGGTGGTCCTTTGCTTGTGAATGATTTTTATAAAAGAACAGGATAAAGGAACATTATTCTTAAACTATACTTAAGGTTTTCTAAGGACTTATGAAAATTGAAGTTCCATTTGTGCTGGATAGAGCAAATACACAGAACAGTAAAAGGTCCCCGACCACATTAAAAGAACAAGTCTAAACAGGTAAGACAGCACAGGGGAAAAGTCCACACACAGCACAAACAGCAGGACTGCAGTAAATGTAACAGTAGTTCTAGTTTGCAGGTGGCTTTTGCTTGCAAACAACATAGAAGGAGGTACAGGGTAAGGAGGGCACATTGGGTGGGAGGAAGCATATGTAGTATGCAGGAACGAAGCAGAAGTGAAGAGGTAGAACAGACAGCAAGAGGTGGAAGAAACAATCAGTAAGCACAGGACAGAGAACAGCTAATTAAAGTTAGTGAATGTTCTCTGAATGGTCAAAGGTCCCTGGGCTCTTGGCTCTTTCTGTTTCTGTGAGTTAGTCTCTGGCAAGGTCCCTTCTTTACTGCTCCCAGGCTTAGAGCAGTATATTTAGACTTATTTTATACTTATTTTCAGTTCTTTTCCCCATCACAATCCCCTCCCCACATATTAAAGATCTCTCCCTTACTTGTAGCTTTAAAACAGAGATGATCTGAATCTACTCAACAATATCTATATAGAACAAGCACATGCAGATCAGCCTTATTTGCAAGTGATCCAAGTTCTTATATTCGGACTTCAACCTTCCTAACTCTTTCTTAGGTAACATACTGGATAGTAGAAAAGTGAGGCAAGACACTGTTCTATAAAAGAGCAGTTGAAAGTTGATAAAACATTGTACTTCATGCTGAAAACAGAGTTGTTAGGATTCAGGATGGGGACAGCTGCTCTATAGGCTCTGGTGCACACAGCCAGATGGAAATATTCTAACCTTCACAGTAAACTGTACTTGTTCTAGCATTAACTGAATAGATTAGGCTCATATCAGAACAGAAGATGCATTTTCATTGTCAAAACACTCATTGTTTATATCCTTTAGCATAAATGGAGATAAGTCAGTGTAAAGAGCAAGTCTGCCTACAAAGGCAAATCAAACCTGTGAAACTGAAGTGGTGTAATTTTTTATGGGGCTGCATGGATAAGGGCAAATAAACTAGATTGAAGTCACTTTCATCTGGTGCAAGATCTCCAATAAGAATAATTTATACTGGCATAGCAACTGCAATATAATTAAAAACAATTCCTGGAATTAGGCCAGTGCTGCCAGGTTGTTTCCTTCTGTGTGGAAATAAGCTACCAATAGATACAGTTTTATACTGATACAGCTCTATTCACACTGGGGAAAGGTGGCTGATACTTTAATTATGCCAGTACAGATAAAGAAGAGAAACTCCTGATAGAAATCCAGGTGTCTCAGATATAGTCCATTTACCTATTGCAAGAGAGTAACAACATTCCTAGCACAGGCAACACTTTGGAGTACTAATTCTTAACTTAAAAATTAATCCCTCCTGTGTCATTCTCAGAACACCACCAACCTTTGAAATGCTAATGGAATTACTAGAGACAAACCAGATTTTGAATTACTGCCAGATTCTGTCAGGAGTTCATCTGACAAAAGTTTTCTCCGTGCCACTCAAGTGTCACTATTCTCTTCCTATCTCCTTTTCTTTTAAAACAAACTTTTTTTTTTTAAGCAACAATGTTGTGGTAATTTTGAATCTTTGTAAAAACACTGGTAAAAGTAAAGTGTGTGTCTTGGCTTGAAAAATACACATAAAAGCAATTATTACTTCTCTGCCAGACTACAGCTTTGGAAATTACCTGTAACTTGCCAATGACAATAACAGGCAAGTAGTTATCCATCAAAATACCTTTAGCTCAGCTGCACAATAGTACTTCCACACTACCTGCACTTTACCTGGTTGTTTGAAACAGCATCTGCCAATTCCAGCTGTGCTGTTAAAAAAAACCCCAAAAACCAAACAAAAATGCAAATGTTTTGCTTCTAAAGGAATAAAGTTTAGCTATTTATCCCAGTGTTCCTTAAAGGACAAAACAAATGAAAAAAAAGTTTTAACTACTGTGTTGTCCCTGGGACACTAAGAATGGTAACTCCCAGACAACTGAGTTGAGACACCAGCATAATCTGATAAAAAAAGAATGCATTTTCCTCTTTACTTGTGACTTCTTTATGACAGCTTCCAAAAGAGACTCAAGAGAAATGCATTGTTTTTGTCTCCCTATCTCTGCCTCCCCCTAAAATAAGATCTCTGCTCTCAGGAATCTTAGAATAAAGTGAAATATCTACAACTGTAACTTACCTATCAAAGGTGAACTGCATGTGCCTCACTAAGAACATGAACTGCAGCAACCATAATCTAGCACATGTACTGATAGGTACGTTAGTCACTAAAAACTAGTAAAATATTGACTTTTAATAGCATGAATGTTCTCATCCAGGGATCAACCTGTGTTAAAAAGTGAGGTGCTTGAAAGTAGGGGGTTTTTGTTTGCTAGTTGATGAACCTCAGCAAGAAGAAAAAAGTTGAAAATAAAACTCAACATTACAATTCTTGTATAGCATGCTATCATAAATTAATGGGAAGGGCATACTTATATAGAAAATCTTGTTAAATAAACAAGACTTGTTTGTTTGTTTCTATTTAGAAAAAATACCTCATTGCAAATAATTAATAGAACACTTTAAAGACCTGCCAGTAAATGTAGTCTATTATATGCAAAATTTATCATTTCTCAATACTCTGAAATTCTGTAAAAATTAATTTAAAATACTTTTAACTTACAGAAAGCATCTTGAAGGATGCAATACTTAATCTACTCCTTAAAAATCAACTTCACTGCTCTTTTTGACAGTATTCTATAATGTACACAATTACCATTCCACAGCATGATAATGAAGTTAATCGTCCAAGCACTGCACAGGCTTCATCACCTCCTCTTGGTGAGCATGTCAGGAATGAGATATCTTCTTTTGGAAGACCCTGAAACTCCCATAGCTATACTGCAGATAAGGCAACAGATTCTCCTCCTCCAAAAATATAATCAACCAGTTCAATATGACAACAATAAAAGACTGGGATCCAAGAGGAGATCAGTTAAGCTAGATGTTCATGATCAGGATAACAAATTTCTGGGCCTGCTCTCAAAAAAAAGGATTGAGGTTGGGACCCAAAATCAGTGTAGCACTATGGGTGGTATCCAGTCCTGCCACTGTTGCTAAGCCCTAAGGTAAGCTACACATAAGCTCCCACATGAGTCCTCTCTTAGACATTCATGAAACACAAGCCCCAAGAACAAGTTAAGATACATCCTTCTGAGCAGGCAGGAAGCTGTGTTCTAAAGAACACTGGAACAAATATATTCCATAAAACTAATATATCAGTGGGTTACCCACAGAGAGAGGTACATGCACAGCTGATGTGTTGCTCAGAGACTTCTATTTTAAAGTGCTAACAAACTTATCTACAGTGGTATGAACTGTGTCTTAAAACATGTCACTTCTCTAAGATTGAATGTGCTGTATGCTACATGATTTTTTTTAAATTATAAAGAACCTTTAATAACTGTTGATCAGATTTTCTATAACTTTACAAATTCAAGAGGTACAGGAACTTGCCCCCAGTAGTTTAGTATATCCTGTGGCAAAAATTACAGGGATTACTCATTTCTACAGGGAAAAAAAACCCCAAACCTTGTATTCTTCACCACTTAGGAACACACAACTTATTACAAGCATGCAATTCTCCTTCTACTTACTTAAATGAATTAGGAAGCTACTACAGAGCCATTTGTATTTAAATAGGTTTTTTTAACCAATTGCTTGGAAGGAATTATTGCTTACTTTTTAAAGTAGATGATCTATTTCAGATGCAGCTGTTTCTCTCACATTCTATATTGCCTACAGAACTGAACACAGAAAACCCTAAATATATCTCATTGATGTTAACAGCCCATTGAAGTTAAATATCTTAAAAGTAATACATGTATTTCTTTGATTTGTAGTAATCTTTTATCTTAAAATACTCTCAATTTTTATTCTTGATCTCAAAATACTGATCCTTTTATATTATCTTTCTGGTTTTGAAGGTGGCAAGGAAGTAAGTCTATAGTTGAAATTGGGTAAGTCTTAAAAACAAATACCCAAATCTGTCATGTTTTCTCTTTGAAACAACAGAAGAAAAACTTTTTGGTTTTTAACAAGGAAAACTTACTGCTTTTTTTAACAATTACAGAACTATTTTCCACCTTTTTCCTGCCCATCCCTCCCAAAAAGCAGAGCAAAAGAGGACCCTGGAAGATGAACTAGGACAAGCCACCAGAGATAGCCATAACAGCTCCTGCTGCCATTGCACAGGGCTCCTCTCCAAGTTTCCTGCTCCCAGTACTGAGGCAGCAGCACCACTGTACTTTCCAAGGGCAGAAATAAACCACAGCAGCACCAGTTCTAGGTGACCTTAAAGCTCTTTGTTACCAACTATACTGAGCTGTCACAAGAAAATTTAGTTACCCTGTTCTTGGAGAAAGTGGGGACTAGCCAAAGCAGGAAACAAACCAAGTTAATCCCATGATCTGAACAGAGCCCCTATCACTTGCTCTAATATGGAAGCTGTTAGTTCTAAATCATACATTCAATATGAGAAGACATCTCTGTCTTTGCAAAATAAAAAGCACAGTAGTTGAACCAACTACACACAGGTTCACATTGGAAAATGGGATTAGAACTAGACATTCATGTTCTGTGTCAGTATAGAAGTCCTCTTTAGAAACAGTACTGCTGGAATGTTAGATAATTATATAAGGCTCAAACTGCAACTAACAAATCCTCTCACAAATATAGACATGTCTATTTTAAATTAAATGTTAAGTGGGAAATATTTATAGTTTAAGTTGCACACTTTGCTACTTAATTGTCATAATTTTAAAAAGAAGACACCTTTAATTTCCTCCTCCAAAGAAGTTATTTACCTGATCTGTAGCCTGGGAGTCCCCAGTAGTCAGTTCTGAGATTCTCATCCCACTGAATGTCAAGGACCTAGCATTTGAAGGATGGTATTTCAACATCAGTTATTGACAACTTAACTTTGACTCACCAAAGATAAACCAACCTTCATTCCCACTCAGGTCAGCTCATTGATTTCACAGAAAACACATTTAGAAAGCAGAGCTGAATGCTTTCAGAAATTCCACTGATGAGATAAAAAGGGAAAAAAAAAAACCCAGCCAGCAAAAAGGAACTGATATAAAATGCTTGAGACTTGTTGATGCACGATGAATCAAGTATTTTTGTATATTTCCGTGCAAAGCAACAAATAACCGAAATTACTGTTAACTGCTTGCTGAAATGATATAATCTCAAATACCTTACCTTCTTAATCTTCAGTTACAGGACTCTGTTCTTTGACAAAAACCCAGTTTTATCCTTGTACCAGAGGTTGTGTTAGGAAAATAACAGTTCTGCTGAAAGAGTCTGAAAAAAAAATACACTTGCTGCTCTCAATATCCATATTACAGACACCATAAGCATTATTATGAATAATATGGAACTTAGTTTCTGTTTTACTCTTGTCCTACTTTGGGTTCAATGGAACTGTGTTCCATTAAAGTCTGGCTTCATGTGCAGCTGGAATAGATTCTCACCAACAGGACCTAATAAGCTTAAGAATAAATATTGTCCTTCAATTACCTTAAAAATAAATTTGGATACACCAAAGCCCTCAGTTTTTATAATTCTGTGTCATTAAAAAAATAATTAAAATCATATCTAGTGAACACTATTCATAGCATTCATACTGCAAAATAGGACCAGATAATTCTGGTTTGTGGGGATTATATTGACATGTATTTCAATTTTTAGAAGTACACTGAAGCAACAGCCTCCTTTTCACTACTGCTATTCCTGTTTGGAGTACACAAACAATTCAAAAGCTATTTTAAACTAGTCTCTGACTTCTAATTATCCATTACATTATAAAGCATTTATTTAAAACATCATCTTCATGATTCCTACAAGAATGAGGGGACTAAACTAAAGGCTTACACTTTAAAAAAAGCAATGCTCTTTCTATGTCACTGAAGTTCTCAGCATCAGTTCTCTACCAGGAAGGCATTGACAGGAAGTCAAACGTGCATGAAAACATGCAGAACAGGAGCCTCTGTTTCCAGACCCAAAAGATACCACAAAAATATGCCTGAGAAATTTGAAATCCATTTAATTCAGCAGGATTTTTAGCATAACAAATGATACTGTTAAGGCTTCTCAGATCATATATATGCATCTAGAAAAAGGCAAGCGATCGAGTAATTTAACTAATAAATCTAATTTAACTAACTAAACTATTAATTTAACTAACGGAGTAGACAGATATCATTAAAAGATTCTTGATTTGTGTACCACTGAAAAGGCTCACTAACTGTACTCTGCCTGATAAGAAGCATTTGCTGTTGGGTTTTTTCCCACATTATCATTTATTTGTCTGCTGGTTGGAACACCTCACCCATCAGCAATTAAAGAATCCCCACAGTTTGCAATGAGAACACAAGAAATTCAAGTGCCTGTTTAAATATTCACAATTATTTTATTAATTTACTGCTAATAGTTCTTATTGAATGTACATTGCATATAGCTCTCATACAGAATATTACTAGAAACCAACTTGTGCTGTGACATCATGATTAAGTTATTAAAATAATTGGATGTCTTGGAAAAAACTAAACACTGCATAGAGAAACCATTAGTCTAAAATTAAATCCTGGTCAGGTGTTACAACGCCAAGATTTAATAACACACTTTAGAAAAAATAAAATTAAAATAATTTTTTAAAAATTCCAAGGCTGATTTTTTTAAAGTAGAAAATTTTCCAAGCTGTGAAAACCTAACTGTGCCTTCCTTTTTACTGCCTCTGAGTGACTTGAGACCTAATAACATTTTGATACAAAACAACAACTCAGGCTTAGCTGAATTTATATAATAAACACATACAAAAAGTCTGAAAAAGCATGCAGCAAAAGGGAATTGTATCATTAAGATCATAACCTCCATTGCCAGCTACTCCATGGATAATAAATGGTGCCAGAATTATTTTCCAGACTATTTCTCTCTACTCATCTCGTATGTCTGCTCCTACATGTGCCTTTTAATTTCAACACACTTCATGTGTCAAATGACCAACACAAAGGCTCTGACAGGACATAGCATACATGCTCATGTAAATGAAATGCCAGCATACCAAACCCAAGTAAGAATAATTAAAAAAAACGTACCTGGACTTGAAAAAGCACCCTTGAGCTGCATCAGTGCTAATTCCCAAATGAAGACTCTTCCTTGCAAATGAGTGAGCTTTCCTCAGATCATTATTCTGTGGCACAGGCTCCTCCAAATGGCAGAATGAATGTATTGCCATTATTGAAAATTTACAGATCATCTGAAGTAATTGAACTGAAAGCAAGAAGCAACTTGATTTGGTCTAAACTTACTGAAAATACTTCACTTAGTTTTCAAGAACTTGTTACTTAACAATAGCATTTAAAATACATAAAGGATATGTATATGCAGTGATTGATAAAGTATAAATTGATTCATTAAACCAGACAGACAGTTCATCTAAGCAGAGATGCCCAAATAAGGAACTTCCATTTAATGCTACTGCAGAGCACCACTTCCATACATTTTAGGGATGTTTTTATACATTATATATTTCTTCTCTTCAAAGAGGCTTTCACCGAGGTATCTATAATGATACATGTATTTTGCAGAATATTTTGCTTGTAATATAGAATTATCTTCAAGTAGGTGAAGTTACCCCTTCCAGCATGAATTATTTTGTAACTAAAACTACCAAATGCCATCTACCACCATCGTGCTAATACAGACAGCTTTAGAAGACTGCCTTCAAGTTTCTCACAACTTCAAGTTTCTCTGATTTTACAGAATGTATTCTGTACTGCTTGGGATGCTTACTTGAGGGCAAGATGAGTCACAGATTCTAGAGGCATAATCTGATGAGCATCTATTCTGGTGAAATGCCAGTTCAAAGAGAGAGGACCCTCCTGCTGCTTGTTCTGATCCTTAGGCCATGATCCCATCTCCTGGTGGAGCCACCCACTAGACCAGAGTGAGGAACTAGCTTGGGTCAGAAATTGCTGCTTGCCACAGACTCCTCTCGAAGTCAGGATCAATTTTCTGATTCAAGTCACTGCATGATAGCACAAATCACTGTGCTAATACAGCAGGAGAGAAATTGAGGGAGCAAGACCACACAGCTAATTGCAGCTACAAAAGTCAGTACTTAAGAACTGCTGTTGTCACCTGAGTGTAAACTACAAGGTACATCACAGCTTTGCCACTGAAAGCAGCACAGCATACTCCTGGACTGCTTTAACTTTCAGTTCCACCTCTGCATCACTGGTCATCATCCCCACAATGACATCAAAAATGACAACTTGTAGAGCCTCACCCAAATTGCGTGGGATACAATTTCCTGCCAAAGGCCACACACTGCAAGTTTAAGGTGGGATGAACTAAACAGGGTGTGTGAGTGTATCAGTATATAGATTCATCCCTCTCTTGTCTACTAATAACAGAAGCAACTTAGTCATTCTTTAGACTGCTAAACACAGAAGAAATTAATGCAGTTAAACATGTCTGCTTAGGTTAGGCCTGGCATTTTCTAACTTTCAAATCCACTCCCTGATTTCAAACTTTATCAAAAAGGAAAATTGAAAAGTCATTTATAGTTTAATAAGAATTCAGAGATTTCAGAAATCCCAGTACTGGGCAGATAAACCCACAAACAGACCAAAGTGAAGTACAGACCGCAATCTATGCCCTTGTTATTAGGGAACAAACACACAAGCAAGGGACACATGACAAGTACCCAGCTGCAGCTGGTATTTTTCATTACCTCTAAGATACAACTGCATAGAAAGCTGTTGTATCTTGTGCTCACAGAACTACTAGACTACCCATGCAGAATTCAAAGCTACTTAAGTGGCATTAAAATAAGAGTCCTTGGTCTGCAAATTCCAGCTCTGCTCTTTGTGTTCAGTTTGGAAGTACAGTATGTACAGCACTTGACAGCTTCCGGTCTCCTGGCACAGCATCTCATCCTAACGAGATGCATTCTTCTTAGCAGATCAGCCACTTCATCCTTTAGAACCACTAAAGGAATGAATAGCATCGAGTCCTGGTGACTTAGGAGTCTTTAGCACTTCATTCTAGCATTCAGTCTTTCGCCACTCTAATCCCATAATCAGATAACATCCAATCAACATTATTTGAAAAGAATAAAATGCCCACAACATCCTTGTGGTGAAGAGCAGCATAAAGAAATAACTCCACTCCTTCCTAGCACCTCTTATTCCTTTTAATTGCTTTCTATACTCCCTAAAAGCCCAAGAGACCTGCCAGGTCCTTAACACATTACTTGAGATGTTACCATACTCCTTGTATTTTTAAATAAAAGCACACAAACGTGTTTTCCTGAAATACACTGCTACCAATAAGACATGACAAAAACCATAGCCTGTTACTGAGATTAATGCAACTATTGGGAGGCTTAAAATGTTACATAAAAACATTTCTAATTGCATGGAAGTGAAAGTGATTGGCCTTTTACAGGCAGCAGATAAGGGATTTCCTCTCTTATCACCAACTTCTTGCTTAAAAATAAGTAATTAACAATACCAAATGAGAACAGTTATAGAAGTATCAATGGGTATAAAGTTTATCCAGACACAGGAAGAAAATCCATATAATTCGCTGCACCTGAGAAGGATTATTGTTTAATAAACTCAACCTGCTGTGTCTCAACATCTAGATATATTCAGATTCTACATACAGTGGGGGAGTTTGTTGGGGTGCTAGTGGGTTTGGGATTTTTTTTTTTTTTAATATAAGAAAGCACTCTCACATTCCGAGTCCTTGCTTTGGAAAGTTTTTAGGGTCTCAAGCCTTTCTTAGGCTGCTAACCTGCACTGATGCCTTCGTTACTGCAGTCTCAGTACTAGTGGTACCTGAATTAGGCAGAGTAAGTTTAAATCCATTCACACACCTCAATTGCACAATAAAGCACCAAATTTTCAGCCACTCTTCTCTGGACTAATTCTAGAACAAGTCAACCGAATTCAATCTGACATAAAACTGTATACAAAGAATTTGAACCAATACACAAAAAAGGCATGAGTGTATTCCTCTTACTGTTTAAGATTTAAAACAGTAAGAGGAATACACTCATGCCTTTTGATCCAATTTGCAATTCCATGCTACAACATGATGCAATTAGGTAAAATAATGGCAGTGACTTACTAGAGTTTAGCTTATCCAACAAATGATTTTTTTTATAAAGGAAATTATCTATTTGCATAATACAAGTGTGATAATCAAAAAACCATACTAGTAGGAACAGGCCTCAGAGGTCATCTAGTTCAATCTCTGCTCAAAGCAGCATTAATATGTGAATACTCACTAATGATACAAGTTGTACTCTCAACCTTGCAGGCCACTAATCACATGTAATCCTTAATCAAATGCACTCAACTGCCTTTGATAGGATTACTTATCTGCAGAAGGGTTTGTGGGACCAGTCACTTGCCACACACTACTCCTAAGCATGGAACATTATAGCACTTCCAGCTGTACTCAGAACCAGTGCCACCCCTGCTTTTCACTTCAAATGTATTCTAATCAGTACTGTTATGAGAGCAGCTTTCCAAGGGGACCTGCTGTACAGGGGTAGATTCTGATGGATGACAAAAGGATGGAGTGAAGTAGAGGGTGATGAACCCCTAAGCAAGGTAGAAGCACAAGGCTGGGTCCTGGTTTCAGATGGTTTGCAGGTTGATGAATGTAGGATAAAGGTCCTGCCCTGAGAGATACCTATAAACCTAAAAAATACCTATAAAGAGAAATTAACCCCACTGGGACCAACAGTCCTTTAGATATCAAGATCAGGGACCAAACTTCAGCAGGATAAGTTTGGGAACTTCTGTTATAGTACTGCCATTTTGTTTTGTTCCTCCAGTTTTGCTCTGATAAGGACCTCCATTTTGGATTTTTGCTTAAGTTTACACCTTTATTTCATGCATGAAATATGGTACAGCATTGTTAATTACAAAAAAAATATAATTAAGAAACACTCATTGAAACAATCCACAAGTAATAATAAAAATGTTGAAATGTTTTATAAAAACATAGTTACCCAATTACACAAGCTGAATTACAAAATAAATTTGCCTTATATTAGTTCAGTAATATCCTCTGTTCTGAAGCATGAAATACAGTGACAATTTATCTATGCTGTGTAACAATAAGTGACCTCTGCCAAACAAACTAAATAAAGAAAAGTTAATCTTCTAAATAATTATTTCATTTGAACATTTAATACCTGATGATGTAAGTAACTTCAAATATTAATATTGGGGCACTACTGTAAACAATATAGGCACTATTTAAGTGGTAACAACAGAAACAAGAAATAAATAGCAGAATGTGTAGAAAAAAAAAAAATTTACTTTAGCAGCTTTGCTAACCTCAGTCTTAGGACCATTCAAAAGGCATTTTAAAACACTGGGTTCTAGGGTATTTTTAAATACGCTGAAAACTGTTTAAATTCTACAGTTCCAGACATTGTTTACATGCCTTCCCCAAGCATTCATTAGTAGCCACTGCTGTTTGCTAGGTTGCATCGAGGGCCTGTCCCTATTTGACCTCACTCACTCAAACTACAGTTTACTCCAACAACATCCATGGAAGGAGTTAAATTTCCCACCAGCGTTTAAGGGGCAGAAGTTAGGTCACAGGATGGTGCACCCATATCAACCACAAAGTCATGAAAGTAAGGGACATGGTTCAAAGATGCAGGTAGGAAGAGACAACAATCAAGCCAGCAATTCTAAAGCCAAAAATAAGAGGTCAGTCAGATTCTCAAACTGAGAGAGCATCTTCACCAGCAAATTCCTACCTTAGATATCTTTATTTTATACTTGTGTTAAGGAACTTCAATATTTTTTCTGATTAATAGAGAGGAGTAATTGATTCTACTAAACATTTAAGTTCCCTTTTAACAACAAACTCAATTGCTTTTGTGTTTTAGAAAGAAAAAAATTACTTTAGAATAGTTGTTTGCAACAAAACTAACTGCATTCCAGGTTTGCAACCCTTCTTAGAAGTGTGGTGTTTGGCATACTAGCTGGGAAAGGAAGGGCAATACCTGACTATCAAGCAACAAATTCCTGTCCTGGCACTCTGTCTGAGAGAAGAGAGAATAAATTGCAAGGAGATGCTCCATGGTATGTTGCCAACACAGGTATGCCCACACATTGCTAGCTGCTGCTGCCATGTAACAAGCAGATGATTGGGTTTGAGTTTTAGCCAAGGTGCAAAATTACTTTACTGAAAACCTTAACTAGGTAAAAGGCAACCAAAACAAAAAGAGAGAGAGAGAAAGAGTTTTGTCAATTATACCATATTGTGTACAGAGAATGACATCAGCACACCTCAAAACTTCTTCATTAGCACACCACAGGTTATATAAAAATTACCAGTCTGCCTAGTTAATAACATTTCTGATATACAGAAAAAGCACTATCAGGCTGAAAAGGACAATTACAGCCATTCCCTTCTGTTCTAAAGGCAAAGGTAGAAATGATGCTTTACATAGAAAAGTACTGAACACTACCATAGCTTTGGAACATCTCTCTAATTTTAAAGTACAAAGAAAGGTTGAGAGACTGACAGGGAAGAGGACATGCAATTAGATGCACTTAACAGGCCAATGGGTTGCAACACTTGAAGAAAGAAGTGCTAAATTTACATCAGCGAACCAGAACTCAGCAATATTTCATTTCAGCTAGAAGTTGAACTATTGATATTTTAGGCTAGAGGGAAAAAAGGTAATCATTTTTTGTTACCACCATGATCCCACTCATCCACTCCCTAAACCCCTTGTCAATCCAGGGTCCAAGAATTACAGAAAAAATGCTCTAAAAACAGTTTGGAGATTTAAAAAAAAAATTTATTTAGAAAAGGGTAGTGGTCTCCAGGCCCAAGACGTCTCCTGGGTGAAGAGCTACATGCATTCTTACAGCAACTAGCATAACAAAATCATGTGGTGATTCAGCACCAGAAGCAAATCAAAACTGTCACATAAAAATATCTGGGTCCTACACTTTATTTAAAGACAAATTATTTTCTTTCATTAGCCCTACCTAAGGAATTACTTAATATACAAATAAAATTTTCAGACATTAAGAAAGCCAAACAAAACCACCACAGGATAACTCAGAAATAAGAAAAATTTTGCAAGGGCTTTAAGCTCACACAAAATTAGTTCCACCAACTTTAACAAACTCTTTAGACTCAAGCAACTCTGTGAAATATTAGGGAAGTATGCAATATTCTGGCAATTCCAGAAAGAGGAGACAGGACAAGCAGTTGAAACTCTTCAGAATAAGCATCAGTCTTTGTTTGAATTTACACAGCACTTACTGGAAAGAGATGCCAGAACCTGGAGCCTCTGTTCACACACAGTGTAAAGTGGCTGTAACAATACCAGGGTCCTTACACAGCATGTTTAATCAAATGGGACTGCAGAAAGCAAAAACCTCCAAGACTAAATAAGAAAAGAACCACAAGATAATGGTGATAAAATGTAGCTCAAGTGCTTCAAGTACCAGAGGGTACTTGAAGTCTCTAATGGACAGGTAATGCTACATCAGTGTAAGTTTAAATAGTAAGTAAGAATGGATAATCTGTCACTTTCAAATTTCACAAAATGGATCATTGTTCTTTTTCCTTTGTCAGTACCAATTGACATCTTACAAACTTAGGATCAGTCCACTTGAAAAGACTTCTTCCCTCTCAAAGTACAAGAATACCTGAAAAATACCTTCAAGCACAATATGGAGTGTAGAAATAACAGGCCAATTTCTTGGACAGCGAGTGTGTTACTTAATATTCTTTGCTCTGCTAACATAGGAACTGGGTGCTGCAGCCAAGATATTTAGAATTTTTTTCTCAAGAGTCACAAAGGTTCAACTTTAACTAATATATGTTTGATTACCACTACTTCTTTCAAGAAGACAAAACAGCCTTTAATGTTACTTTGAAAACAGAATGAAACAACTAAGATTCTTTTTAAAAGTGTCGTTATATCAATTATTGTTTACTTGCATAGATATAATTTAGTATTGATTTCCCTTTTATAAACACACCCAAAAGAGTGATAACACCTTTTACATCACCACAGTTTTCCTAAATTCCTGTTCAATACCATCTTTAGCAACTACTGCTGAAAATCACTATTCTCAAAATGAATGAAATTTTACTTGATAATACATCTTGGAATTCTGCTATAAGTCAATCAGTTAAACCTAAAACCACCTTAGAAATTCCAGACTTCCATAAAGAGGAAGAGAAAAACAGTACAAAGGCCAAACAAAAAGGAGAGTCAAATACAACCTGCCTTAAAAGAGCAATTAATGCATGAAACCAGAAACCAGCATATCACATCTGGGCAAGTGTTAACTATTTGTTCATTTAATTTCAAAGCATTTGGCTTGCTGTAATCCTTTCTTACTCTCTAAGTCTTTTAACCAATGCAACTCCAAACTTCCACATCAGTTTTTCAAGTCTTTAACATCAAGCTAGCCAATATCTTTGTCCCTACAGAGACATGAATTTTGTTTGATTACTGCTATATTACCTCATTCAGAGTCCCATCCAAATCCTTCCATCAACATTAAGCTGTATTTTCTATTTTTGCTGATTTTCACAAGAGTAGCAATACAACACCACAGAAACCTAATTACTGGAAGATTCCTAAGGACACAAATGCACAACATAACCACCATGACCATATCAGACAGCAATCAGCTTTCCACGGGTTTCAGTAACAACGTTTCATAACCGGTATTTTCCCACTAGAAAGATTCCTGAAAATAATTCATTTTTGGAAACACAAGAGATACTAAGTTAATTCTTGGCTGTTGTTCCTACTAGAAGGGGGTCAGAAGCCTACAGGCTGTAGAAAATGGAGGTAAAATAACTTCAAGAATAGTATGAAAAATAAGAAATTATTTTGAAGGCCAGCTGCAATTCCCAAATGGAAATCTTTGCAGTGATTTCTAAAAGCACTGCATCAGGTGTCAAGCTTCTCTCTTTCTACACAGCAAAAAACACACTCCTGTTAAGGATGACAAAATAAGAGGCACTCTCATAAGATCCAAGAAGAAAAAAGAAATCTACCTTTACCTCAGAGCAATATATAGATTTCTCCTGCTCTGTCAAGGCTACAGGCACCATAGTAGGGAAAAAATGCAGCACTTCTTTTTTTTCCTGTACTTTTGAAAATGAGTCATAAAAATGTAAGAGGATTTTACTCCAGAAAAAATAAAGGGTTTAAACAGGCAGCAGTTGACAAAAAAAATCTGGTCTCTTATTTTAGGATCTCTCTCTTAGAAAATATCTCCTTCCCTTTGGTTAAAGTACTGCAATGCAATAGCAAAAGGATACTACGTGTCAGTAATGTTACTAATTTTTGGGCTTAAAAATAGTTGAGGAATGCAAAAAAATTTACAATCACAGTCACCTGGACTTCATATACAAAAAAAAAATCTAAGTGAAACAATGGTTTTCTTGTGACCTGTACTTGAAAAACAGAACATAATTAATATATTTAAGCAATTAAACAGAGAAAAAGAGGCACATATATAATTAGTTACTTTATTTTTCTCACATTAAAATTTAAACTTGCAAAGTGCCATTTTGGAAATGTTCTTATGTTAGGTTTTGGAAAAAGGGGGAAAGTCAAGCAGAAGTAAAATCCAAGAAACAAAACCTTTAAAGCAAAAGTTTTCAGCTCTTTCCTCCCACTCCATTCTCAGTTTCTCAGAGATCATCATGCAGCAACAACATGGTTAGAACTGAGCAGCCAGCGGGTGCGTAATTTGCATGTGAAAATATTTTTAGAAGACACACATGAATAGCATATGCTCTCAGCCCAAGTACAATTTTCTAAATAAATGCCCTGAATATTGTTTTCCCAACATTCTTAACTATGTTCCAGATAATGGTTTCTCATACAGATTTGTTACTCTTTGAAAGTACCAGATATATATATACCCATATAAACATAGATACATACACATGTATATATATATATATATATATATATATATATATATATAAAGCCTAAACAATGTTCATTTCAAGAGTTCATCTTGGGGTTTGATGGGAGACTGAGTCTTCCCTGTGTCCATCTAATCACAAAGTTGGAAAACAATGCTTGAACAGAGTGCAACAAGAGGATGATTCCCTGATTCAGGAAGTTAAATCAGACATGGATGCCCATTCACTTGCCTGGACCAAAGGAACTTCAAAAATTTTATCTTAAAACCCTCCTAATTCTTTCTGTGTTGTGAAAAAAGTTTCAAAAGGCAGATAGAAATTGATAAAACAAGAAACAAGCCATGTGCTCATGCACTGTTAGTTAAATCGAAACCAAATCTAGTCAAATTGACGCAACATGCAAGACAAAACTCCATTTGAGCAAACAGCAGTCTAACTAGATCCCAAAATCATCAGCAGTCCACATCTGGAACACTCAAATCAATTCCTTGTGACTGCAGAGTTGGCATCACATAGTAACTATTACTATAGGACTCTTTTGTTCAGGACAAATGAAGTTCTATGGTAAAATGAGATGAAAACATCAGTTTCTTTTCTTTGCCAACACACAAATTCTGTTCCTTAAGCATATGGAAAAACTCAGGTTCTGGATTCTGTCTGTGCTTTCCTTTAATCAACTTGAATGTCAGGGAGGAAAGAAGATAAAGGACAACAGGAAATCCTACTGTGGTACCCAGTAAAAAACACCTGAATCTTACTGTGGTACCGTTTAAAAAACACCTGAAATAATGGAATACTTTGGGTTGGAAGGGACCATTAAAGCTCATCTAGTCCAACCTCATGCAATGAGCACGGACATTACAAGACCAGGTTGCTCAGAGTCCTGGCCCAAATGACCTTGAATGTTTCCATGGATGAGGCATCTACCATCTCTCTGCAACCTGACAGTTTTTCACCACCCTCACTGTAGGGTATTTCTTCCTAGACCCTGCTAAAATGCCTGTCCCCAAATATAAGTTAATTGACCAAGAAAGTTGGAGGTGGAAGGGAGGAGACAAAGCAGAGAATGAAGGCATTAGGCAGTTTAAAAAGTCTTAACAGTATTGAGTAATGAATTCCAATTTACCAGAGAACTGGGATTTAGTACTAGAGCTTTTTCAAAATCAGCCCCTGCTAACAAGCAGCAAAAACATCTATTTCATCCTTCCAGAGCACAAACACACATAAGTTAACACCTTTTGCCACATTATCTCTTAGGCTTTACACACTTGAAACAAAAGTTTGTGGAAGGCCGAAACAAAACGGCAGACTCTAGCCAGTCCTGGGAAAAGGTAAAACTTGCACTAAAATCAAAGTACTAATGAAGCAAACCCCAATATCAATCTAAAAAATAAGCACTCGTGACATAATTCTTCACAAATTTCAGTGCAGTATTTCTCCAGTCAGACATAAAACTTCCTCCAAATAGAACAAAATACTCCCAACCATTAATTCAACCTTGACAACATTGCTGCACAAATTAAAGGAATAACTACAGCAAAAAATTAGATTACGGATGTTACGACGGACCCGTTATAGTAACACATCATTTCGCAATGCAAATCACACAGGGCTAAGCGCTTTTTAAAAACGCAGCCAGGAGCAGCGTGTCAGGACAGCAGAGGCAGGCAGGAGGAGAGCAGGATATTCTGTGCTATCACTGGAACAATCTCCTAACTCACTGGCTCCGCAGCCGCGGGGAGCAGAGCCTGGGGCCGCACTGACAGATCTCCTGACGCAAGAGACGCGGAGCACTGACCTAAATGCCGCAGCTGTGAGCTCCTTGCGGCTCAGCCCGAGGAAAAGGGGCCGGCAGGGATTCAAGCGCCAGCCACAAACGCTCCTGCAGCCCGAGGCTGCTGCTGCACACACGCTCGCCGAGACCCCCACATCACCTCGACCTCTTGAACCTGAAACTTCCAAAAACGACTGCGAGGCGCGCTCTAGGCTGAGATTTAGAGCAGAGATTTTCAACAGGGAGCTGCGCATCCCTGTAGCGCTTCGGCGGCAGCAGCAGAACTGGCCGCCCCAGGGTCTCGGGCAGTCACACGGGAGGCACCGAGCCCCGGACAAGGTTAAACCCCACCCTGGGCGCGACTTTAGGCAGGCACTCAATGGCCCGCAGGTTAATCATCAACTCCCCGCGCCGGGCACCGCGCCGAGCGGCGGCGCGGCCCCTCCCGCTACCGGGGCGAGCGCCGCGGGGCCGCCGCCCCCCGGGCCTCGGCTGGGGGGGAGCTGGAGCAGGAGCGGGCCCCTCCCTGCCCGGGGAGGCGCCGCGGGACCGGCCCTCGCCGCCGGGCCCTCCCACCGCGCCGCGTGAGTGACGGAGCGGGGCGGAAGGACGCGGAGGAGAGGGGGAGGGAGCGAGAAATACCTCGGGCGCTGCCGGCCCCGCTCGGCGCAGCCCAGGGCCCGCCCGGCGGTGGCTCCGCCTGCGCTGGCTGCCGGGAGCGGGGCGGGCCGGGCCCGCATGGAGGCGGGAGCGCGCCGGAAGCTGCGCAGCGGCCGCGACCGGGCCGGCGGCGGCGGCGGAGGGCCACGCGCGGCGGGGTCCGGGGCAGCGGCGGGAGCCGGGAGTGGCGGCGGGCGCAGGTGAGAGCGGGGCCGCCGAGCGCAGCGGGCAGGGGCTCGGCTGGCGCCGGGAGCGGCGGGCCCGGCCTGTCCCGGTCCCTTCGGTGCGAGCGGGGCGCAGGGCGGGGGGGTCTCGCGGGTCCCGAAATGCCGACTGAGTATTTCATGTCAGTAGCATGGCGGGGAAGGAAGGGTGCGGGCCTTCCGCGCCTCGCTCCGCAGAGAGGCGCCCGGGGAGGCACCGCGTGTGTGTGTCCGCTCGCGTCTGCCCCCGGCACGGTTCTCTGGTGCTCAGCGATTAACTCTGAACGCTTTTTCCCTCTGCAGTAGCGTGTGGATCACTCTGGATGTGGAATAAGAGCTCAGGAGGCAGTTTACCCTTAGGTTTACCGAAAAAGCCGAGCACATTTCGGGGAGGGAGGGAGGGAGGGAGCCCCGCACTGGGCCGGCTCTGCCCTGACGCCTCGTTAAGTGGCATCCACACCCCCGTGCCTCTCGTTTCCACTGCCTTGGGACGCAGATCGCCTGCCTTCCTGAAAACTTGCCTCTTCGCTGCAGCTAGAATAAACTGCACTAGTTCAGGCTGTGTTTTTCGTACATTCCCATTTTTGTTTCGGAAAACGTAGTCCCTGTCCCTTGTCATACACCCGTTTAATTTGTGGGCATCTCAGAGAAGTCTGCCTGCAGAAGAAACTCTTAGAACAGTGGAATAATGATGTTGCATGCTGGTTCGTTTTGCAATGTCATCAGATTTATCTTTATTTGCTTAGTCTATGTTAGACTATTTTCAGGAAGGGAATTCATGTTTTCCCCTACACCATGGAGCCTTGCAGTTCTGCCCAGTACTCACAGGCTAGGCTGGAGAGAGAGTTGCTTTCTCACAGGAACAATGTTACTGTTGCATCTAACAGTATATATTTTGTGGCCAAAGCTGTCAATTTTTGAGCGAGGGACTGGAATTTGGATATTTGTAGTTATGATGTCAGATAAAGAAAAACCTTAGTACTCTGATGTCTTATTGTGTAAAGAATGGAAGGATAACTAACACCACTTTCTTTTTCTTCACAATTGTTTCTTTTAATCTTATCAATGTCCCATTCATGAAGATAAAAAGACTTGTAAGGTGATTTACCAAAAGGTTATTTTTAAATGTCCTTTTAGCCTGTAAACAAGGAGTTGTCCTCTTCACTGTAGTGTAACCACTGTTGTTGCCTGCTTTTTGCAGTTGGTAACTGATTCTAATTCATAAGGCCCAGGTCCCTTTTTCTGTAGAATTGTTTGATGCGATGGTTTGGGCTGGAAGGGACCTTTAAAGATCATTTAGTTCCAACCCCCCTGCAGTGGGCAGGGATGCTTTGCACTAGACCAGGTTCTTCTAAGCTCTGTCCCACCTGACCTTGAACATTTCCGATGATGAGACATCTGCATCTTCCTTGAGCAGCCCCTCCCAGTGTCTCTCCATCCTGATTGTAGAGAATTTCTTCCTTTAATCCAGTCTAAATCTGCCCTCTTTAAATTTAAAACTGCTGCACATTGTACCATCACCACAGATCTCAGTAAAAGCCTCTATCTCTCAAAAGCTTTTTTTAATTACTGAAAGGCTGCAGTAAGGTCTCCCCAGAGCCTGCTCTTCTCCTGGCTGAACAATCTGAACTCTCACAGCATTTCTGCATAGGAGAGGTGCTCTGGACTTGCTCCACTGGTCGACATCATTACTCAGTTCCCAGCACTTCAGTAGGGGTCTCACCAGAGCAGGCTGGAGGAGCAGAATCTAGATCCCACAGTCTGTGTCTCTGCTGAAGATAATAAATAGTATTGGCCCTTCTGTGGGCCCTTGAGGGACACCACAGGTTTGTGCTTGGTACATTGACCTGCAGGTGTTTGGATGTGGCCATCCAGCCAGTTCCTCAGGCATTTAGCAGTTCTATTTCAAGGCCATGTGTCTCTATTACTTCATCTTTTCCTTATTTTCTATCTTCTGCCCTCCCTAGGTCGTTGGAGTTCTCACAGGCCAATTTAATTCCATGGCATAGCAAAAAAACTTGTTCTTTACTAAGTTTTCTGCTGTTTTGTGAGTTCATTTAGTTCATAAAAAGTCTGATTAGGATGTGAGCTGTCAGGAAAAGTGGGGGGAAGGGAAGTAAAGAGAAAAGTGATGCCCCTATTTTGCAGCAGCAAGTTGTTAGATCTACTCAAGGGAGCGTAGCCACAGCATGATGATAACTTAGTCACATCCATAGCATATTTTGCATAACATTTTTCAATGTGCAGACTTAAAGAAGGAAAGCAGCATTAATTGTTTAGAACATGCCCTAGTAAAGCTGAGTGTGCCTTCCTTTGCACTTGCCCATCTGTAATGCAGTTATTGCCCGTGGCTGCAATGAGTTGTTGCAGTACTTGATGCAGCAGTCTTTACTTGGCTGTTTTTCTTGGCAGGGTTCATCTGAAGCCCAGTGTTTGTACATTGTGCAAAGATCACCAGTACCTTCCTGTAATGTTAGGAACTTTGAAGAGTAAAAGCAGGCCTCTTGGTACCACTCTACATATCTAGCACTGGCAGACCTATTTTATTTGCTCATTGTGTTGGTCTTTGAACTAAAAGGATAATTAATTTTCTTTAAATGTTATTATTTTAGTAAGAAATAAAAGTCTTTATTTCAATATTGTGGTACTATTGTTTGGGTGACTATAGCTGAGGGAGGTATTGCACGTCTCAGAACATCTTATAAACTCAGTATTTAAGCTTTAAAAAGAAGAGCAGAAGAAACAGAAACTGAATACAACCAGAAAAAAGCAACTTGATTTCCTTTTGAGAGAGCTGGTAGCATAAACAGGGCCTTGCAAAGAAATACATATGTTTTATAAAACCAAGGGGCATGCTTAAAACAGAATAACCTGCAGGTTCTTAGTGTTACTAACCTTCTGAGTGTGTGGTGAATTTTTGTGGTGAGAAATTTCTCAGGAGTTTCTGTCATGTGATCTGTTTTTTATTTACTCTGGAGCGCTGAGACTGCTTCATGCCAAGGAATCAACTAAAAGTCCCTTGAAAAATAAAGTTATGTATTATAGTATGATATAGCCTATGATAAAGGTTCTTATCTGTACAACTTGTAATTGTATAAGACAAGTCAACTTCCTGGCTAGACTAAATATATGATAACAGAGTTGAGTTGCAGTGTGATAGTGCTGTTGCTGCTGTGTGAAAAGTTGGGGTGCTTGTCTTTCCTTTACACTCCAACAAGCTTGTATACCTTGAGCTAATTCATTAATTTTCAATTTGTATGAGCCCATGCTGTTTCATGGGCACCCTACTACAACATTACTTGGAAAGCTAAATGTGCTCCAAGGGACATGGATTGTTATTTTTATGCTCTTGCCTTCTATTACAACCATTAGTTTCATCAGTCAGGGAATACTGCCTCTACGTGCTGCAGACTGATAATTCTGAAAAGGGCTGCTGGACACACTGAAGGTTTAGATAGGATATCATCTCATTTTGACCCACTCTTAAGTTGCCGTGGGGGTCTGATTTGAAATCTGAGTGGTTGTGTTTTTCTGTTGCACTTTTTTAGTTCATGCTCTGTTGGTTTTTGGCATTCCATGCAGTTCTGTAGGGTCTCTTCTTGCCAAGCATTGTAAGTAGGTTTAGGTTGAATGAGTATTTATACTGGTCTCAAGAATGCCTGGAGAAATTTTTTTTTTGTAAGGAGTTGTTGCTGTACTGTATAAAGGGCTGAAAGGACATGGTGTGGGAGAAAATGTTTTTCATTGAGGTAATGAAAAGGGAGCAGTTGTGGCTGAAGGAAAGATACTGCATTGATGACTTTGCAATTCAACCTAACTTCATCATGCATCTTGAAGAGATGTATATTTATTCTAGTCAGTTTCAAGTCCACAGGAGCAGGATTGGGTTCCTGTAGTTCTTAGTTTAAAGTTTTGAGTTCGCAATCTGCACTAGAACAAAAAAAAGTATTTTCAGTTTAGGAAATACTCTTCTGAATTAATTTCCACAAACTATGCAAGCTGCATTGTTTCTGGTATTTTTTTTTTCCAAACTTCAGTCTAATTTTTCTTTAATTGTTTTATTCACTTCTTATTTTTCAGGAGTCTGAAAAATCCTTAGTGGTCATGACATTGTTACAAGTGACATAAATTAGCCAGTGGCTCAGAATGATGGATACCCAGAAGACTACAAATGGTTTGCAAGTGATTGGAGAAGGGACTGGTATAGGGAAATCGACACTCCACATGGTGGGGTATTTGGGAAAAGTCAGTTGAAACTTGTTTTACATATGTGCAAAGTTCATATTTTTCTCTGTTTTGAGAAATTTTTAATTGGTCTTAATTTTACCCCCAAAAAAATTCAAATTTATTTTCCACGGAAATCTATAACAATGGCGAAAGATTATTCTAAGTAAATATGTGCCTATGTTTTTTATTGGCACTATTTTTACAACTGTTTGCATTCCTATGAAAATTGATTTGTCTTTCAAAGATCTGAGCTTGTGTTCCCTGGCAATAAGGGTCCTGTGGTTTAGTTCAAGTAAAATAAAACATGCATAAAAGTACATAAAATGTGCAAAAATAAAATGTATTGTTAAAGACACTTTATTTGAATATTTAACTAAAAAGATAAATTTATTTAAATCATGCTACCATACAAATATATTAAAATATTTAAAAAGAAACCAATGTAGTTTGCTTTTTATATTGTATTGTATTATATCTAGAAATTGAACAGTGATTTTGTATAAGAATGTCTTACCTTGGGATAATGTATGAAATACATAAATTTATGCTGCTTTATCTTTCTTGGTTTGTTTTTATTTTAGAGCTGTAATCCTGTGGAAACAGCTGCACATGGGTATTGTCCAGTCTGCAAAGAGAAGGGTCAGATCCAAGGTTTACGGACTTACCGCCTTAATTTTCAAGAGTCCATTTTCCTTTGTGAAAATCCTCAGGTATCACACTAATAAAGAGTTTTATTTGGCCCTGCAGAGGCCCTTACCTTCAGCAGTTACACCTCTCTAAGTCTGTGATTTTGTTGGTAGTAAGCAGACTGTTGAAATAGGACCCCTCTGAGTATGTATGCTGCAGGATGTTTGCTTGCAAATAGGGAAAAACAGAACTAACCTGTGTATATGCAGTGTTTAGGCATAGGTAGCTCCCCTAAAGGATTAAAAAGAGTAAAACAATAATGAAATAAAGGAGGATTCTTCTTGATAGCAAGGGATCACAAGTGGTACTAAATGAATTTTTGTACAAGTCAGACTAGAAGGTGAATATTTGATGATCCGTGGAACTAGTACGTAACTAGCAGATCTGAGTCTCCCATTTTCCCTTCTATAAGTCTGGGTAATGCATATAGGTTTGTAATTGTAATTACTATGCTTTTATTTCTTTTTTCCCCCATTTTAAATTTTAACCTTAGCTGGATTTCTGTGCTGCTTAATATTTGACTTGTGATTTTGCTACCTCTCCCTTCACTGCTCCATGTATGTGGGAAGGGTGTAGCAATCACAAACAGACTTAAATTGCCCTTAAATTAGTAGAAACTTGACTAGATATGGGTCTCAGAGTTAGTTTTCCCATTCTTTCCTGCTTTTAACTAATTATGGTATAGTTCTGGAGATTTGTAATAGGGATTTGTCTATATTCATTGAGCTAGCCTGAAAAATACCTTGTCAATTTGGGCGCCAGTAGTCTCTCAGGCATGAGATAATAATGTCAAATCTGTACCCTAAAGGAGTGGATTTAGCAGAATAAGACAAGAGGACTCTCCTTAGCAAAATTAAGTTGTTTGCAGAGGTTGGGAGAATTTACTGGAAAAGTAGTGTTGAAGTATCACTACTGATGTATTTATTTGCTTATAAGACAGTGGTGGCATAACACGCCCTTTCTGTCATACCTATGTTGAATATATGTATTGATTTAATTTAAAAAATCACTTTACAGGAGTCCCTATTGCTGGGTTGGATGGAGGTCTAAGCAACTTGGTCCAGTAGAAGGTGTCCCTGCCCATGGCAGGGGGTTTGGAACTGGGTGGTCTGTAGCATCCTTTCTAAACCAAGCCATTTTATGATTTGTGATTCAACTCCATTTTAAAAATATGTTTTGCACTTTCTTTAGCTATCATTCACCTGAAATTGCTTTGTAGATTTCACTGTAATCTTTTTTCTTTCCTTTAGTGTATCTATCCACTTGGTTATAAACCATTAAACAGCATAATTACTTCTACGGGTTCAGAAAATCATCAAGCTCCATCTACTCACAAGAAGAGGAAATTTGGTAATATCAGTGACTTTTCTGCTGTTGGATCAGATGCAAAAAAAGCAAATAACAACGTGCTCAATGTTGAGCAGGCCATTAATGCAGACTCAGTTGTGAAAGGCTGCCAGAATAGTTTGTGTATTCCCAAGGCAAGCCTACACAGTGTATTACAAAATGACCAGCAAAACCCTGGCAATCATGTGGGGTCTTGCATGCAGAACGTGGATTTTGAAACAACCACCAAGACCAACAACTACCAAGAAAGTCCACCAAAGACTTCTAGTCCCAAAACACAACTATTGCCAAATTCTCAGAATTTGTCAACAGCATCTGAAATTTCACTCAAAGAGGATAAAGGTTCTACTAATAACAGAGATTTGTGTCTTCAGTGGAGAAACAAACATAATCTTTGTTGGTTAGATTGTATTTTGTCAGCACTGGTACACTTAGAAACATTAAAATCTGCTCTAGCAGAAGAATGTAACAATGGAAAATGTTTACTCCAGAAACTTATAACAAAGTATAATCAAGCGTCTGTTCTTCTGAATACCTGTAAAAGGAGTAAAGTAAAAGGTGAGTAAATTTAGCTGCTGTTTTCTATAGTCAGACTGATTTGCTACAAATATGTGGAATTTTTATATATGCCTCTGTTCTATTTCAAGATGGCAAAAAATACAACTATTACCATGAATTAGCAGAATAGTGTGCATTCTCTAGCAAAATCCTGGTAACATCTGAAATTGTTTTTCTTGGGCAAACATGCATTCTGAAGGCATCAAACACCAAGCATCTCTTATTTTTTTTGTCATATCCAACATAAAGATATTATGAATTATTTATGTAATTCACCCTTACTTTGTTTCCTTCCCCTCTGTAAGTTAACATATTAGGATACTGTTATAAGCTTGATCTTTGAAACAATTTCTGTTGTGGTTTATATCCTTGTGTAAACGGGCAGTTGCCTTGTCACACTGAAAATAGTAAAGCTGGGAACATAAGTTCTTTTCTGGCTCCAGCTGTGCTCATTGGAGGAGTGCTTCCCCTGAGGTCTGCAAGCTGCTGTAGATGACAGTGTTTCCTAACCTGCTTCAGCCTGAAGTAGTCAAACACATGAACCTGGATCCTATGGTCTGGAAAGGATTAGTTAGTACTCAGTAACCCTTAACAAGGGGTTAGCAGGTCAGCTTAGCTTTACACATTGGAGGATTGTAACTGAGGAGGAGGTGTCACTGTATTCTGCTGGTGTGGCCTTTAGTCATTCTCTGTTCTGTGGATTCTGTTTAAGACTCCTAAACTAAGATCATGGGTTTTTATTTCTCTTGAACTGGACCATTGTTGTCATAAGTCTAAACTTCTAAGATATGTTCTGTTACAGAAGGAATAAAGCTCTCTGGTTAGCCAGTACCTCTCCTGAATTTCAGTGGACACTGTTGTACTATGTGTATTTGAATATAAAAAGCACAGTCACAGAACAGCCCTAGGTCCATTGAGAAAGGTCCTGTCTTTCCTGGGAAAAATAATGTGCGTCAGAAGTGCTTTAATCCATGTTACAAAGCGGGGAGAAAACCCCAAAATATTCTGAACTAGTTCATGTACTGTGCTTGCCAGGAAGTCAGGATGCTTGAGTTTAGGAGTTCAGCTGTTACTGGGAAGTCCTTTGCTATCCTAGAACCTGTCTGAGATGTTTATCTTTGTTGGGCTGGGTTTGCAAAGGAGCTCTGCTGGTGCGCAGTAACCCTTAAATGGGAATGTTAAGTGTTGGAATACAGTGTTGGTTTGAAAGTACTTAAACCTTTTCATTTCAATTGCTGCAAAACAAAACAGTTTATTTGGGTAACAGCAGAGAGGGGATTGGGTGAAGAGTATTTTTGTGGAGAATAGGTGTAGAATTCATTCTGTTCTTTTGTGTAATTTTACCATATCTTTTGCATGCAGCTATTTTTAAAAACAATCCAAAGCAATATAGCTGCAAGAAACTTTGGTTTTTTTTTTCTATACGCGGTTTATATGTATTAAGCAGTTTCAATTGCTCTTCTAAATATTTCCTTTAATTTCTGCAGGTTATGATCATGATTGTGTAGTAGAAGTTATGTTCTTGCTTGTGTTTGAGGAATGTATTTGTGTTTAGACAACATGCAAAATTAAAATACTAAGATATATAAAGTAAAAAGTTATTTTTAAATTTAAAATTATTTTTACTGTTTGAAAAGCTCACTTAGGGAATTGGTATTTAATCTGAAACAATACATTAAAGTGTTTTATTATTTGAATTGTATAGCCTTAAAATGCATGTAAGCAAATTTTTGTGCTTTTGGTCTTAATGCTTAAGTTTTAAATTTTTCTTTTAATCTCTGAGTCTTCAGGATTTGTAATGTGTGGTCACACTATCCTTAAAAATTGTTACTACATAGCTGTTGGTGCAGGCTCTTAGTCATAAGTCAGAGCAAGTAGTTTTTTAGTCAGCAGACTGCAGTAAACTGAGTAACTTGTGTAAATTCTTCTCCAATTTTCAAACCCATTAATACCAAGAATTTGCTGTTCTACCAACAAGCCTTAGGCAAGTATGGGTCAATATGAAAGGCATTGGTTTGCAGAGAGGGAGTGCATGCTGGGGGTACATATGTGTGTGAAAAGGTGTGGGGCTATTAAACATGACTACATGAACACATACGTATTTTTTTCTTTAGATGTTCTTCCAAAAGCAGAATCTCAGCTCAATGAAATCAGAAACGTAATGTTTACAGAACTTAAGCCTCAGCTGACATGTGAATTGGGTAAGTAATTAGTGCAGCATCTCAGTAATTACTTTCAGGAAACCCTAGATATAAAGCCTTTTATGTCATACATAAAAGTATGTGTGTAGGAATGCATACAAGAAAGTCTGGAAATGCATTTGTTTCTATTGGTGACTTACACATACTTTACAGTATGATCAGCTGGTTTGTCCTTTGCCCATTTTGACTTTTTAGAGAGCAGATAATCAGCAAGTAATTCTGCTGTAGTCATAAAATTGTCACTGATAACAATCTAATAACATGGATCAATCCCTTTGCTGTGAGAATTGCAAATAGAGCCTCGAAATAATAACTGACATTTAAATTGAAGTAATAAGCCTTTTTATTACTTCCTTTTTGAGGTACTGAAAGGTGATTTCAGATATTTAGTGGCCATTTTTTTCTGCCCCATCTTTGAAGGTAATATGAAGAATCCAGTGTTTGCACTTCAGCTACTCCTACAAGTGGATCAACAAGCTGAGAAACTATTCTTGCATTCATTTTCATGGAAGTTTGAATGTGTACATTGTGGCCACAAATACCAGGACCGGTGAGATTTTTATAGAAATAGCTTCTACATAGCTGTTCTACCTTACCTTTTTAAATCTGCATATAATAGTTGGTTTTCTTCAGATTTCCAGGTTTAAGGTTGTTGTTGAAGTTTTACATCATCTGCTTTTTCATTTGCAAATAGTTTACTGCTATTCCATGTCTTAAGCAACCATGTTATCAATTAATTAAGAAAGAAACAATAGGTAACTGTGTGAGTGTCTGGACATACTTACTGTGAGATTTTGCTGAGAGTATGCAAATTGCTGTGGTTCTAAAGAATGTATGCCTAGAACACTTTTGCTATTGAGAAATACCTGGAATATTCACTTGGGCTACAAAGAATCAGAGATTCTCTAACATAGTTTGTTTATTTTAAAATAGTTTTACAGGGGAGTAATTTCTTGAGAATTGATTTAGTTCTGTGTAGCCACAGGTACAAGCTTGTAATTTAGGCTCCTTTTAGAGTCAGCAGGTAAAGAGAGATACCTTCAGAATACAGCTCATTTTATTTGAAAAACATCTGTATTACCTAGTAAATTATGCAGATCCTGGTACAAGCTCTGTCTTATGTTGGAAAGGAAACAGAGATAACATTAGAAGGAAGAAAAAGCAAATATTATGAAACTGAAGGCCACAGGGCTACTGAAGACAAATTGTGACTGACGCTGTTTGGCAGAACTGAATTCAGGGCTGACTTGGATGTGATGCTGTCACAGTGAATTCCACACAAATGGCATGAGCATGAATAGTATTTGGGTTTTTATAATGTTTTTATAACTTGTTTCCTGGTAAAGTATGTATATTTATGGCTTTCTGATCACCAACTCAGCTTACTCTTTATTTGTGTGTGTGTGTCCAGATTGAAGAAAACCCTAACAACGTTTACAAATGTAATCCCTGATTGGCATCCTCTCAATGCTGTTCATATTGGACCGTGTATTAACTGTGGAAATACGTCTCAAAGACAACAGATGATCTTGGAAAAGTAAGTTTGAATATGTGAACTTGAAAGTAAACTACATAAAGTTCTGAAACTTCATTTATTGAACCTATGACTTCTGAAACCAAACTATTACTGTGGGTTTGCAGAGATTCTAAACCTTAAATTCTGATCACTACTTACTTTTAAAGATTTTTAGATCATTCTTATAAGCTGAAATAGCAAGTAGTGTTTACTAAAGATGAAACAGAGTAGTGTTTAACATGCTGACCAGCATGTGTTTGAACTAGGTCATAAATACTTAACTATCAAGTAGTAAATACAGACAACTGATATCCAATGTCAGCCTTTTCACAGCTCCTGCTGTGGATAAAAGTTGTTTGATCATTTGTTTACTTAATTGACCTGGGAACAATGTCCCTTGCTACTGTGTTTATGGCACAGGAATGTTTTTTTTCTCAACTTTTCCCCACTCCCCAAATCTCTTATTTGGTGTTGGGTTTTTCCCCCCCCCAATCTGTAATTAAATGAAACATCCAGTTGGGATATTCTTTTTCCTTTCTGCTTACTGTGCAATCTGAAGAGTCTGTGAGGAAGTAGAATAGTAAGGGCAGAACCAAATACTCGTAGAGATGTTTTACTTTTTCATTAGGAACTTTTGACACTGTTCTATTGTAATAAACTCGTTCTTTATTGTTTCTTTGTCAGAGTACCCTCAATATTAACATTACATTTTGTGGAAGGCTTGCCACATAACAACCTGGAGAAATACTCATTTCAATTTGAGGAAGACACCTACCAAATAACATCTGTTGTTCAGTATCAAACAGATAAGAAGCACTTCATAAGCTGGTCTTTGAATCCTGATGGTAAGAATCACAGAATGGGTCAGGTTGGAAGGGGCCACAGGGGGTCATCCAACTTCCCTACTCAAGCAGGGCCATCCCAGAGCACATGGCCCAGGATGACATCCAGATGGTTCTTGAATATTTCCTATGAGGGAAAGCCCACAACCTCACTGGGCAATCTGCTCCATTGTGTTGTCACTGCACAGTAAGGAAGTCCTTCCTTATGTTCAGGTGGAACTTCCTGTGCATCATTTTCTGCCTTTTGCCTTCTGTCCTATTGCTGAGCACTGCTGAGCAGGGCCTGCCGTGTGTCTTCCGACACCTCCCTCTGGATACTTACAGACACTGGTGAGGTCCCCTCTCAATTGTCTTTTTTGAAGGCTGAACAGGCCCAACTCCCTCAGTCTTTCCTCATAAAAGAGAGAGATAAGATAAAGTTTATGGTTCTTATCTACCATAATATTTCATGAGTTTTATGGGTTGCTGCAGTATTCTCAACCGTTGATATATAATAACAAAGATTTCTTTTGTCTGCAATCTAAACTTCATATTAAATTGTTGCAAATAATTGGGTTTCTCAGAGTGAAGGTTTTTGGTTGGTTTTACTGCACTGTACTGTCTTACAGAGCACTTACTGGAAAAAGTAATTTGGCTATAGAGTTTTTTTCCCTTCATAACTTCGTAAAAGTTAAAAAATGCAGTCTGACCATGACTGTGGAACAAATAGTATTGTTTATTTTTAAACCAGTGATTCATCCATTCTTGGCTGGAAACAAGGTAACCTATGGTACTATGAGCAATTAATGAAGTTATTTTTTACATCTGAACTTTATGGCACCTCAGGGGTGGGAGGCAGAAATCCATGTTGGAAACATTACTAATGGTATGATGGTTGTACCACTGATGGAAGATCCATAAATAGAGAAGGTGAAAAGGTGATATTTTGATAATCATGCCTCTGTAGAGAGCATGGGGTACAGTCTTATGAAGTGTTGTGGCAACATGAAAATTGTCTGAGTCGTACTGCCAGAGATAAAAAAGAAATGGGAAGAGGAAGCAGTTGGGAAATGCCTAGTTAAGAAGCTTCTATATGCCATATATATCTGTTTTAAAATTCTTAAAGCTATAAAATATTCTTTCATGATCTATGAACAGTTTGCAGGTGATGAGACTGCTTAAAATAAGCAGTTTCATTTTAGCTCCTGTGGTTACCCAGGCAATTAAAAAGTCTACAAAGAAACTTAATTTAGGAGGTGGTTCTTACCTCAGACTTGTGAGAGTATTTTCAGACAAGATGTTTCAGCCAAAAAATCCCTTAGCTAGCTTTGTTTTATGGTTGACCTACTCTGACCTGTAATAATATTGCTGCATCTTCTTGTATTTGCTCTTTTTACAGTGGAAGTCTCCTAGTTTTCTCTGGAGAAAAAAAAACCCAAACTCTATTTTCTGCTTGCCAGGAGAATGGGTTAATAAAAATACTTGACAAGTGTGAGGATAGTGATTTCAATTTTAAAAGTCTCTGAGTCTCTGCACTGATTGCTATTTTTCAGGAACTTGGCTTGAATGCGATGATTTAAAGGGTCCGTATTGCAAGAGACGTAAAAGATTTGAAGTTCCCCCTTCAGAGATTCATATTGTTATCTGGGAAAAGAAAGCATCCCATGTGCCACAAGAGCTGAATTCACAGTTCCAAAGTAAAAATAGTGAAGATACTCGTCTTAATAATGTACATTCAAATTCCACGGTGTTGAATTGTTTTGATAACACTGTCGGCAAAACACCTGCAGAACCTCACAAAGAGCATTCTGTGAGGACTCCAGAGAAGAAACAGCAGCAAGTAACTGAGGACAAAAGTATTGTTCATCATGGTTCAGAAAATCTGGCAGATGGTGATCTTGTGACACTGATGCCTGAAGAAGTTCTGGTTGACTCAGAAGATAAATCGCTGCCTAACGGATGGATGGTGGGAAATAACCTTCTTGATGGATGGGGCACACCAGAACACCTGGAACCAGCTTTTTCACTTAGCACTCCTTATGCAGGAGAGTTTCCTGGAACTAGTCTAGCTATGAACAATAAATCCATGTTGTATGAAAATTCCAGTATTTGCTTTCCTCTAGAAGAATTGAACCCAGTAAATATTACTGCTCCTGAGCCCAAAAAACATGACCCTGATTCATCTGACTCATCACCTTCTCAATTAAATGACACAGCTAATTTAGCTAACAGAGAACATGGATTAAATTCAGAACTACTGCTAAGCAAGAATTGGTTAGCAGTAGAAAATACTATACAAAAACCACCTGACTTGAGAGATGCAAGCAAAACTGTAGTTAAATCTCAAGTTGGCAGTTCTTCTGGTGCCAGTAATTCAGTTCAGTCCTCGCACAAAGACCGAAAAGGAGGATTTGTAGGAAGCTGGGTAAAGAAATTAAGCAAGAGTACTTCTTTTATGCCTTCAAGTGCCTCAGCTCTCAAGAATGAGAGAAATTGCAAAACTCCCTCATTGCAAAAAATAAGTGAAGTTCGGCTGCCAGTTAAGGGTGCAAGTAACTTCGGTGGCTTTCAGAGCAGAGGTACAAAGAAAACAACTGAGACCCCAAAGTTACTGGCTCCTCAGAGTAATAATACTCATCCTTTATCAAATTTCAAAGGTTTTTCTCAAAGCACTTGTCTTCCAACAGCAAATCATACCACTATTGTAGGTCCAACTTGGTTTAAGTCACAAAGTATGTTGGGTACCTCAGGTAAAGTGACTCAGTTCCCCTCACCTGGCTATAACTCTGGCAAGGCAGAAGAGTCAGAGAGTGACAAAACAAAAAAACTTCGCCTAAAATTGTTAAAAAAACTTAATGCTAAAAAGAAGAAGTTGGCTTCACTGGATAGATTAGCAGTGGAACAGATGAAACAGGAAAAACCTGTGAGTGGAGACGTGAGCACCCCATCGCCGACTGAATCTCAGAATGACAGTGAATTATTGCAGAGCTTAAGGGAGCTGCAGTATCAGATTGATGTCACGGGGAATGGACCTGGATTGAATGCAAACGCTGTGCCAGGGTGCACTGGCCCTGATAACGCTGATGAAATACTGGCAGAAATACTGTCCCCTATTTCCACTGTCACTTCCTTGGAGGAGCCCAAGAGCGGAGATGAGTGCATGTACATGGAAATGGTGCACGGCAGCGCAGCAACGACCGTGCCCCAGGAGAACAGCACTGTGCCACAGGCAGCAGTGACAAGTGAGGACCACAATTACTACAGTCCTGTGAAGGACACCACTTCGGAGCTTGATGCAATAAACAAACACAGTGGGAAAAAACTTTCTTTTGAAAGTCCTACAAGAGATGATATCCTCGAAGACCTGTTCTCCATTTCAGCACCAAGCTCAATGGCAGATGACATGGATTTACCTCATTTTGATGAAACTCTGTTTGAAACTTGGTAAATACTCAATTTCTTGAGGTTTTTTTCAGTATTATGTATATTTTGAAACAAAGCACTACTAAATTATATTTTATAACTAGTTTAATTGCACACTGGCTGTACTTGAACAATTTACATTTGAGATTTTTTTTCTTAATATTTTACTGTAACAAGCAAATCAGGGTTTAATGTATTCTATTCTTCTGAGAAGCAGTTACTTTAGCTGTCAGATATGACAATGATTTTTAATTAAAAGCTCCTAAGAGTCTTAATTTTTGCTGCTTTTAATATGAAAATCTTCCATACTCTAGTGTGTTTGAGAACTAATTAAGTTCTGTAGTCTTGATGATATAATGGTGTAAGAAATACTATTTATATAGTAATGAATTTACAGAACCACTCAACTCCTGAAGTTATTTTGTCCAACATTTAAAAAAAGAATTAAGTACCTTCTGTAAGTAGGGAATTTTGCATTCTCTGATATGAACTTAGAGGTTTCTTAGAATTAATTTAACTGTAAGTTAATGCCTATTACTGTTGTCACTTGGAGTTTTTCATGACTCAGGCAGTGCACCCCCGACTGTATGTGAGGTGCCAAGAAGAGGCAAGGTCAGTAGGAAGAAAGTAATGGAAAAATGTGGCAAGACAGCAGTGAGTAAGCAGAGGGATTCACACCTTGGTGTTTCTGGATATGTATAGCTTTCATTTTGCCAGATTGGAGTCTTTTTTTAAATGCATGGCCACAAAGCTGAGGGTATTATATTCCAAGTTAGATTAGCTGTACCCTTTTCTTGTTCTTGGAAATAAGGATTTTATCAGCAAGTCTTTGTATCAGGCATATTTAGAACTGTCCTGCATTTTTTCATTGTTTCAGATTCCAAGCTCAAAACATTAAATGCTCAGTCTTACTTTTCCAGTAGATGCAGTTAAACATAATGCTATTACAAGGCATGGTTACAGATTCTAATGGTTTTGGATTGTTTGAACTAGTGTTTGAAAAATTATCATTGGCCCTGAACTTGTTGCAATTTGATACATTGTTATCAAACTGGTACTTTAGGCAATGAATTTTTGAAATTTAAGTTATTGTGAAGAACTTGAGCTTCTTCTTTGTTTTAAATACTGTAATTGGTAATGTTAAAATAGAAAATGAATGGATTCTGAATGTTAAGGGCTGGTGTACTGCTTGTGAAATGTTTGCCCGTTTATGAATTCCCTAATTAAAAAAAAAAAGAGGAAAAAAAAAGAAAAATAAAAATAAAAAAAAAGAGCTGACCAAAATGAGAGTTTGATTTATCCATGAATGGATTGCTGTGACCTGCAGCTGTGACAGGGGAGCTCCTTTACCACTGGCTTGGGACACAAACACAGACCCAGGGGTGAGTAAAGCAGTGTGCCCAGCGTTGGTGATGCAGAATGCACAGGGGGGAGAAACAGGAGGAAGAAACCCTGCTAGAAGATGTGGAGATCCTGGTGGAGAGGTTTATAACGAGGTTCAAGGCAGAGGAGGGAGGGTGTGGGGGCACACCTGCTGTGCACATGCACCTAGACAGAAGCAAGAACGACAGGTCACCACTGGCACCCCCTCCACAAACTGAAGCTGGGAGTGTTTGGTCTGCAGCTGCGTGGGATTCAGTGTGGGTACAGGTATATATAGAAGCTCCAAGAGCAAACAAATAGCACTTGAGATTAAAGAAGGTATGAAAATAAATCTGTTGGTGCTGCATGTTCCTGGCTGCCTTTTTCTCTGAAACAGAAAACTAAAGATGACGCAGTGCAGATTTGCTTGTTTCCATAAATGTTTTACTGCCTCTGATCCTGTGCAAGTGAGAATTCAGCCGAGTTTGAATGAAAATCCCATGACTAAAGAAATTGTTTGGAATTTGAAATGTTACTGGTTGTTTTATATTAAGAGTAGTTTTTAAATGCAGCTCTTAATTTGCCATGAAGAGAATACAAAGTATTGTAGTCATCTTTTGTCAGTTGGAAGTACAGGTAGTGATCAGAAACTGGCCCCTGAATTATGGAGGTTTTATTAGTGTTCTAGGATAGATTTCCCAAGGTCTAAGGGCTTTGAGCACTGCCATCTTCACCACTGAACCATGTCCCTAAATGCCACATCTACATTTTTTGAACAATTCCAGGGATGATAACTTCACCACTTCCCCGGGCAGTCTCTTCCAATTCCCAACCATCCTTTCAGAGAGGAGATTTTTCCTAACATCCAGTCTAACCTCCCATGGCACAACTTGAAACCATATCCTCTCATCCTGTCTCATTACCTACGACAAAAGACCTGCCCCCACCTGGCTACGCTCTCTTTTCAAGTAGTTGTGGAGAGCAGTAAGGTCTGCCCTGAGCCTCCTTTTCTTCGGGCTAAACACCATTAGCAGCTCCTCATCAATCTTGCACTCCAGATCCTTTCCCAGCTCCGTTGCCCTTCTCTGGACACACTGCAGCCCCTCAATGTCCTTGTAGTGAGAGGCCCAGAACTGAGCACAGAACTTGAGATGTGGCCTCACCAGTGCTGAGTACAGGGGCACAATCCCTGCCCTGCTCCTGCTGGCCACACTACTGCTGACACAAGCCAGGATGCCATTGCCAGCATTCCCATTTCCTTTTCCACTGGGCAGCTTTCCAGACACTGCCCTCAGTGCCTCCAGCACTGCCTGGGGTTGTGACCCAAGGGCAGGACCAAGTGCTTGGTCTAGTTGGACCTCATACAATTGGCCTTGGCTCATCAACCCAGCCTGTCCAGAGCCCTCTGCAGAGCCTTGTTAGTCTGTGTCTTCTGCTTTGGGAAAGGCATAATCGTGGCACTCAGAGCGTGGAATCAGCTCTGCAGAAAAGGTGCTGTGATTCAGATCTGACGATGATGCATTCAAACACTTCTTATAACACAGTAAAGGGTGAAAAACAGGGCTGCCCTCTAGCATCTTGCCTACAATAAACCAACACATCTGCATAGGAGCTGCCTGGACGGATTTCTAGCCATATACCTGCTAGAGCACTGTTCAAGAAATCTATTGTGGTGCCAACTACAAATATGATTTTGATCTTGATGTTTTTCATGGCTGGGTATTGCCATTTATTCTTCCATCACTGGTTTTCTGCTTTAAAGAATTACTCCCTTCCTGACAACATATCCACGAGAGCCATTGTGTGTTGTCTGTGTTCCTTTTGCAAAACTAAACAGCTGCTCTTGGTGTGAGGCCCTTGGTGCCCAGAGCAAAACACATTGCCTTTGAGCAGCTTATACTCGAAAGTGTGTGCTGTCCTTTGAAGTCCGCCAGGATTCGGTCTTGGAGTGGAAGAAGATTCCAGTCTAAGTATTGATCTAAGACAGGGTGCAGGCAGAGCAAGAGAGAAGAGAAGTTTAGTGGGATAAGAAGGCTGATGGAATTTGCAGCATTTTTAGTTTTACACTGTTGTGCACAAACACGCTGTGGTTGTTTGCGAGGGAGATGCTGACGCTGCACAGCCCAAGAGAACACGGGGGAGCCACAGGGCTCACAAAGGAGAGGAAATGCTGGGAAAGGAGTGTAGGGAAGAAGGGGCTGGGTGTCTCCAGCTATGTTTTTGAGGAAGAGGCTGGAGAAACCCTCAGAAGAAGCTTCTCCCCCGACGTGGATCTATATTACTCTTTTTATGTAAGTTAATAGCTGATGGGCCTTCTGTAATGCCCACGGCGAGTGGTTGTAGTTTTTGTCTCAAGTTTTTTGACGTTCAGACCGTTTCAGCTGAAGCTCCTTTCCCCTCCTCTGGGCGATCTTTCCGGAAGAAACACGTTTGCTGAGGAGCTCGGGCATGGGAATGAAGCAGAGCTTCAGCACAGCCCCCAGCCCGGCCCCTGCTCCTCCCTGGGGGTCCCCGGCAGCCCAGGAGGCCGCTCGCCCTCTCCCACGGCGGGGCGGGGGATGAGCCCCGCGACTAAAGAGGAAACCAGGAAACACATCCGCGGTGACACGGGAAAGGAAAAAAAAAAACTTCGTGTTTCCGCCCGGTTTCGAACCGGGGACCTTTCGCGTGTTAGGCGAACGTGATAACCACTACACTACGGAAACTCCCGTTAGGGTCGGGTTGTCCTGCAGTCCCACTTGACCAATCAAACGGAGCACCCGCAACCCTGCTGTCAGCACACGGTGTGGGTGGAATTCCTCCTGGCCCAGCATGAGGAGCGAGGTCCCGGAGCCAAAAGCGGGTCTGGGGTAGTTCCCGCCGCTATAAAGGCGGCGCGGGCCGGTTACAGCCGCCGCCTCTTGCGGGAGGGAAGGAAAAAAACTCACGGTCCGCCACAAAAGAACTGCGCCCCGTCCCTGGGTGGGCTCGAACCACCAACCTTTCGGTTAACAGCCGAACGCGCTAACCGATTGCGCCACAGAGACGCGCTGCGACGCCCCGCCGCCGAGCCACACCTGGCTCCCGCGGCGGCCGGGGCGGGCTCTGCGCTCCTTCGTGTCCTTCCCGTTCCCGCTCCTTCGGGGGCGGCCTGGGCTGGGCTTTAATCACCGGCTGTGGGGCCTGAGTGGTTTTTTAATCTGAAAAACGGCCCTTCCTTTTCTTCCCTTTTTTTTTTTCCTCCGTGGCCTTTTCCTTTGTTTTCCTGGGAGACTGAGGAAGAGTGGACAAGCAGAAAAATGTAGTGGTTGAAGTTCTGCCTCTTGGTGGGACGGTTGCCAATGGGAGCCGGAAGGCTGCTCTCCGAGACAGCTCAGCTGGCAAGAGGAAGCTCTGACACCATGTGCCAGGGATGAGGAAGGCAAAAATTAGCATTGCCCTGTTATTAAGGTGGTCAAGGGATCCAACATCTTTCCTTCTGATAATTCCAAAAGGAGTAGTAGTGACCACAGACTTTGTGAAAAACGCCAATCACTTGTTTTTAAAATTTTTAAAGTTTAATAATAATAAAATGGTTATAAAAATAACAATATAATTAGAGTAATAATAATTTGGACAATTTGGATTAGGGCAATATGAGACAATAAAAACAAAGAGTTATGGGTGTCTGGGTACCTTTTCTGGACAGCATAAGCCCAAAAAAGGACACCCGTTAATAGAGGATTAACCCTTAAAAGCAACAGCCTGTTGCATGTTCATACACCCCATACATGACGCGTAAATTCCATTCAAACAAAGGATTCTGTCTGGTCAGTGTCAACTTCTTCTTAATCCTAATGGCATCTTCAGGGATGAGCTAGGTGGGAAGAACTCGATAAGAGAGCAATAAACTTGTTTTCTCTGAAAGATTTAGGTGTACTGTGGCTGCTATCTCACTGTGAGTCCTTTCCTTTAAAAAAAGTATCTTACACAGCATAGTTTCTATTTTAACATTATGTTATTATGTTAAAACTTCATGTTAAAACTATATTTAACACACTACTTAAGAAAATTAATACAGCATAACTTTCTTATACAACATATATAATATTCATTTTAATATTTGCTAAAAGCCAATCATAAAATATGCATATTTCACAACTTGAAGAATAGAAGACAAAATTAACTCCACAGTGACTTTTGATTCATAGTCCTCTGATAATTATTTGCAAGAGCCAATGGAAAGCAGGAACAGAAATGAGACAGGATGAGAGTCTTCTCAAAGCAGAGTGGAGAGAAAGACCTGTGCATCTGCTGCCCAGGCAGCCTCACCTCTCTATAAAATGAATTGAAACTAATTATTAATCAAATTGCAGCCCCCTAAAAGGTGATAAGGTGATAATGGCAGCAAACATGAGTTAAAAAAAAACAAATCAGCAAGGAAGATATACCCTAGATGGATGAGGGCCAAGTCTGGGAATACTTAAGCAACCTGCATGTGCATAAATCCATTGGCCCTGGTGGGATATACCCACAGGTGCTGAGACAGATGGTAGATCCATTGCAGTTTCCATCAGCCTTGATCAGTCATGGCAATGAGGGGAAGTGCCCAAGGATGGGAATAAAGCAACATCACCCCCACCTTCCAGAAGGGCAGGAAGGATGACTGGGGGAACTACTGACTGGGGTCAGCTTCACCTCAGTGCCTGGGAAGGTGATGGATGAGCTAACCCTGGAAACCATCCTCAGGCCCATCAAAGACAGTGGAAGTGCCAGCAGTTGGTCGCTATGGCTTGAACAAGGGGAAGTCACGTTAGACAGTCTGGTAAACCCCCATGGTGAAGTGATTGGCCTGGTAGAGGAGAGGAGAGCAGGGGTATTGTCTGCCTGGACTTCAGTGAGGCCTTTGACACTGTCTCCCATGAGATCCTTGCAGAGAAGCTGTTCGTGCGTGGGTTCGATAAGCAGACAGTGAGGTGGACTGAAAAGTGGCCAAACTGTTGTGTCCAGAGTATGGTGGCATGATGTAGTTGGATGCCATCAGGGATCAATATTGCACAACATTCCATTAGTGATCTGGATGATGGGCCACAGTTTAGCCTCAGCAAGTTTGCAGACAGCACCAGACCCACAGGAGTGGCAGACAGAGCAGAAGATGATGCTGCTATCCAGAGGCACCTTGACAGGTTGGAGAAATGGGCTGATGGGTACCTCATGAAGTTCAGCAAGGAGAAGTGCAAAGTCCTGCAGCTGTAGACAAAAAAAACCATCATGCACCAGGACATGCTGGGGGTACCCATCTAGAATTCAACCTGGCAGGAAGGAATTTGGTTGTCCTGGTGGACAGCAGGTTGACCATGAGCCCGCAGTGGGCCTTTGTGGTCAAGAAGGTGAGCGGTACCCTGGGTCACATTAGACAAAGCATTGCCAGCAGGTCAAGAAAAGTGATTCTGCTTCTTTGCTCAGCTCTGGTGAGGCCAGATCTGAAATACTCTGGGTAGAGTTAATTTTCTTCCTAGCTTCTGGCATGTAGCTCTGGTTTGGACTGGTGCTGGAAGCACTGCTGATCACAAAGGGTTGTTTTTGTCACTGCTGAGCAGGACTTATGCAAAGTCTAGGCCTTTTCTGTGTCTCACATCACCCTACCAGTGAGTTGAGAGGGGACAGAGCAGGGACATCTGACCCCAGCAGATCCAAGGATTATCCCGTAACATATGGAACCATGCTCTGCATATAAAGCTGGTGGAAGAAGGAGAAAGGAGAGAACATTTGGAGTGATGGCATTGTCTCCCACAGTAACCATTATGTGTGATGGAACCTGGCTTTCCTGGAAATGGCTGAACACTTGCCTGCCTGTGGGAAGAGGTGAATGCATTTATTGTTTTTATTTGCCTGCATGTGTGGAATTTCCTAACCCTTTCCTCAATTTTATCCTCCTGATTCTCTCCCCCATCTCACTGGTGGGGAGTGAGCGAGTGGCTGTGTGGGGCTAAGTTGTGGCTGGGGTTGAACCGTGACAAAGGGACAAAGAGGGTGAGGAGGGGGAGGCTGTGCCAAGGGACCTGAAGGGACTACTGCTTCTGTCTTCCAGCTCTGTTTTGAGCTGAATTTGTACCAAAGGAATATGAAAACAGTGAGTGAAAGGAGGAAGCCTGTGAAATGTGGAGAAGGAGGGGTTTTTGAGGCGGTGCTCTGTCGGCTCATTCTCTTGGCTGTGCAGAATGAAGGCAGCATTTTAAAACCTGCAGCATTGCCCTTTTCTTTGTGCTGCACTTCACAGTTCCAGCTCTGTTCATGCTCTCTGCTGGGGTTTTGTCAGGTTCAGCGAGGATGGGATGCTGAGGCAGGCAGGGAGTCACCCACACGTGTGCCTGTGCGCTACAGCTGATGGGGCTGCGGCGCTTTACCTTTGCAAAGCACACTGCTCGTATTAACCAGACAGTCCAAGGGGCTTGTGTCCCCTTGCATTTGTGACAAAGCATGACAGCTGAGTGTCACCTGCCTTTCATATGTGGGAGCTTCCCACGAGCAGCCTTTATTTTATCAAGAGGCACACTTTCATTGGACTCCTTTCTCCTGAGCTCTGATCAGAGTGCATGAGAGGAGAGATGAGCATCCCCAGAGGTATTTATAGATCTGCGTTCCCACTCCTTTCCTCTTCACCATGAAAGCAATTCTACAAAGGGATTATTTTGACTGGCTGTTCAAGATTCCAGGGGAGGAGATTAATGTGCAGGAAGCCTTGCAGTGCAACTGGAAAAGCTTGCTGGCTTTGCACATTTTCGTGAGCTTCATGGCTCACTGTGTCAAGGTTATCTTCCTTGGACAGGATGATGTGGATGTCAAAGAGCCATGCAGCAAGCAAAAGGGCTGGGATCTGACAGTAGCTGCTGAAGTGCTGAATTGCCTGTGCCTGAAGAAGTCTGACCACAGCTGGGGGTTACAGAAGGTGCAGGCACAGTTCCCCAAGGTGTGTATCCCTCCCCTCATACCCTCTTTTCATTTTTTTTTTTTTTTATCCACTCAGGAGAATCCCTTATTTCAAACAGCCAAGTGAGATATGATGGAGGTGTTTTGCACTGCTGTTTCTTCCAGGTGAATGGGATTTTCCAGTGGTGCCAACTTTGTCTTATCCAGACGCTGATCCTGTGTGTGTTTAGGTCTCAGGGAGAGGGAACAATTTAGTGTGTAGATATGGAAAAAGCTGCTGCAGAGTCATTTTAGCTCTCCCTTGCCAAGGCAATTCCCCAAATTGCAAAAATATTGCCAGAATCTCCTTCTACCCTTCAGCTATTACAGTGCCAAGGGGTATGGAGGGTAATATTCCTTCCCACAAGAGGTTTCTGCTCAGTCTGGCTACACAACAGTGTTGTCTTGCCATGGTAAAGGGAATTATTCTTCAATGTCTCACATACCATCCTAATTTCCTTGTTTTTCCTCAAGCAGAGCCCTCAGAGTGATGCTGACTTAAAAAACAAAACAAACAACAAAAACCAAACAAAACAAAACCCTGCAGTTCCTTTCTTAAGGCAGCCATACCAAAGTGGTTCTTGCTGGCAAAGCTTTTTTCTCCTTGCACACCAAGAAATCATTTTAACAAGCCCTGGAGTTGATGTTATGGGGTTTTTTTTTTACTGCAGGGAGGAGTGTGAAACCCTGCTTTCCTCCACACATACATGTGGGATGGCTTTGGAGCAAACCTGGGTGAGAAGAGGGAACAGGCTGGGTTTCCAGAAAAGCTCTGGCGATGTCAAGTGCCAAAATGCCAAAGCAGTTCCAGGGGACAGGGGGAAATCAGAAGGGCAGAGCAGAAGAGCAAAGTGGGGATGAGTCTGTGCTGAGAGGCACTGAGCAGCAGCAAAGCAAAGAGCTGCAAAACAGAGAGCAGGACAAGGAGAAAGCAAAGGCATCAGCAGCTCATCTCTCACGATGTGGCCAGCGCACAGGGATGGGAGCTTGGGTCAGCCAGCTGGAAAGCCTGCTGGCACAAACTCCTGGTGTCTTGCGGGGTTTTTTGCATTATGGCAACTTCACACCTCAGCAGCCTGGTTCCTACCCTCTTTTATACAAGAGTTCTGCCGAGTAGAAGTCACCTCTGGGAAGCCTTTGATAGCAGGGAAGTGTGTGTGTTTCCTTGGCAAGGTGGAGCAGGCTCATGTGCTTGTACTGCCACTTGTAAATCAAAAGCAAGCTGCAGGCTGCCTGCTAGGTTTGCATCAGCACAAAACAGGTAGCAGAAGGAGAACGCCTGCTGCAGAAGGACGAGTGGGAATCCTCCTACCACAGATGCCCTGAGGACCTGTGCTGTCCCCTTTGCCCTCTCCTGTCAGCAGCTCCCCCTGCTTGCCCATGCCCATGCACAGCTCCTCTCTTTACAGTCGTAACACTCATCTCTGCTTAGGCAATATTTTTCTTTTGACTTCATTCCATCATGGCTTTTAGGTGATGGGTTCTTCTTCTCAGAGCACTAGTAGATGCTTAACATTAAATACCATCCCTAAATACCAGCTACAATCCTGTGCTCCATAGACCACAAAACATAAACACTGATGTTCAAGTAGGAAAAGATCATATTCTGGGGAAAAGAGAGCTTTAGCCTGAATAAAAGCATTCACAAAGAGCTGTTGTCATTCTCTTTATGTTCTTGGATTTGGGCTTTTTCCTAAAGCAAATCTGGCAAAAGTTAAAAATCTGAAGAAAAAAATCACAGGCTGAATCTAAACCTTGATATTCTTTATGGTCTTGCTTCTCACACAGCTGTATCTGTATGGACTCTAGGGGAGGCATCCCAGAAAGACAGCCTTTTCCTATGCTGATAACTATGTCACAGCTCACAGTTAATCACCTACCTCTGCCAGTTCATTTCTGTGTATTTGTTTATACCCAAAGTATATGAGTGTTTTCCATATGTAAGACTATGGATGATAAAAATTTGCATGATAGAGACACTGAGTAAAAACACCATTGTAAGTAAATGTGTCCCCATTGAAAAAGATAAGTAATGCAGGTTGGCTCCTGCTGGAACTCCTGCCTGGCTGTGTCCCACCCAGAGTGAGGTCTGATTTGCCTGTGACAGTAACTGGTGAGTAATCTCTCCCTGCCCTTATCTCAACCCCTTAGCCTTTTGTTGCATTTTCTCTTCCCTGTCCAGCTGAGGAGGGAAGATATAGAGTGGCTTGGGTGGGCACCTGATGTTCAGCCAAGGTCAGCCCACCCCTCTGTCCAGCACTGCAGCCTGTGCTTCTGTGCCAGCTTCATGGAGGGGGTGGATCTGGGCTGTGAACATGCTGCAGCAGTTGTACTCAGGTATACTGGGCTTCAAGCACTAAAATTGGGGCACAACTGTGAAGTCTGAGCCTGTAAAACACTGAATACTTGTAGCTGTCACTGTCTTCCAAGGAATTATTCGTAGGGGGCAGGATGCAGGATCCATGCCTGGTAACAAAAGACATATTTCTGTGCTCAGCAGCAATGCTCACAGCACTGCTCTACTGCCCATTCCAAAATGGCAGGCAGTTCAGGAGCTCTGGCTTGTGATGTGCAGGCCTGGGGTCTTCTCACTGGTGAGACTTATGGGGATATGACCAGGGAGAGCATCTGCATGATGATGGGGACTGATGGAGATGTGACCAGGGAGAGTATCTGTATGAGAGCAGCACCATTGCTGAGACTTGTCCACATTATTTCTCCTCCCAGCTGCTTGTGGAGTGTCTGGGCACTTGCTGTCAATGCCGTGGTAGCCTGACTGGTTTCTTCCAGCCTTCTGCTGTTCCACACAGCCAGCCAAATGCTCAGACATGCTTTAGATATCCAGGTTTTGCTTGTGTGTAGGAAGGGCAATAGGTATCTTTCCACATTATGTATCATCTTAGATCACAGACGTGTAATCTCTTTTTTCCCTGGGCTTCATCTGTACAAGTGAGTGAGTGAGCCTGCGGTTGTTGGTCTGACAGGCACCAGAATAGAGGGTGTTGCCACTCTCCTGTGAAACCATAGGAAGTGTTTCATGATTCAAGATAAGACCTTCACTTCCTCGTTCTGTGCTCGTACCACTGAGCTGCCACCGAGGCTGCACCATCCACCCCAAGAGCCCTCTCACGAAATGGACCAGGAGACCCTGGGAAGCATTGTCCTGCTTGTCATCGTCACCCTAATCAGTGTTGTCCAGAATGGTAAGACAAAAATTAACTTTTTTTAAGGGATAGAAGGGAGCTGAGGAAAGTTCAGGATGATGTATGCTGAGCTGATCTTTGGATTGATAATATTTAGTTATAAGTGCATGCATGCTTAGGCATGGCTTTGGCTTTAGAAGCAGCCATCTAGGCATGGAATTTTGTATGACATTGTGGCAGTATCCTGACAGTCACATCTTACTCTCTGACATTCTGGAGTGAGTTTTCAGCTAATGTAAGGACTAATATGCTAGGATACCCTGTGGCAATATGCATTTTGATTTGATTATCAAGACCTCCTTTTCTGACCTAGGTCCCTGCTATGGTCAGGCAGAACTGCATTCAAGCTGGAGCCATGCTGCCATGGGCAGGGATGGAGTCCCTGGGGGGTGGCAAGGGGAGCTGGGTGAAGGGAACAGAATTGGAGGAGTCTGTGTGGGCTATTTGTGGGCAGGCAGCTCTCCTGCTTTCCTGCATCTCCAAGTCCTGCAGTATAACTAATCTCAATTTACTGTGGTCCCAAGAACACTGTACATTTCCTGAGATGGTGAAGTTTCCTTGCATAGACCCTTGTATAGTCTTCAAGATTTTTTAAATAAAACAAGTATCTCTCCTGTGCAAATTTGATTTTAACTTCTTCATCCTCTCTTACAAATATTTTTTTCAGCAGGAAATTCTGCCCAGAATTTAAAGAAAGGATTGAGTTTTGCCTCAGCTGCACTATGTTTGCCCAGGTTCAAAGAGATTCAGCAGTGGGCTGGGCAGCTGGTGAAAATTCCAGAAATCTGTAGTGAAGGCTTCTTATTACAAATAGGAGATTCCCACTGAACACAAAGTCCTAGGAAATTAACTATTATTCTATTCTTGGGCTGCTGCAGAGAGGGGGAAGTAGTGGGATCCTAGCTGCCAAGGAGCAGAAAAAAAAGTAGATGCAGACTGCTTTAGTTTCAACATAGGCAGTAAATGCCACATCATTTAACCCAAGGCTATTCTCTGGAAAATGAACAATGTGTGACATCACCAGAATATGGCACATTAAGACCAGAGCACCTACCGTAATTAAGAAAATTTGACAAATATACATTTCTTGCTATGTAATCATATGACTTTATAGACAGGTTTTTCTCTCACTCGGACATGTCAGACTTCCATCCAAGTGCTTTTATCTGTCTGTGAGATTATGGACCCAACTGCTAAAAAGGGGAAGTAGGATGCTTGGCAGAGTCTGCCAAGCACGTGAGGCAGACAGCCCTAAACCAGGATTTCAAGCTTTGCGTCATCCAGTTTCCTCTTCCCAAGATTTCTTTCTAGAAAGACCAGACCTGATATGCAGTCTTGCAGTGTGTTATGCTTCACATTGCAATTATAAAAGCAGTAGAAATGTTTGTCAAGGGGTATCAGGAATGTTGAAATCTTGCTGTGGCTGTCATTCAGCAAAGCACTTGGGCCTCTGCTTGACTGTCTCTGAGCGCATGAAGTCAGTACCACGTAAATTTGTGATTAAATACTTCTGTGCAAAGGTTGCAGGACTAGAAAACATGTTGAATGCTGCTGTTCCTAAAGATGGAGGTGGGCTGTGGTGCTGCCCCAGTCTGGTGTCCATTTACTGTCATTTTGTTAATGATGTAATCTTTACATCCTACAGAATGACTCAGGTGGCCGCATACCACTGACTGACGCACGCAGCCTAAAGTTTTGCTCTTTTACCGGAGATATGTTGCAATCCAGCATCTTTCAGGGCAAATTAGGGGTCATTGATGAGCAGATCAGGACAGAGAAAGCAGAGTGGAGAGAAATAAGGGGCATATTTGCAAGCACTGGTTATATGGGATCATCAGCTCCCAGTTTCTGTTTGCATGGACTTGTGAAACAACCAGGCTTATATTGAACTCTTGCACATTACCTTGATCAGAGTGGGACTGCCACTGTTCAGCCTCTGGGCAGTCTGTGGAACCTTGGAGCCTCAGGGAATTATCTCCTGGGATAACTGAGGTGAATTAAACTTCTCCACTCCAGCCTTGCTCTGCTCACTCCCCTCATGATGGCTTGTGAAAGCACCCTCTTGCCTCCCAGCATAGTGGAACTTCTCTGCAGCAGCAAGTTGATATTTGGGAAGTGGCAGGACCTGCAGCAGTGGAGAGGGAGATAAATAGCTTACTTGGCTTTCTCAGAAAAAAGAAAGCCAAGTATGTGGTATTTTCTAGAGACTTTCAAGCATGATAAAAGAAAGGGAAGAGGTGTGCTACCAGTGAGTCCATGGGGTTGCAGACCTGCAGGAAGTCCATTGCTGCAGCTCAGTACTGGACAAAAAAGTGCTGATCAACTCTGTCCTCTTCAGTTAGGTCCTCTTAGTGACTGTAGGCAGGGTAACCTCTTGCCAGAGGCTGTGCTGGTGTGCAGATGGAGATGTTGAGAACTCTGTGCCACCGGATGATGTCTGGTCTGGGTCCACCAGGAGCCAGTGCTGGTGGCTGTGGGAGGATCTGCAGCCTGGCTCAGAGTAGGGGTGCTGGCTTAAAGCACTGTGGGTTTTTCTGCAGAAGGGCTGTATGTACCTAGGGGATCCCACAACACTGGGAACTGAAAAACCCAGTCATTTTTGTTAAAGACAGTGGAAGTACAAAGGACCTATTTACAGCATCGATGAAGGGGGAAAAAAGAGGCAACTCTTCAGATTGCAGGGATGAAATCCTGCAGCTTATCTAGCTAAATTTTTATTGCTATAATAATGTATTTCCTGATGGGCTATCTTTCATGTGTATATATTAGGTTAATATTCCAAGCCATAGAGTGATTTGGAAGCACTTGAGATGGGGTGCACGACAGCAGAAAGCTTGCAGCTTGTAGCCTGCCAGAGCTCTCTCTGGTGTACTTAGACATATGATTGATGGTCTCTGGTTTAGTGTCATCAGATAAAACATGTTTGTCAAGAGCATGATGCATTATCTTGAGGTGCTGCATTTTTGCAGCAGCTAACATTCTGACACAACTCTGTTGCCTAAAAGGAGGATACACAGAAATCAGCCATTAAGACCAGGCTTTTTTTGGGCCTTTCTGGGAAAAGAACCAGCCCTGAAGGATGTCCTTGGTTTGGCAAATGGGTTTCACTAAAAGAGAATAGACTCCTTTGTCTCCCTACTCTGTTGGAGAGCAAGATTTGGGGTTGGCAGCTCTGACTGGAAAGCTCTTTTCCCACTGGGAGCTCAAAGGGCTGGGTCAGGGCAGTGCTTCTGCAGCAGAGATGCAGAGACTGCCCAAAGTGTAAAGCTGGGATGAGGGAGGGATTGGAGGTGAGAGCCTGTTACCCGTGACATACAGACATGTGGGGATGCACGGAGGGTTTGGTTAAACCTGGGTGACAGAGTGAGCACACTGGCCACATCCTGCACCCTCAGGCACCTGTGTCTTTGTCTTCTCCTGCCATCTGTCCATGGGAACAGAGCTGAGCCCACAATGCCCAGCTTCTGCATTATCTTCAGGTGACATCTCAGACTGAATACTCTGTGGTTTTTTAACAGCTTTTTTTGCAAACAAAGTGGAGCATGAAAGCAGACACTGCAATGGGAAGGTGTTGCAGCGGCAGGGATCCTCCTCCTTCGACCGTGTCTACACTGCCAAGTGAGTAGACCAGAACTGAGGAGTCGGTGTGGGCAGAGTGGGGTTCATCATGCTGTGCTTTAAAATTAAATCCAAACCCTTTTGGGGGCCAGGGGTGGATTCCAGATTGACTCAGATGAGAGCTTTATACTTAATCCCTAGCTGTGCTCAGTGTTCAGACATGAGGTTTTTGGATATATTTGCTGGCTGAATCCAGCACCCTTCTTGCCACCATGTGCTGCATGTATATAGGTTTTGCAGCCATCACAAGTATTGTGTCCCTTCATTTGGGAACCAGTTCACTCTTCCCTGGCACAGCCAGGGTGTCAAGGGCTCAAAAGGAAAGGGCCAGCAGAGACATCAGCCTGCTGAGGAGCAGGTAGGTGGCAGAGCTGACACAAATCCCTCCGTCTCTGGCACCTCCCTTGGCACACAGCTCTCCACTTCTCTGCTCCTTGGCCACATGGAATCACTCTCAACTTCTTCACTTCTCCCCCTCAGAAAGCATTCACAGCTGAAGGAGGCAGCTGGACACCATTCCTGTTACCCTGCAAAGACACGTGTTAACTCTGTGAGACACTCTTAGTTGTGATGCACTTCTACATTTGTTGGTTTCATCCTATAGCTTTATTAGTATGACTCAGTTAAAAGGACTTTAGTCCAGTAAAGTTCACAGCGTCTATCATGATCAAACAGGTTAGGGAGAAAGTGGCTTTCACAGGTGCCAGGCATGTGCAGGGTGGTTTGTTTTCCTCATCAGGCAGCACAAAGGCATCCATTATCTGAGTGAGAAAACAGGGAAGCAGACCTGGGTGAGGAGCCCAGCCCTTGGCAGTCAGGGGCCTCCTACTGCTCTGTGGTAACAGCCTGCTCTCAAGGGCCCTAGTGCAGCCCAAATTCACCTGCCACCAGTCTCTTCTGGTGAAACATACTGATTTTTTTCTATTTGCCTGTGCTCTGATTTCTCTCCTGTAAATTCCATTCCAGTCAGAACTGTGGACACGCATACCCTACGTTCCTCGCTGTGCTTTGGTGTGCTGGCCTTCTCTGCAGCCAAGGTAACACTCTATTTGTTTGTTTGTTTTCTTTTCCTCCTTCAACCTGGCACCACATTCAGCAGAGGATGGTGAGCACTGTGGAAGTTACACTTTCAGGAATCAAGCCTCCTGCAGCAGGGGAGCCTCTCTTACCCCCCTGTCCTGTAGCTAAGCATGCTGCTGGAGTAGCAGCACACTCATGGCATGGCTTGGCTTATGTCAACAGATGTGTTCCCAGACCTAATTCAAGGTAGTCCAGGCCAGGGACATTTCCCATACTGGCACTATGGATGAGTTCTCTTTGTTTTGGGTGGAGGGTTCAGTACTTGGTTGCAGGATTATTGCCACATTATTTCATCTAGGGACAGAAAATGAGCTCAATTTATTAAATTGCCAGACCTGCCACCTCTCCCCTGTGCTGAGGGCCACGTGGGACTATTGACCTGCATTTCTAATTGTTATCCCCTCCAATGCAATGTCAGTTTATATAAAATGGAGATGCGTGCTTACCTGGGGTACATGTGTATTCTTTCTGGAAAAAAACCCGAGTTTCTTAACCAGGAGAAGAAGGGGGGGGTGGGAAAGCCTAGAATTATGGGGGAAAGGTCCTTTTTTAATGCTCAAAAGTTAGCATTGGACCATAATGTATCCTCCACCTGCTCCTAGTGAAGTACATCTACCAACGGCCTTCTGTTTCTGGTGAGAACAGTGCCTGAGTTGGGGCTCTCTTTCCTGAGCCTGGTGCAGCCCATACTGGGTTTCACAAAATCATAGAATGGTTTGGGTTGGAAAAGATCTCAAAGATCATCTTTTTACATCTCCCTTGCCCCAGGCAGGATCACCTTCCACTAGACCAGGTAGTTCAAAGCTCCTTCCAGCCTAGCCTTGAACACTTCCAGGGATGGGGCATCCCCAACTTCTCTGGGAAACCTGTGCCAGTGCCTCATCACTCTCACAGTGAAGAACTTTTTCCTTTTATATAATCTAAACCTGCTTTCTTTCAGGTTAAAGCCATTTCCCCTTTTCCTGTGAGTTCATGTCCTTGTGAAAAGTCCCTCTCTAGCTTTCTTGTAGGCTCCCTTTAGGTACTGGAAGGATGGTGGTGAGTGTGTGCTCTGCAGTGGGCACAGCTGTGTGCAGGATGACACCCACAAAGTTTTCAGAAAAGCTGGAGTGAAGGCAAGGCAAGTGCTGTTTCCCATGCAGAGGTCTCTATCCCAGATCCAGTGCTTGTCCTATCACCCAAGACTGCAGATTCCCGTTTCCATTCCAGCCCTGCCAGCAGATGGGGACAGTGCGTACTGTGAGAGCTGGGCTGGTGTTGTTAATGCCTTGTTTTGTCCTTTGCCCAGCTCCTGCTGCCTTTGCTGGCCTGATGTACCTGTTTGTGAGGCAGAAGTACTTTGTGGGCTACCTCGGGGAGAGAACTCAGAGGTAAGGACTTGCAGAGCCTCTTTAAAAAAATCTAGGATGTGATAGCAGCACAGCTGGATGCTGCACTTCCACAGGCAGAGCCACTGGCTTCTGGTGCTGCCTGCAAAAGCTGCTGGTATTGGGTAGTGCAGGAAAGCCCCTCTCTTTTGGATGAATGAGGGTTGCTGTGGGAGATGTTGGATATGCAGCAGCACTGGGGTCAGGGGCCTGCAGCTCCTGCTCACAGGATTCTCTGGAAACACAGGTTTGCATGTTGGTGCCACTATTTGCACAAGATTGCTTTTTCATATTAATATTAATATTTTATTTATATCAATAAAGCAAATTACACACATGTGAAACAGAGTTGTCCCACAGCCTGTAATGGATAAGAGCACATTCAAGTACCTCCAAACAGACACTTTTGTAATCAGCAGCCTACACTGAAAACAGAAGGCCAAATCCAGATCCAAATGGATCCTGAAAATTACATTTAAGTCCTCTCAACTGCCTGGGAATGAAAGACAGAAAAGAAATTTTTCCCCACTCTCTCAGCCCCTGAGGTCTTTCAGCTGGTCTCACCGATAGAGTCCGAAGTCTGAGGGTTCTCATGTGAGATGATGCACAATAACAAATTGCTTTCCCCCATTTCTGTCTCCTCAGCACTCCCGGTTACCTGTTTGGAAAGCGCATCATTTTGTTCCTGTTCCTCATGTCTGTGGCTGGAATACTCAACTACTATCTTGTCTTCTTTTTCGGAAGTGACTTTGAAATACACATTAAGACGATAACCAGCGCGATCTCTCCATTGCTGCTCATACCCTAACTCCCCAGAGCACTGAGGGGGTCAGCACGCTTCCTATATTGATGCCCAAAAGCTGCTATAATTCAACTGTTTAAGAAATGAACCCATAACCCAGTGAGATTTCTGTAAATCTCATGCTTGACAAGCTCTGTAGTTTGATTTAGCCTTGCTTTTTTTTCTTCGGCAAAAAGATTTATCATGAGCACTTGGCACGCCCAAGGAATGGTAACAACTTTTCAGTTAATTCTTTAGAATTTTTTCCCTAAAGGGCATCTTGCAAGCTGCCTGCATGACTGGAAGGGACATTGTATGCTTGCTTCATAACTGTGTCGTGCTTAGCTTTTGTCCCAAACCCCAGGATCCTCCCAGCGTCTTTCGTGTCTGGTGGCTCCCCCAGTCACCCTCAGATGCAAGAACAGCCTTTCACCAGCATTCCCCACGGCCCTGCCCACACAAAGGCATGGACCAGCCTCTTCACCTACCCTTTCCCTCCGACTTGTTGATGACCAAGCTCTTGCTGGTGCAGGAGGGCAGCAAATTGGCCCCTTTCTGGTCTTCCTTGGTAAATAAATATTCATGTGCGTAACACTCACCACGCTGATCTCATTTACGCTTCAGCCTCTTTGTTCTCCCAGAACTGGGAAAAGGAGTGGTGTGTAAATGAGGAGCTGGTGTATCGCCGGTGGGGTTGGGTTTGTTTTGATTTGCTTTGTTTAATAAAACAGTCTAAAGCAATGAAATGTGTCTGCTGCTGTCTTTGCCTGGTGCGCAATCCCAGCGCTCCGTGGCTCAGCATCCAGCCGGAGAGTGGAGCCAGGGCAGGAGCACTGGGCTCTTTGTGCGAGCTGCTGATCGCCCCGAGAGGACCGAGCTGAACAAGTCCCCCTCTATGAGCACGGTCAGTGCTCTGCTCCCAGCTCTGACCGTGTGCCCCACAGGTCCACGCTGAGGAAGAGAGCTTTGATTAGTGGTGCAGACCAAGGCAGGCAAACAGGTCTGTGCAATCTTTTTAAACATTGCTACCCTCCGAGTGCTTAAGCGCTTAAGCCTGTCTGATTGCTGCATGCAGGAAGGATAAAGCTGTATTTTATGACTCCTTCGGGAGGGAATGAGACTCCTTGCTATGTGAGAAGAGAGTTAGCAGAGCTGTTCACAAAAGAAGGTGCAGAAAGCCATCTGCCTTGGTACTACACCAGGCTGGAGGGTTTTGGTGCTGTCTCATGGGGCAAAGGTGCTTGTGCATGGTTGATCTCCTCAACATCTTTTCTTTTATTTTTTCCTTTTTTTTTTTTTTTGTGTTATACAGGAATCTTAGATGTGAAAGATTAGTAACAGACACATTTATCGCATGATGATTATAAATGTTCTCACTGGTTAGAATAGGTAATTAAAACTATTTAATCTAGCCTTCCAACCTATGGCTGCTGAGACACCTTATTCCCAGGCGGGGCACCCATGTTTGTTTCCTCCCATCCTTCTCATGACACATTCCAAATACTCCTCACATCATGCTATTCTGCCATAGCTCTCTTCAGAGCTGATGCCAGCTGCCTATCCATGCTGGAAACGCACTACCCTTCTGCCCCATGGCGTCAACCCCTCAAGGGATGGCAGCACCCCAGGAGGAGAGGGGTAACCCCAGGGCTCTGGAGCTACAGAGCTCTTCGGCATTGCTGGGATCAGCAAGGGCTCATGCTGCCACCACCTTTAGCCAGTTCAGAGCAGGAGAAGATTCACCAGCACCAGTCCCTGCTCTCCAGCCTGTTTGGTCTCCCTGAGGTCTGGGACTTGTTAATGGAAACCATCACTTGTGGGAGGTGACTCTCCCAACTCTGTGTGTCCACCTTGCAGGTCTCCTCAGATGGCTGAGTCTCCCCTGGGGCTTTTTTGTCCTCTATATCAAGAAACAGCTCACTTGAAGTTCTACTTTCCCCTGTTAGCATGAGAAGTGACTCTCTACCAGCCAGCTATAAAGGGAAGAAGGTTCAAGTGTCTATTTTGGGTCAGATAAGCTATCATAGCACTCTGTGGCTTTTCTATCAAACTTGATGGTCCTTGTGGGTCCCTTCCTACTCAAGATATTCTGTGATTCTTTGTCAACTTGATGGTTGGTTTTTACATAGTTGTACTTAGGTATGATCAGATCAGAGGAACCAAAGCCCATCTTTTGCTGCAATGTTTTATTTCGCAAGAGCGTCTCCTTGCTTCAACTTGCTTCCTCAAAACCTTTCTGATAATGAGACAGATTTAAATGTAGGCAAAATCCATTTTCTATCTATTTGTAAATGGAAATAGTGACAGTATCAGACAAACAGGGGCAACATAAATTGATCACTATGTAAATTCTTGGTGAATATCATGGTGTATTTTCCATATTACAGGCAGGCCTTGTGGTTGCATTTGCCTTCCCACTCTTTCTGTGAAAAGAAGGCGACGTCAGTGATATTTGGGCTTTTCTTACAGTCTTACACAGCTCCAAGTTTTGTTTTCAGCATCAAAACTACCCTGATCTTGTTGGTACAGTTGTCAGCACTTAGCACACCATCTACTTAGAAAGCTGCACACACAGGCTCTTTGCAAGGGGTTTGGACTAGATGACCTTTAAAGGTCCTTTCCATCCCAAACCAGTCTATGATTTTATGATTCTACAGATAAACATGCAAAAATACAAACACCACTGTAAACATGCATGCTGGGGTTACATACACAAGAACCTGCGAGGACCTACTGAGCTGCATTGGACTTGGGGATGTGGTTGGTGGTAGACGTGGCAGTCCCCTCTGATGGCTCCTGCTTAAGGCTGGCTTGAAAACTCCAGGGGTGAGCGCACGTGTTTGGTGCAATGCACAGCATGACAGCTCCAGACCTGGAGCCGCAGCTGTATGTGAAGAGCTAATGCTTCCCAATTCTGCTGATCATCAGCAGTGTGGCCAGCAGGACCAGGGAAATTATCAACCCCATGTAGTCAGCACTGATGTGGCATTGGAGATCTTATTGCTCTCTACAGCTACCCAAAAGGTCTCCCAAACAGCCAAGCGATAGGACAAGAGGGAATAGCCCCAAGTTCCACCAAAGGAGATTTAAATTGGATATTTGGTGAAATTTCTTTACTGAGAGGGTGATCAGGCATTGGAACAGACTGCCGAGGGAAGTGATGGAGTCACCATCCTTGGAGGCATTTAAAAGCTGTGGAGATGTGGCATTGAGGGACAAGGTTTAGTGTTGGACTTGACAGTCCTGGATAACAGTTGGACTCAAAGACCTTCTGAGACTTCTCCAACCTGAATGACACCGTGATTCTCTCATTGTGCTGAGGCTGCTAGTTGTCCCACTCACAGTGTTGCCAGGCTGTGGGCTTTGCTTCACCAGTGGTGCCTGACTCACTGCCACGGCGTGACACTGCCACACCTCGTGGCTGTTTGTGCATCAGAATCCCAGATGCGCAAACAAACATTCTGTCCATCAGTGCAAATGGATAGGCACAGGGTGTTTGCTTACCATCTGTCTCTCTATTATCTATCTATCTATCTATCTATCTATCTATCTATCTATCTATCTGTCTATCTATCTATCTATCTATCTCTCTAGCCATGCTGTAGGTGCTGAGGCTGTTCAGAGAAGGCAGGGAAGCAGGCTGCTCAGGCAGCAGCCCTCTCCCAGCCTGCTGGCTGTGCGCATCAGAGACTGCAGAGCCTGCTGGAAGCCGGGGTATGTCAGGTTGCTTTTGATCTGCTGACAAAGGCCTGGAATGCATTGCAATATTTCTGCCACAGTAACCACGTCTGCTTCCTTACAGCACTACAACCCTCTAGTGGAAACTCGGCCCCATCGGCACGCTGGTGCTGCTGGCCCTGGCATGAGCTGTTCCCTCAGGGTTTGAGGCCTGACAGCAATGCACAAGCATCCACATTTCTGAACAGGTGTATTGTTTCTAGTGAATGCTGGTTTTTATTATTCTTTTAAATAGGAGGCCCAGCCCTGAAGCAGGACCCATCCCCTACCCGTGCCAAAGAAAGCAGTCCTGCTTAGTAGAGGATCTGAGCAAGCAGGTAAAATCCAAGTGAAATAAGAAATTTGTGTGCACCAGCCACAAGGATTTCCTGCAGTAGTTCCTATATTCCTAGTTTCCTAGAGCTTGAAAAATCATCTTGTGCAGTATCAGCTTGGTCTAAGTCACACCTCTGCCAGGTGAGGTTTCCAAATGTGTGAGGATTGGGAAAGCAATTCTGCTGGCATGGAGAAAAGACTGGCACTGGACACTTTCTTCAACTCTCACCTGCTGAGTAGTAGGTTTAATATTCACAGAAAGCTTTCCAATGTCCTGTTGGGGTGGGATACTGCAAGGCACTGAGCACTGGGCCTAAGCTGCGGAGTGCCACTTGCAGATGGCACTGGGAGCAAGACTAGGCCATGCTTGGAAATAGTCCACCCATGATAAGTGAAAGGGCAGTAAAAAAATGAAAGTAGTGGTAAAGCCATGCATTGTGTGATTTTAAGTTGGTCTCATGTTCCTGCTGGAGCGAGCAGGATGAGCATTCCCATGAAAAAAACCCTTTTTGAGGGGCTCTGCAGAGCCCAGCAGAGCCTACCAGCACCCTTGCAGAGAACATGAGGACTCCTGGGTGAGGGAAGGACATTGTACACCATGATATTCCTTTGGAACACGTGGGGGACAGATACCAGCTCTTCACAATCCCTTTGGGTGAAGAGGACTGTTATCCCTGGAACTGCCAGGGAGCATGCAGGACACCTCAGCCGTGGTTCCTATCAAGGCAGTTCAGTGCCTCAGGGGGTGAGGGTGGAGAATCAGCCCTTGCATTGCTGACTGGCTGCAGTGGAGCAAGAGATGCTCTTAGCAGCACTGCTGTGATCCCCATGGAGAGAGGAGTGCTGAACTGTGCTCCTCATTGTGCCTGCCCTGGCACAGGGAGGCTGTGGGCAGCAGAGCACCAGCTCTGCTCCATCCTGCCTGCCAGAACATCTCACTGCTCCCAGCCAGCACACAGAAACACTGAAGCTGGCAAAAGTGAGATTCTGCCCCAGAGGACAAACAGCCTCCACAGTGAGATGATATTCCCCTTTAGAGGAGAAATAAATAACTTTTCAATTTCATCTGCAAGGATCTTCACACTGTGAGATGATTTCATCAGACAGAGGAGCTCCTGGGGCTTGGTGCTGGCTGCCTACTGAGCTGCTCAGATGCTGTCCTCTGGAGCTTCCTGCTCATCCTCAGGGGAAAGGAACCAGACACCAAAGGGGCAGCTGTGACACAGGGTGCAGGGAGGAAATGGGATGTGTTTTCCACCTAAAGAAATGAAGGTATGATGATGTTGCAGTTATGGCAGCGCTGTTTCTGCCATTTGGGAGCTGGCAGGGACCTGCTTGTGTGCCATGACCTCTTGCAAGGCCAGGGGAGGCTTTGGGAGGCCTCAGAGCAGCAGGCTGCTGCCTGCTGTGCTGCTGTTGGCCACCACTTGTACAAGCATACCATTGATTCATTGTTCCTGTGTTTGCCCAAGAGAGTGCCACTGCTGCCTTCATCCCCAAACAATGTTTTCTGTGCTTTTGGCACAGCACCTCAGAGGGTGTCAGTCTGATCCAGCAAGAGCCCCCTTGATCCTCTGGGATTGAACAGAACAGCGTGGTATCTCCTGGCCACCGGCTTCTTGCTATGCCTTTTGCTGCAGCAAAGGAATTTCTTTTCAAAAGGCAGTGCCAGCCTTCCCATTGCCCTCAGCAGATGGGAGGGGATGTTGGAAGTCTCTGCCAGCAGCTCTGAGGCTGCAGCTGTGTGTCCCTGTGCTCTGCCACCACTGTGGGGACCACACCTTTGCTGGTGGACAGATTTACCTCCTTCTCTCAGCCCAGGCAGCTTCAGACATAAACCAAAGCAGGCAGTCATTTGTCACAGTTCAAGCTGCAGCTCAGTCCTGAGCTATGTTTAACAATACTGAGGTTTCTTGGAGTGTGTCTTGCTCCACTTGCCTTCAGAAGAGGCATTGCTGAAGAGCAGAAAATAATGGTTTTCATGGCATGACCCCACTGCTTGGTACAGCTCTGACTTCATTCCTCAAATCTCATGTGCCCACTATCCCTGCTCCCTTCAGGCTGCTTCCCAAGCATTCCTTTCAGTGCTTGCTTCACTCATTCATCCCCCTCTGTGTTTGTTGTCCCCTCCATATCCCTCCTAATCAATGCATCTACTGGTAGAGCCACCTGATAAGCCATAAAGGGATCTGATCTGGCTGAAAACAACATTTTCCCCCCCTTTACTGGTTTGTTTTTAACCTACCTCAACTCTCTGGTCCCCATTTCTGCATGTGGAGACCTTAACAGAGGTCCTTGTGAGGCTCACGGTGTGTCCCTTCTGCACAGTGCAAATGCTGTGCTGCTGAATCAGTCTTGAGGTGCTCCTATGGGGTTTGGTTGTCCTTCCCCTGGTTCACACCAAGTCACCACAGAGTCACCCAGGGGCCAACCTTCCTTGTCTCCCCTCACACTGTAGGATTGGCACAGCATCCCACACAGCACAGAAAACATCACTGACCTGGCGCTCTTGCCCAGCTTGCAACCTCTGCTGCAGATCCCTGGCAGCACAGACCCATGACATATCAGTGAGTGACACTGCTCACAGGTGTGAAATAGCAGCAGGAAACTCTGTCCAAGCTTGTTATGGGGACCAAACACTGCTGGTCATTGCTCATCCCACCCATGGCTGGCTTTGTTTGTAGGTTGCTATATTTCAGAAGAGTACTTTAATTTCCCAAACAGGGTCTTTGGTTTGTAAGGTTGTGGGGGCTTTTCTGACTGAAGTAGAAGGATGTAGCCCTTCTGACAGGGCTGGCAGCAGCACAGACTTGGCTCAAATTTAGAGGTTACCAGTAACACATTAGCTCCAACTCCTTGGCAAAAGTCAGCTGAACTTTTCCTGTTCACACACAGTTCACACGGCCTTGGAAACAGTCTTTTGTAGCAGAAATTAAAACCAGAAAGGGGGACAAACAGTGACACACTCCTACCTGTTCACAGCCATCCCAGCCATCCCAGTGAGGTGCCCTGAGCCAGCAGGCTGTTTGCTCCCATGAGGTGACAAGTCCCAATCCCACCAGAGCCACTACTTCTCTCTGGGATTGTGTGTGCTTCCCCAAACCTGACATTTCTCAGATGCTGCAAGCCCAGAGCTCATGACTTATCACATTTGCACCTCAGTAATAGCTACCTCCAGGATTTCACTGTGAAATGTGTTTGGAAGAGGCTGACCTGGTTTCCAAGGTGTTGAGTGTCCTGCATCCCCACTCACTCTGTGGTGGGCTGATTTGGCATGCTGAATCACCCCTTGCCTCTCTTCCCTCTTATCTCCCAGATCCCCTGTGACATGTTCTGGTTTTCCCCTGCCTTGAGAGGTCTGAGGAGCTTTCAGATGACAGCGTAGTCAACGTGCTCATTTGGAGCAGCAGGGTCCCACCAGGGCTGTGTTCCCAGCACTCATCGGGCGCTGGGCACAATGCGCTGGGTGTTTGCTTCCTGTGGGAGGCAGAGATGCTCATCTGTGGCCATGGGCATTGCAGACCCACCAACAGCTGTGTGATGCACAGAGCAGCCCCAGGGAAACCTCTTGCACTGCTGGGTGGGTGTGAGGGGATCTGGGTGGGTCTCCCACATGCTGCCACCCTGCAAATTAGGAGGGTAAGGAAGGTTGAGTTGTGAGGCTGCACATCACATGAGAACACTGTGGTTTCGCACACCACTGAGCACATTTGATATCTTGCAGGCACTGGAAGGAAGGGGTTCATAGCTTTGTGCGCTTATCCCAACCCTTGCTTTCCCAGTCCAGGTCCCAGTGTCTCATCACCACCTCTGCTTCAGCACCAGCAGTCAGCAAATCTCTCCCTGAACTGCTCTATCCCTTCAAATGGCAGAAGACCTCTCATTTCTCTGGGTTACACCTGTCTGCAGAAGGAGCCTGAGAGACTGGATCTTCTGCCAGGATAATTGCAAGGTGGGGAGTTGTGTTCATCTCTGTGCAGTGTGTTCTCCTCAGTGTAGCTGAAGAGGTTGCACTTGAAGATGGTGTTGAACTTGGGATCAGCACAGGCTTATCCTGTGCAGGCTCAAATGCTGCTTTTAAATACAGCCAGAATTACTAGGAGGCCTGGGAAGTATCATTCTCTTTGCCTTGTGTTTACACTTAGTCACAGGGATCTCACTCTCAGCCACCAGCAGAGGTAGGATCACGTTGACAAGCACACTGCTAACCAATTAAGAGACACCCTGCCAAATTTGTTTCTTTGTCAAACGATTCAGCAAATGACTACAGGATGGTACAAATGGTTTTTATTAGTGTAGCATGAAAAATTCACCACTGTAAATGAGAGAAAGATTAGTCCACAGGCCCTCACAACCATAGTCTGTTCTCTCTCTCCACCATCTGATGACCATGAGTCACACACAAGCCTCAAGCCCAGATGGTGCCAAGCTGCTCCAGAGCTTGCAGTGGAGAAGTAGCCATGTCCTAACATTTCCCAGGGGATGAGACTTCTCTGCAGCCTGGGGTGTGCCACAGCTCTTGTGCAGGAGCTCCACACAGGTGCAGCCCCAAGGGCAATAACAGCATCGAGGTGGGTGCAAACACTCTCCTCAAGGCTTGGGTGAAGGGGACATGTCCTGGGACTTGTGGTGATGGGACCAGCAGCCCACAGAGTAAAGCATCCCATTGTCATCCCCTGTCCCCTTGAGGAAGCTCACACAAGCCTGCAGAGTCACACCTCCTGCAAACTGTGCTCAGCCTCCTTCAGCAAAAATGCCACCAAATGCAGGCAGGCTCAGGGCAGACACAGGTCAGATGTGTGGCTCCAGCAGCTGTAGCCTGGGACAACATTTGGCAGGATCCTTAATGCTTCGTCCCCTCCCTTTTGGGCTGAAAGGACCCGGAGGGTGATGCAGCAATTGTTTCCTCAGCACAGCCTGTGTTGCAGCTCGTTGTACCAAGCCTGAGAAGGCAGCACATCCCAGGAAATCTTTGTGTGTGGACAGCTCCCTAACCCTAGTTCAAACCAGCCTGCACTGGGTTTTGGCCAGGGTCATTTGGGGAACTTTTCCTAAAAGTTTCCAAACATGTCAGTGCTTTTTACTGTTGCTTTGTGGGGTTTTCTAACCCAGATGGCAAATTCCAATTGGCTTTTCCCCACGTTTGGCTAGTGTAATATCTGTAATACTGTGATAGATTTTACAGTAAAAAGAGACCTAACATTGATTATTAGTCCAGTTTCTTGGTCTTTTCCTTATAAAACACAGCAGAAATTTGTGGGAGATTTGCTTAAGGTATCCATCCCTACCATAAGTGCAGTCGTGGTGTAGCCCTGTCAGAACTATACAAGGGTACATAACTCATTCTTTATACTCATCATATATGTGGGTAAAGATGAAATTATGACATATACCCAAAGTTCTGGGGGCAAAGTACTGTGCTCAGTGCGCCAGGAGACCCTACTGATTACATGATGACATTTGTTGCTTTACCACTGACAAAAGTCTAGTGACATTGAGATTTTAGGTACAGGATTAGGTGTGCCTTGGATGGAATGTGCAAAGAGCACTGAAACAGAGTCAGCTTCTCACAAAGGACCTCTCTGTGCAGTAGCTGTGAGGGAAGCAGAGCTGTGTCCCCTGTTCCTGAGGATCTGTCACTGTCTGGTGCCTCAAATACTGTAGTTTTGGGGTTGGGGCAAGACAAACTGGGCTAACTCACACGCTCCTCTTCTGCCTCAGCACATATTATATCACTCAGGTCAGTGCTTTCCAACAGGTCTCAGGATTTAGTGCCATTCATATTTGATCAGGCAGACATCCCCAAGGAACCATTTGAATAGCAGAGGATATGAGTACAGAATATGAAGGGACCACCTGGGCCATTAAACCCGGTCCCCTGTTGTCCCTTACAACCACATAACAGACATTTAATCCAGAAAGGTCTGGATTAAATGGAACTGCCTCCATTCCTCCTCCCCTGTGTGGCTGAAGCCTGCAACATGATATTAAAGCCATCACTGAAAGCACATTTTTTGCTGCAAAAAGGCAGAGCTCCCAGAAAATGGAAAGTCTCTGGTGTCTTTGACCATAATATATTGCTAGGAATAACACAGTTCCTAGCAATAGCATTTCACACTGAGCCAGACTTGGCATTTCCCCAAACAGTTTCTCAGCCATTCTAGAGATTTATAACTAATAATTGCATAGCTGGATAAATAATTAGACTCTGAGGTTTTGTCTTAGCTTTTCCTTATAAATAAATCCCTTATTCACAAGCTATATTAAAATACCTGTCGGTGGTGTAATGTGCATTTCATATCGCACTTGCTTATTTACTGCCTGGGTACATTGATTTCATTTCCATTATCTGTACTTTATTTTTGCAATTATCAGACCTGTCTTTCATCAGAAATACACTTATTCCATCTGTATAGGTGTATATCACTCTGTTGGAGATGGTTCACATACACAAACTGTTGTGGTTTAACCCCAGCCAGAAACCAAGCGCCGTGCAGCTGCTTGCTCACTCCTCTCTACCCCCATTGGATGGGGAGGAGAGTTAAGAAGGGAAAAAAAAACCCTGTGGGTTGAGATAAGGACAGTTGATAATTGAAACAAAGTAAAATATAATAATGATGATAACAAAAACAATATCAACAACAGTAACAATAACAATGAAGGAAAATAAAACTCAATTGAAAAAAAATCATGAGTGATGCACAATGCAATTGCTCACCACCTGCTGACCAATGTCCAGTCCATATTTGAACAGCTATCAGTCTGTCCCCTGGTCAACAGCCTCCAGTTTAGACATGATGTCATGTCATGATGTCATGGTCATGATGTTCTATGGTATGGAATATGCATTCCATATCCATTCCAAGAATATCCCTTTGGCCAGTTCGGCTCAGCTGTCCTGGCCATGCTCCCTCCCAGCTTCTTGTGCAGCTCCTCACCGGCAGAGCACAGGAAACTGAAAAGTCCTTGGCTTAGGGTGAGCACTACTTAACAATAGCCAAAACATCACTGTATTACCAACATTATTCCCATACTGAATCCAAAATTGTAACAGCACTGTACCAGCTACTAATAAAAAAATTATCTATATCTCAGAAGAAAACAGGAGACAAACACACATACAAAAAGAATAACAGAGAAGCGGGTCAGCTCAAGGCAGAAACCCATCATGAAATGATGAAGTCGTTCTAAATTGCATCTGATTGCCCTGAGTGAATGCTGGGATATGGCAGAGCTATGGCAGACTGTCTTGTCCCAGTGAAGGAGCATTTTAAAGCAAAAGCAGTGATTCCCAAGAACAAACTCAAACCCTGCAGAAGAGCTGTTGGTTAATGTTTATACAGTATTTATAGGAAGACAGAAAGAGCTATTGCAGCACTGCATCCTCGCAGGACCTGGTTTTAGAAGACATATATTAAGCATATAAGAAAGTGAGGGATAAAGAAGCACAAAGAGCAGCATGAGCAATATATTCACCTCTCAGAATTTTACACCACTCCCATTTTCATTCTTGGCATGCCCAGAAGTTGCACAGCTACTTACAGACAGGACAGGACAAGAGACATCAGATTAGATTTATAAGAGGACAGGCACCCTCAGCACTGGAAATAGATGAGCACATCTCCTTCCATCAGCTTGAGGCAGATTTGTGGGAAGGAGGACGTGGGAGGCCATCAGGGCTGTTGCTCTCCGCCACCCAATTCTGCTGCCTTGTACGGCACATGCACTGCCCCTCATCAGCGCTGCAGCCATTTTCATTTCTGGCCCCATTTTAATTTCCACCACTGCAAATCCTTGGTGCAGCTTTACCCTCTCTCCCTGTCTTCACTCCTCTCCCACGTTAGCCAAAATCTCTTCTGGGAAGTTTTCAGCCCACAGTAATTAGCCTCTCCTTGGGATATGTGTGGAGGGAAGTGTTGTCTGGGAGCAGACTGATTCTTACTCAAACAGAAACATAAACTCTGAAGATCCAAAAGACCCAAAAGACTCTTTTCTCCACACTTGATCCTCCTTCCATTGTGTGCCAGCTGGGTGCTGCTGTGAGCTAAAAGCAATGGGGCTGCACCAAGAGGGATGGGCAAGACCTGTGACCATTACTGAATCCTACAACAAAGACTGGGTACAGCAGTATGGACCTGAGTCCACCTGCCCTCTCTCATGAAAACCGAACTCACTTCTGTATCGATAAACTTGATTTCATGGTTGTGTTGCCAGAAGAGCAAATAAAGACACTGGCTTCTGGCCCAACATCTCATGCCTCAGCTCTGACCCAGGGCAAAGGTGACAGACACAGGATGTGCAAGATGTATTTCTTAAAGACCTTTAATGTATTTCTGAAGATCTTTAGTAGAACACCAGCAAGTTCCCATAGTAAAGCAGGTAGAGAAGCACTGCTTTTCCTGTTTAATCTACTGATGGGCATATTTTGCATCACTCAGTTGTTAAACACAGACTCTAATGGGCTGAGTCAGACAAAAGCAATCTGTAGGAACTCATTACTATTTCCTCCTAACCACATTTTTCTTTTCTCCATTGGGCTCAAGCCTTGCAGCAAGGGTAATAGAGAAGCTTCTAAAAATGCACAGATGGATGCATGCATACAAATGAATATGATTCTGCTGGAATTCCACAGGAAGGCGAAGGACAGTGGAGCCAGCAAGCCAGGCTTGGCAATGCATCTTCCCCTTGCCCCCACCCCAGGCACACGCTGGGCTTCTGAGTTCTCTGCAAAATTGAACATTTTCATATTGCTGGCTAGCAGGAGGTCCACTTGTCCCTGGCTTTTGTTGAGGGGCATTGTGGAGCAGCTGCTCCCCCAGAGCCAAGGCAGGACTGTCAAGTGGTCGTGGTAGTTGGCTGGCTGCTGGAAGGGGGCCAGGAGTTTCAGGAAAGACATTAGTCATTTGACTTACTAGAAAAATCCTCAGTAACCACCAAGTGCTTTCCTGGTCCTATGAGACTTTGTTTCAATGTTTTTTGGAATTTTTTTTCCCATTTCCTTGGCCTGTTGAGTTTTGGTTTTGATACTACCTTGTGAAAATAACTGATTCTGTGAAACACCCCGGAAAACCTCTGCCTTTAGCAGCCAAACCTGTTCTGCCTCACTGAGCAGGCAGCTGTCCCCATGGCCCTGTGGATGCAGCACAGTTCTGCTGATGCACAGCCCTCAGAGAAGCATCCCTCAGAGAGCCACCAGACAGACACTGCTGCCACTGCCCTGCACTCGCAGAAGGGCACAGGCATTGAAAGAAAGCCAATCTATTTTTTACGCCATTGGGTGCTTTTGTGGGTCACTTCACACTGCGTGTAGAAGGGAATAAGGGGGGTGAACTCACTTATGTTTATCATAAATTTTCACACAGTTTAAAGGACTTTCTGTGTAGGGTCCATGCTGGCCCACGCAGACCTGAGCAGTAAGAGGTTATCAGGACAATGTGGTGGGAACAAACTCTTCCTTGATGAGGTGGCCTGTGGGACAGAAAGGCTGAAGGACATTTCAGAGAGTGCCACTGTGTCTGAGTTAGGGAATTCCACTTCATAACCCATACAGGAAGCATTCCTACTGATGTTAAGCCATGTCCTCTTCAATGAACTTAGAGAAAGGGCAGAGAGGACAAGTAAATTGATGAAGGTAATGAAGCAACTTCTAAGGAAGGCTCTGGAGACAAGGAAACTGTGGGTTATGACTGACATTTGCAAAATCATGAAGGCAGTGGATGAGGTGATTGCAGAATGCTTATTCATCCCTAGAGCTCGGAGAAGCATGATGAAACTAGTGGTAGATCAGTCTAAGATAGATAAAAGTGCTTCTTTGCATTTAAGGTAGCGAGCCGTCCTCAGAGCCCTCTCTGAGCTTCCTCATGGAAAGAGCTGGATGGACCACATGCAAAACTGAACAAAGGAATGAGCCAGAAACTGAGCAGTGCATTGGTCAGAGAAGGTCAGGGTCCATTATCTCGTCTTCTGTTAATCATAACCATATGTACATCTCAACTGTATATTCGTCAATACATTTTATACAAGCTTTGTAGGCACTCATGTATTTGCCTTGTTACAAGAACATATCCTCAGCCTGTAATTCTTGCAAAGAAAGCAAAATAAGAATTAAGAGCTGTGATTTACAAGAGTGAGTAAAGCAGTGTTTAACCTAGCCAGCTAATTCTTCTTTAAATCTCTGCTGAAAGCCACAGGCAGGCTTCCAGAAAGCAAGACTTTCTTCAGTATTTCCTACAATTTGAACAAGAGTTCAGCTGGAGTTCCAAATTACTGAGGGGAGTTGATTCTTCTCTGTCTGGTTTCCACCAGTTCTGCCAAGATCACACAGAAATTGAAACAAACTTCCTAAAATTTCAAGAACATGCTGTAGCCATTACAAGTTAGTGGGAAGCACTGGTGCAATAACCTACCAGCACAGCTGACTGCAAAAAAAACTGGACCTCTAGCTGCAGTGTGACCCTAGCAGTGTGAGAAGAAACAGTTGCTAGGTAATGTATGAGGAAGAATTCCTCATCCACCCAAGTTAGTGGCAGCCACTGGAGTGGTTTGGGAACTCCACTTTCCATTCAACCTACATGGAAAGAAATCTGGAGACTGCCAAACCACCCCCCACTCGAAGTCAAACAAAAAATTTGTCAAGCCTAAAGGAAACATGTTTGCTAGAAACGTTAGTGCTTCTACTCATGCGCATTTCCAGTGAAAGGCCAAGAAACACCCTGGGGCAATTATCCTGCCTTTTCAGTATGCTCAGCAGCTATTCCTGAACACTGTAAGAAATTTGTTGTGAGTGAGGTACAGGCAGGTTGCATGGAGCTGCAAGTGGAGCTGGCAGAATGCAGAGAGGAGAAATTGCAGCACAGCTCAAGATGTTTAATGTGAGCATTAACCTCTAATACTCACATCACTGGGGACACAGGAGACTGCAGGTTCAATTTAACTCACCGCAGAAACCCTTCACTCACTCTGGAAATGTTTGTTGCATGTTGATTTGTTTAACAAACTTGTGGGGAAAGCTGAGAAGTGAACATTTATCATCGCTCAGGGCTGCTCAATCTATAGGATTTACTTTTAACAGTTTTTTTGTAGCTGTGACTTTCAGGCAGAGAATAGAGCAGATCTTCGTGAGGTGAATGTTAATACTGAGCTGCTCTGGGCTTGGGAGAAAGAGAGGCAGAAATCTGGATAGTTGCAGCCTTTGGAGAGACAGCCATTTCATAGGCTGGTCTCAAACTTTTACAAATCTGGGCAGTGTCTACAGAATTCTGTTCTGCTGAGAGCGCTGATGACACAGGCAGGATTTTCTAGCAGGGCATCCTTCAGCAGCCTCAATGGGCAGCCTCTTCCCTCAGCTGTGTTGTTTGTGGCAGGACGCAGAGACCAGTCCTGGAAACTGATCCAGCTTGCTAATAATCTTAAGAAAAAAGAGGTAAGGGGTTACTCCTGGTCCATATCAGTGTGCTGACACAGAGATGTCAATAAATATTCAGCTGTAGAAAGTCCACGAGCAATTAGCAGCAGAAGCTGCTGAGGGTGGAAGTGCTGCAGTAAGAAATGTTTGTATACCCATATCTTGAAAAGTTAAAACTTTGGCCAGTACTTCCGCAAAGGACTTAAACTGATATGCAGGTCAGCAGGTACGTAAAGTGATGCAGACCAAGAATCTTGTCCCCTTCTTATAACTTCCAACACATGAGCTTATCACTCTTATCATAAAAACTAAAATATCCTTTCTCAGTATATGCACATCTTAGATATGGCATCATCAATTCTTCCAGCTCCCCATGAGATTTCAACCAACAGATGGCAGCAGCCCTATTCATAATGGCACTACTGATGCAGTTTTTGTTCTCATCCAGGCACATGGTCGCTAGGTTCCCTGGGATGCTCCTGACCTCACTGATGAGCCTGGTGGCCAGAAGGGCATAAGAAATGCCCCTGTAACAGACCAAGCAGCCATGAAACACAAAAAGTCTTGACTGGCTGCAGTCTCCACTGCTTAGGGGTTGGATGACTTAAATGGGATTGCATATGCCTTAGAAAACACAGCTGAGCTCTGTCAAAGACATTAAACAGCATAGCCCCACAAGCTGCATAGCAGCTGACATTCAGCATCACTGTTTTTCATACCTGAACTCTGCATGGTTTATGTAACATTTATTTAGGCACTGCCTCCACCATGTTTGCAGAACAGCACTTGGCACAAAGTGTGTGTGGGTGGTCCTCTCGGTCAGACACCACAGGCACTTCTCACTTCCACTGGCTCCTTGCCACTTGTCATGTAAAAGCATTTGGCCATTCACGACTGCCACAGGCTTTTCCCTCTGAAAAACCACTTGAAACTCAATCTCCTCACATGAAAGTTTTCTTTCTTTGAGAGCACTCACATCTTACACCCGCTCTTTATTTTACAAGTGTAGTTAGGTTGTCCATGCACACCAGTGATATAAAAGCAATGTTTTTGTGGTTATGCAACAGTCCCCACCCATCTTGTACACATTTTGCTGTATGTGCAACATACAGCCCCAGGGCTAGAGACAGTGTACCAAAATATTTCCTTGGCCTGCCACACTACACTGAGACAGGAATCCAGTGGATCTGAGAGGTTGGGTATTGCAGGGCTGACTGTGCCTGGCTGAATTCTCTCTCTTCTTCCTGATGGCATTGTGATGGCGACGTGCCTCTCCTGGGGCAGTGGTCACTGCACATCTCACGGTGAAAGGGTAGGCATGGGGATGGACAGGATGGACAGGATGCTACTGGGAGGAGGCAGCAAAGGGGAAACTGTGGGCCTGCTGCAGAAGGGGAAGGGGATGTGGTGACAATGGACATGAAAGATGCTGACATACCCAATGCCATCCTTGACTTGGTCATGGTGATTCCAGTACAGATTTCCTTCGGCAGTCCCAGGCTCTTGAAACTCCTGGGAATATCAGGAGCAAAGAAGAGTTACTCTCTCTGGAGGAGGCAAAGTTTAGGGAACTGAATTGAATTTAAATCAACTAGACATATAGAAGTCTGTGGGATCTGATGGGATCTGATACGTGCCGAGGGAGCTGGCTAATGTAGCTACAAGGCCACTCTTAAATATACTTGAAAGGTTGTGGTGACCAGGGAAAGTAGCTAAGGATAAGGAGAAAGCAAATGTGACTCCTACCTTTAAGAAAAGCAAGGAAAAAGTCTGGGGAACCACAGGCTGGTCAGCCTCACATTAATATCTGAGAAGATAAAGGAGCAAATAATCCTGGAAACTAACTCCAAATATATGAAGAAGAAAACCATGACTGCAAGAAGTCAGCACGATTTATGAGGGTTATGAGGGTGAAATCATGTTTGGCTGGCCAAAGACCATTTTAGGATGAGATGACTGGTGGATGAGCAGAGAACAGTGGTCTTTTTTTACCCTGATTTTAGTCAAGTCTTTCTCCACAGATCAACTGAGGAAGTTCAAGCTAGGTATGTGAGTGCTGAGCTGGACTGAAAGCCAGCTGATCTGCTGAGTTCAGAGGAATGTGATTGATGACATGAAGCCCTGTCAGAGGCCAGGGCCTAGTGCAGTACCCCAGGGTCCCTACTGGGTCCAATACAATTTCATTAATGATCTTGATTATGGGACGGAGGATACAGAATGCCAGCTGGCTGTGTTGCCATTCAGAGGGACCTCAGGAGATGAAGAAATGGATCTCACCAAGTTCAGGGGCAGGGATCTCACCAAGTTCAGCAAAGAGGAGCACCAAGCTTTGCCCCTTGGCAAGAATAATGGCCCTGAGACTTGAGGGTCCTAGCCTACCATAAGCCAGTGGTGTATCCTTGTGAGAGAGTTGGCCAGACTCCTCCTGGGCTGCATTAGGAAGAGTGTCCCTAGTAGGGCTATGGAGGTGAGCATTCCCATCTGCTTAGCCCTGGTAAGACACATCTTGGCTGCTGTGTCCCAGTCTGGGATCCTCAGTACAGGAGATAAATGGACATACTGGACAGAGTCCCTCGAAGGACCTGAAGGTAATTAAGGGATTGGAGCATCTGACATATGAGGAAATGCTGAAGGACCTGGGACTGTTCAGCCCAGAGGAGGGAAGGCTCAGGGGGCCATTATAAATCTAAGGTTGGGAGACAGTGAAGAAGACAGAGACATATTTTCTTATTGGTGGTAAATGAATGGTTGGGAGGTAATGCAAACAACTTGAAATACAGACCATTTTTTTTTTACCATACAACAGTTATCCAACACTGGAACAGGTTATCTGAGAGGTCATGTAGTCACTGTCACTGGAGGTATTCAAAATCCATCTGGATGTGGTCCTGGGCAGCCATCTCTAGTGGTTTTGCCTGAGCAAGGCAAGGACTCAAGCTAGATAATCTCCAGGTGCCTTCCATTCTCAAACATTCTATGATTGTTGTATTCTTTAAATAACCTTGTTTTAAAATAAAGTCAAATGCATATTGTTCCTGAAGTGAGAGCCAAAGCCAAGGAATGACACAGAAAGATGAATCAGTGGAATCTTATGATTTCAGAAAATGTTTTTCTGTAATTTCACTGTTCCTTAAAGTAATTGTGTGATTGAGCCTTGTTCTTAACTTTATTTCTTGGAAACTGAAAGCCTGCTTAATTCCACTTAACATAAAAGTCAACCCTGCCAATAGCCCAGACACCAGACCAATAACCTTCCTCCTCCATCACCATTTGGGCTAAACAAAATATACTAGGCAACTTAATTAGGTATGTGCAGTCATCTTGGAAGGCTCATAGAAGATGACCTAATCCATAATTAGCTCACCGAGTCTGGATTCTGTGGGAATTTTCTTGCGCTCTTGATTTTGCTGCATACATTGGCGTAGCCCTGCAAAAGCCTCGGAGGCTGATGAGAATACACAAGCACAGCCACGACAGCACTGTCCTTGTCCTTCTGCTCTTACCACTGGGCTGTGCTTTGTCCCTGTGGTGCCCCAGTGAGGGACCCTTCTGGAGCTCTGCTCATGAGTATCCCAGGCACAAAGGGGCTCTCTTGACTCTGCTGCACATAAGCACGTCAGCTTGCTGCTCTCCATCTCGTTTATGCAATCCCCAGGGGAGCACTAGTGGTGCTTGCCTCAGAAGAAAGAAAAGAGAAAGCTTACCTTACCAGCCCTCCCTCAAGGGCCAGGTACAGCTCCCACCTCTGCACTGAGAGGAGGACAGTGCCCAGGGGCCATGGCAGGGCCTGGCTGTCCATACCTGGCAGGAGGGAGCCAGGGATGTGCACGGCTGTGATGCTCACAGGGAAGGTGACAGCGGGGCTCGCAGTCACAGTCACGGTGTTCAAAGAGAAATGGGTGTGCAGTCACAGTACTCAAAGAGAAATGTGCAGCCCTAGAAGATGTTTCACTCTTTTGAGCAAAAATCAGGCAAAAATAAATCAAAATAAACATCCCAGCTTCCACAGAGTCACTGAAATGCAGCCCAGCTGGGAAAAAAAAAAAATCATGCACAGTGTATAGCTCATTTCCCCCTCTGTAGGTTAACCAGAGAAGGTCACACCAATCATGTTTAATAAAAGAAGGTTTCCCTTATTTCCTGGCACTAGCTCTGAGCAATTGGCTGTGAGGGCTCCTTTCAAATCACTCCCCAGTTATTCTGTCTCTTTTCTGCTCAATATTCCTTGAGGAACTTGCAGCCAAGTAGATTATCTCGCTCGTTTTGGTTTTTTTTTAATGAAAAGATTATATTAATCTAGCTCAGATTTCAACCAACACACATTATAAGTCTCCACAGATTGTATATTAGCATGGGAACTTCGAATGCACAATAGTTGAACTATATTACATTCAAATAAAGTCTCAAGAGAGCAGCTTCAAGTGCCAGTTTAATTCTACTGGTTTTTTTAAAGTCTGATCATGGTATGAAAATAAGTCACTGGGAGACACTCTCCCCACAGTGATGAACTGTTTCACTGCTTTCTCCTAATGGTACCTTGTGTTTTTTCTTTGACAGCTGAAAAATTTGGTTTGATTATCAGCAGATCTTTCAGGCTGTAGTCCTGGTTGAAAATGGTTTGTGTGGTGCAAACTGTCCTTATTTCACACCTTGCCCATCACTCAGAACACAGCCACCTCTCAGTACCAGTTGACTCACACTACCTGTGGCTGCATCCATCTTTCCCAAGAGCAACCACACTGCCTGGCCTGCCTGCCCAGCCTGGCTATGGACTCTGCTGCAGCTCTGCCTGCAGGACGATTGTGCCAGCCCCTTCCCAGAATGGCACCTGCTTATCTGGAACCCCCCCTTTTGGGGTCTTCACTGGGGCTGCTGCTCTGTGGGGGCTGGGCAGTGCCTGCAGAGCCCAGCTAATGCCCACAGGGAATGAGTCAGGCAGCACAGCTGTCACTGCCGCCCACCCAAGGAGCTGAGAGCCCTGCCAATGGAGAGGGAGCTACAGCTTGTCCTAAAAACAGAGCTCACAGGAGGGTGTGCTCATGCACATGCCACCAGCACAGGCTCCTGGGGACACTGGCCCTGCATGAGCCTCAGCCATAGGTGACAGTAATCTTTGGGACAGCCTGGTCATGGCTGGCTTGGGATACTGGACACAGAGATGGCATCTGCAAAAGGGAGGGAGCCAGACAGACATTTCCCAAGTCAGAACCCTCTGGGAAATACCCAGCTCAATGTCCCCAGGAGATGAAGGGCCCTACACAAGAAGGACCCTGCCTCTCCACACCCACCTACTCCACAAGTCCTGAAATGGCCTAACTCCTAACTCTCAGTGCCTGGGCTTCACTGCTACAGCTTCAGCCTAAAGCAGCCAATGGACTAGGGGAATTTCTGCTTCCCTTTCCTCAGTCCCTTTTGCATATTGTTGATCGAAAAACACCCAAAAGTCGTCTTTCAAATCAGCTTCGGAGCAGCGGAGCTTTGAGAGCTGGGGCTCCCTGGGAATGTCTGAGGGCAGGCTGGGAGAGACAACCCCTTGTGTGCCTGTGTCTGCATTTCCCCATCATAAAGCTGTCTAGATCCCATGAACACCCTTCTTGCTTGGAAGATTTTAGTGGGAAACATGATTCAGCAGCCTCAGTCTGCAGACATCAGCCTTCCTGTACTGCTGGTCTGCATCTCTCATCCCTGCTGCCTAAGCCCCAGCAGCCAAAGTTTGCCCTCAGCCTGCCCATGTGTGAACCTCACTGCTGCTGATCCCAGGCCAGCTCCCATCCTGCCTGCACTCAGAACCTTCTCTCCTGCTCATACCCCATCTCCTGTGGCTGCTCACCTGTTGTATCTTGCAATTGAACACCATGCACACCAGGAATTTTAATACAAGTTAGCCAGCACAAGAGACTGGAAGATGCCTCACACTCTTCATGCCCTAAGGAGCTCTAAAACCAAAATATTTCAGCAATTAATTAAATCCTAGTCCATGTTTTTTTATCTTCAATGTCAGGTTCAACAGCTAAGACCGATCACCAAGATTGTGGCTTTTATTGGTAAGCTGCACTCAGAGATGGAAAACTGGGAAATGGCCTGGCTACAACACAAGAAAGTGCTGAGGATCTTAGTGCCCTAGAAAAAAGAAGGCAGGGTAGGGAAAAGCCAGCAGATGAAATGCTCCCCTTACTGAAGTCAGCTAGAAACAGCTCCCATGAGGATATTTCTAGGAAGGGTCATTCCTGACTGCCCTGAGATGGGGATCTGTGCAAACAAGTCAGTAGGTGTCATTGCAATGTCTTCAATCTCAGCTGGAAAAGCAGCAGCAGGACAACAAAGTCTTTAAGGTACATATCCCTCTGAAATCCCAGAACTCTCTGCAGGATGATAAAAAAAGTGATAGAGCCCAAACTGCTCCAGGTTTCTGAGAAAGAATTTAAATATTCACACAGGCAATAGGAGCAGAGTTTAGGCAGAAATAGGATATTACAGTTTAACAATTATTGACGTTACTAAGCGCTCTTACTCTACTTCAGGCCACACCAGGACAGCTGAAATCACTGTCTCCCACAACTCTCAGTTTGAAGAGGTAGTCCCTTGAGAAAATGCTAGCAACACTCAGGTGTGTTATTTTCCAAGATGTGTTAGTCAACATATTTTTTCCAACAACATAAAGATTTTGAAAATAGGAGGGACCTTTCAGAATACCTGGGCAAGGCAAATAACTTTGAACTGATACAGCTGGAATTTTGGGATGTATGAACACAAGTAGTGCCATTAATTCCAGCAGGATAAGTTTTGATAAAATGAGGAGTTAATGGATGCTTTTAAGTACTAGAGGTCTTGACTGTGGAAAAGGCTGGCATTATCTTTACTCTAAAGAAATGAAAACTGTGAGCATTAACTATGATGAGTTCTTGTTCTAAGCACAAGGAAGATCACCATCGTCAACAGGATGAAAAGTTATAATTTTAAATATAACCACCAAGAAAAAAGGAAAGAGCCTATTGTGAGTGAAAGGAAGACATGGACAACAAAACATGCCATTTCTTCTTGGTTAAGTAGTACTGGGAAGAAGTAAGCATTGACAAATATCAAAGTAAGTTAGAAACAAGACAACAAAACAAAAAATATGGCAAAAAGCTCTTAGAGCAAAGGGAGCTATTTACAATCAGTACAGGATAAAGACTAGAGACTACCCATGTATAGCATCCAAAACGAACACCCATTATTAGGCTTGTGTTCAGAAACTATCTGGTATACAATGTACAATATCCACAGATTAGCTTCAGGCAACATCTGAAATGAAGTAAGTATAGGGTATAAATAGAAAGAGAGAGAAGGGCTCTTTTAAATGGGAAACTAGCTTCCAGAGAATCCTGGGTGAATATCTGAGGGCAAAAGAAGGATCCTGTAAGAATTTTTCAGAAAAGGTAGTGAGAAAAAGTAGATGAAGTAATTTTGAACCTAGCTCATGCAAATCTTTTCAAAGTACTCCTGAAGGTGACATGCTGCAGACAGTACATTTCTGGCCCCTGCAAGGGCAGAGCACTGGCTGCAGCAGAGCAAGGAGTATCATCAGTGCAAATAAAACTATGCAAACCGATTGTAAGGGGGCTCACTTCCAGTAAAAGAAACACTATATTCTCTTTTACATGCTTTCACTACGTGTCAGATAGAGCTATCATGTTGATATTTTTTCTATTGAAGTATTTCAACCCAATGAGCAAAGCACAAAAAAAATCTTGGACTCATGAAAAATATATTAAGTGGTTTCACTCACCATGTCCAGTACAACCAGACTACTCACTTTCATGAAGATGACTTTCATGAAAATAGAGAAAGCATTGGTTTGGTCTAACAAATTTTATAAAAAATCTCTTAACTGCAGTGATTTGGTTTTTGTTCACATTTTTTTCAAGATGTATGTATGCTACAAGTGTTTGCATGCACAAGTTTAGCTCAAGTTGCCTGCATCGTCAGTAGATTGCTTGCAACACTGTGAATTCAAAGGCGTTCAGTTTCTCCAAAAAGTTGTTTTGTTCACTGATAATGGAAATATCTTGAACCTTTCCTTTGCATTATCATCAAAATAAGTGAGGAAGAAGAGGGAACAAACCCAAGCAGAGTCCCATCTCAGCATCTGGACTGTGTCCTGGGTATTCCTAGGGTAAAGCCATTGCAGAAAAGTCTGTCCCACTTGAATGATGCCCTACACTCTTCTGTTCTCTGTGAGGCTGCCTAGCTCCACGGACCATGGATTCGCCCAGGCTTCCCCTAGGACTGGGACAGTAGATCTCGCTATTATTCTTGCACTTCCTCACTGGTTAATGCTACATGGTCCAGCAGGACAAATCTGATCCTGATTGAGGCTAAATACCCAGTTTCCCTTCTATTACATTATCCTGAGCCCATCAGGATATTTGATCTGACTTTATGCTTCAATCAGTCTTCTGATGTGCTGTGGAAGGACAAGCAATGCCTTTTCTGGCATGAAATTACAGTGGCTGACAGCAAACCCCGTCACGTGTAAAGTGTGCACTCTCACCAGGGTGGGTGGACACTGCTTCTATTCCTTGTGCAACGGCTGCAGGAGTTTTGGTTCATTATTGGGCCATTAAACACAGATTTATGTCTCTTAGAGCTGCAGCACTGCTCTGATTAACATTGTGTGACTGCATTTTCTCCCCGTCTCCACCAACACATCGTGATGTTTGATAGGATGTTACTCTCTTCAGGAATCTGGGTAAGAGCAGCAGTTCTGACCTGGAAGGCACAGCGGGCTCTTTTCTGCCCTGAACTGAGCAGCACCTTCCCTGTGCTCCCCTCATTGCCCTGCGGCACCAGTGGCAGTACCAGAGCTAAGCCCAGCTCGGCCTCACAGCACCCTGGTGGAGGAAATAATGAAGGGGAGGGCTCAGCTTTACCTCTGCCACAGAGCAGAAAGTCAGGTGGGCAGCATGGCAGAAAGGCAGGCTAGGGAGAAAGTCTGCCTTGCATTTTCAGACTAATTTAGTTTGTCCTTGGTTGTCATTGCAATGCCTTCCACGCTCATTTAAAAATACATTTCTGTAGGCTGAGCGGTGACTAAAGTGGAGCGGCACAGCCTGATATGCCGCAGGAGGCAGGACAATAGGAATGTATCCAGTTTTTCTTCCTTCCCAGAGGTGCTCCTGGAGTTGTAGATTTGCTCCTGACCATCAGGACACGATTTTGGAGCTGCCAGTGCTTTGGAGCTGAGCCCATTGCAGCCTCCCCATGCTCGGTGCCCCCAGCTGCTGCAGGGGCACCTTGTCCTGCTCTTGGCCCCATCTCATGCATGCTCTCATTGCCTTCAGTTAAAAACTCTGCTTACATAAGCAATACTAAAACCAAGCTTTCCAAGGAGTTTTAGCTTCATTATGTCCTTAAGGTATTTTGCTCTTAGAAAGAGTAGCTCTTTGTATAAAACCACAACATAATAGTGAAGTGCTCCAGCCTTCAGCTCATGTATCACAAGTTCCTTAAAATTCAGCTATGTTTAGAAATAAAATTTTCAGTTATTTAACAGTAGAAAGAAAATTTTCAGTTATTTAATATTAGGAAGAAAAAAATTGGACGCACAATTTTATTCTGCATGAACAGTCTGTGGATGTTGGTTGGTGTTCAAATCCTCTTTCTGAAATGTTTAATGTGAATTCTTGGTGATTTTGTTTTGCTGCTGTCACATATGCTCCATCTGTAAGATTTGAATCACTCTTGAAGAAAACAGGAGGATCTCCATGGTGACAAACTCCTGTGGTCTGAAGAAAAAAAAAATAAAAAAGATAATATTTTCTCTATATTCTTGTGGTTTTATTTTGTAATTTTCCCCTCCAAGATGAGTTAACAATGATAAACATATAAGAGCATACTTTGTAATATTCAGTATAAATAAAATTCTCTTGAATGTTCAAAGAATCTGTCCTCTCTTGCGTACACCTGCAGAAAGCTATCAGCATGCTGCTATGTAGTGAGAACTCTGCAGGAGGGATACATGAACAAAAACTGCTGCAGTTTCACCCACACGAGAGTTCCAGAGCTGGAGGATGTTGTTTCCTTAGCCTTCCCTTATGAAAAATTAACGCAGAAACATGTCTCTCATAGATCCTACCAAGATGAAAACACACAGCATTCTGTGTTTATACACCCTAGTGAGTGATGCCTGTGAGGCTGCTCTGAGCAAGCAGAGCAGAGGGAATCCCTTTGAAGGGGGCAGGCTTTGGCCCCCCATTATGATGACAGCAACACTCAGAAGTCCTTCTTGTTCCCATGACCCACCATGCAAAGGAGGAAATGGAACATTTGTCCCTAAGGTCTCACATTCCTAGGTACAGACTTTGAGCTGTTTTACTCAAATCACAGAAAATTGTAAAAGAATACCCATCAAAGTTAGGGTGAAAAAACACCCAGTGTCTTCTACTTTGCACCATCTTGGAATGGTTGATCTCAAAAACACCATGGGATTGAACTGTGATTTTAGCACAAATTCAACTTACATTGAATAATAAATATAAACAAAATATTTCTAGCAGTTACCTTGTTGTAGGTACATCCTACAATCTATGTGAATAAAACTGTATGGGTTTTTAACTGGAAGACTAAACTGTGCAAAATGGCTGGCAAAGAAAGCCCAGTTGTGTTTTGCTCCTCCAGCACCCTATATTCACATTGATCCCATTAAAAACATTACAGGATTTCCTGTGGGATAGCAGCCAGCTGAGCTTATGCATTTTCTTGTTGCTCCTAACACATTATATAGCAAATTCATTTCTGTTAAAGCTTCTTGTAAAGTATTCCAGATCATGATTTTTCAGTAAATTGCTTTTCATGTGAAGTTTTTTCAGTTGCTGTAATTATGACCGGGTACACACACAGCCACTTCCCCAATTATTTATACTTATTCAGTAGGGTAGATCATGATTTATATGGGTTTGTCATTGAGAGAAAAAAGGCAAGGAAAAGGAACACAGAATTATAAAGGTCATGGTTTAACCACAGCCAGCACCTAAGCCCCAGCAGCTGCTCGCTCACTACCACAGTGGAATGGAGGGAGGAAATCTGAATGGTAAAAGTGATAAAATATGGTGGGTTAAGATGAAAACAGTTTATTAGATAAAGAAAAACTGTGCATGCAAGCACAGCAAAGCAAAACAAGGAGTTAATTCACTGCTTTCCATGGTCAGGGAGGTGTTCAGTCATCTCCAGGAAAGCCAGGCTCCCTCACAGTGGCTTAGGAAGACAACAGCTATGACTCTTAACATCCTCCCCTTCCTTCCTCTTCTCCCAGCTTTGTGTGCTAAGCATGATGCCACATGTTCTGGGATATCCCTTTGGTCAGCTGGGGTCAGCTGTGGCCTTTCCCAACCCATTGTGCACTCCCAGCCCACTCACTGATGGGTGGGATAAGGAGCAGAAAAGACCTGGATGCTGTGTAAGCCCTGCTCAGCAATAACTAAAACATCCCTATGTTATCAATGCTGTTTCCAGCACAAAAGCAAAACACGGCTCCATACCAGATACTGTGAAGAAAATTAACCCCAGCTGAAGTTAGAATAATAGGACAGAGTTTTTTAAGCTTTGAATTCTGGGGAAAAAATTTCTGGAACAAATTCGCGATCTGTAAATATGAAAATGAGTAATAGATAAAATGAATTTGTCAAGGACAATCTGTCGAATTAATCTGCATCACTTTTGTGTGATAGGTCTTGTGAGTAAAGGAGAAACATAACATAAGTTATACATCTAGAGTTCAGCAAAATCTCAGCTGTTTTATGTGTAACTTTCATTGGCAGGAGAGGAAAATATGGACTAAATGAAATTGTGACTAAAAGGCGTAAAAATAATTAGATGGCATATCAGGCTGAAATTAAAAAGATTAACTCATCAAATGAGCAGATACATTGACTGTAGGACATCTGCTGCCCATCCTGAACCGAAGTCCATTGCATTCTTTCATTAGTAATTGACAGCAGCACCAAGCACTCACCCAAAAAACCTACCTGGCAAAAAAGGCAGGTTGCAGCTGTGGCCATTTGAATCACTGTCTAGACTATGCTGACGGTACCAAGCAATCTCCATCAGCTGTAAAAAGAGCTGAGATTCCTGTCTCACACATAGACCCCCACATTTTTTTCTTAGTTAAGAGCAAGTTAGTGAATCATATTTCAGCCAATTTTTAAAGAAGTTATTTTTGACATTCAGTAGTTTAGGTCCAATAGCAAACCATGAAAGAGAGTAAGAATTTTGCCCTATTCCTCATGGTGGAAGAGGCCTTCAAGTTCTTGGGAACAAAATTCCTTCATTTGGTTCATTTTATGGTTCTACTGTTACTGACAAATGGAGAATATTAGCTCCTATTACTTGTTTTCTCCCCGTTAGCACCAAGCACCTCACAGACAGGGTTAGGTAATCCTGCCTTTCTCCAGACACCAAAATAGAGACAACAGATACATGGAAAATCAGTGCAAAACTGAGAGCAAGACCGCATGACTTGTCATATCCACCCACCAGGTCTTGATGTCCTGTGACAAATTTTAACTGCAAATTGTATTTTTCCTGTTCTAATAGAAATCTGCATAATTTAATGGAGGCACCAGGCACCAAAACACAGAAGCAATAAAGAGAAAAGAGTGGAGAAAAATAAGTTATAAGCTACTGCATGTGTATTCAAAATACCATTGTTTCGCACTTCTCATCGGGGATTCCTGCTCTGGATACTTCACTTAGGCATGTTTGGGATCAGATCATGTTAAATGCAAAAGACCCAATGTCTCCTTTCCCCCTTTCGTTATATAAGGCTTGATCACATTGTGCAAATGTTTGACCCCCAAAAGGAGCAGAATCAGACAAGAAGGCAACAGTCCTTCTGCCACTATTAAAGCATTCATGTTCATTAACATCACAGTGGGGAAAAAGCACAAAAATGGAGGCTTCCAGCCAAGCAAAATATATTATAGAATACTGAGAATTTGTGAGTAATGAGATGTATGATCCAGCATCAGTCAGCTTTCTCATTTCCAGATTGCAATGAGATCTGAAATTGCCCATTTTCTCGTCATTTACCGAGGGTTAACAAAAAGAACCGTTCTTTCTCACACTGTGCTCCCTAGAGAATTTCTAAATCATGTGATTTTGCCATTGTGGCCCTTTTTGCTTTCAGAAGTGTCTCTGGAAAAATGTCTATTGTCCCCAAATGCCTGTTAATTGTGCTCAGTTTACTATGAAATCATTGTTTATTCTTCTAATGGCTTCTTCTGCAAATCAAACAGAGATCAGCTCATCCATCTGAGCTCACGCTTTCCTGCACATTAACAACAGTGCAGAAGGAAGCTAAATTGTGCCCACAGTTATTGCAGGCAGCCATGATCTTCCAGCTAATCTCAGACTAATGTCACTGGAATCCCATTACCTTCAGCAGTAGAGATTAGGCTGATTTAAGCAGTTATTTGCTATCAAGTTCCTCCTCTACCACGTACAGAAGTTTCAGGGCTGATATAGAGTGTTAACAACTTTCCAGCACAGCTTGGATTCAGTGCCTCAGTGAAGTGCTGGCTTTCCTGGCTGCATTGGCACTGCACACGCGTGTGCTCGCCCCAGAGGTGGGGCGTTGACAGCAATGCAAGCAGACAAAATCCACTTCCATTGAGCTTCAGCAGTGCAGAAGTACCTGTCTGAAGATGGTCAATACAAGCCATCACTGGACAGATCAAAACTGACCATGAGTAAGGCCAGAAACTGGAGCTGTAATAGTTAGATCAGTCAGGTCCCGGCACACGGGATTTTTAGAAAAATTCGGTGCTGAAGCGGGGGTAGCTCAGATGTAACCATCCTCCTTCACGAAGCTGCAGGAATGCAGTGCTCCAGACTGCTGTCCAGCTACAGACAGCCTCCAAAAGTGACCCCAGATGGGAAAAATGCCTGTTCATGCATGGAGACTTCAGGCTTCCCACCCCAGCAGCTGCCTGTACCTCCCAACCCTCAACTGCAGGCTTCCTGGGACAGCACTGGAGTTCCAGCAGGGGAGTGTACACTGCTCACCACTAAATATGTTCCTTTTTTAGATTAAAGTGCTGTTTCATCTGAGCTGGTAATTTGCACTCCTAAATTATATATCCCAATTAAATCAAAAAGAAAAAATAAAGTAACTACAAATTGATGTGAAAACTGGGATAATCAGTGGAACCTAAAACCTATGATACATTTTTAACATTTCAGTGTGCACAAAAAAGCTATAAATGTATCTCCATAAAACTCCAACTGCTGCTGTAACAGAAACATGTTCATAAATTATCAGGAAAGTTGTAATTGGGTATTTAAGCATTTGCAGGCTAATTTTGCCCCAGAGCACTCAAGTTCCTCTCCTTGTTCCATAATTTTCTTGAACTGTAATTTTAATTCCTACTCCCCACAAGACCCACAAGGTGGTATGGCATTGGCTTCAGTTTTACTCAAGGCACCTGCCAGTTTGGCAAACCAAAGCTGGTTATAACATACTGCCAAGACATGTCCAATAGCTCTATCAGTCTGTCAGTCACATTAAATTGCAGTACTTGAGCATGAATGGTTGGATGCTTCAAGAGCAGTGTTGGCATTTCTGTATCTGAGCAAATTTAGCCAGAAGTTAATTTTTCTGGAGTTAAAATTCTCCATTTGTTCTTGTTACAAACTGAAGTTTACACATGAAGTGTATTCTCAGTTTAAAACACCACCCTTGCTACTGCTACCACAGTCCAAAATTGCACTTGCTTGGACAGTACATGGGAAACCGCTGGCATCAGGGAGATTGTGTGGAAGGGAAGGAAAATCCTGGAAGTCTCCAAGGCAGCAGAAGTTTGTAAGATGGGAAACCTGCACCTCTTTAAGATGCTTTCTGTGAAAGCTCAGCAAACTCCTTCTCAAATTAATTTTGCACACTTCCTGAGGCCACTAATGGATGTGAACACCGATGTTTTCTCTGGCAGCTGCAAATAGGAGATCATGCATGAAGTCTTACTGGAGCCAGCTGAGGGCCATGTGGTTCAGCTGAGCAATTGAAATACCTGGATAATGCACTCAGTGTACAATTACTGCATCTTCTTACCACCTCATAATCTTGAGGCTTTCCAACAACAGAACCTCTGTTCTGGCTTCTGAACACAGCCAAAGAGCAGCAATTCATTAAAGGACTTGTTAAGTTGACTAGAATATTTTCAGTGTTGTGGGATGGCTTTCAAGCTAAGAAATCAATGAAG